>NC_044563.1:90847572-91157844 GCF_007565055.1 Rhinopithecus roxellana | reverse complement strand
CCCTCCGTGACTCTGTGGCATGTGGTTCCATTGCTCGGGCGCCTGCTGGTGAATGGTACTGGGAGCCCTAACAGGGTAGTGTTTGGGGGAGGCTCACACACTCCTGCAGCTTTGCCTGGTCACCTCCAGCTCTGCATTATTTAGGAGCTAATCCAGATAGGGTTAATTGGGTCTCTGTACTTATTGTCCTCTGAGCTGTCACCTCGCCTGGTTCCAGGGACCACCGTTCACATCAGTACAGAGTGATGTGGGGACTGGCCCTGTGAAGCTCTCAGCTTCTGCTTGCCGCACGTTCAGTTTCTCGGTGCAGGGTGCTTGTTTGAGGGGGTGTTCTTTGCTCCAGAGGACCCAGGGCATTGGTGGATGTGCAATGTGGTAGAAAGAGTGCAGACATGAGGTCAGATAAGGGTTGGGGTCCAGGCCCAGTTCTGCCCATACCACATGTGTGACAGGGGCGAGTGATCTGATCTTTCTAACCTCAGTTAGGTTCATAATCTGTAAAACTGGGATGTAACTTGCACATCACTGAAGTATTGTGAGGGATGTGATGGCCTGTATGCCATGGTGCCTGGCCCAGTTTCCCGCATGTGACGGTGATGGTAGGTATTACTATGCCTCACCCAAGAGCAAACTCTCCACGGGTGAAGAAAGGGGACATTGGAGGCTAAGAGTTGGGCTGAAAACCTGCGGTTATCCCCACTCCAGTGTCCCTGGGCTGGGGTGGCCTCCTTCATTCCAGCAGTCCTTTGAGAATCCATGAAGACCCTATGCCTAAGGTATCCTTGCCTGTGTTCCGGAGCTCAGGAACGTGTTCTTCTGACTGTTTGCTCATGGGTAAGTGATGACGGAGTGAGTTTCAATAATCCAGCCTGTAGTCTCACTCCTTCCTGATGACCCCACTGAAAGGAGGTGAACGGACCTTGCTGGGTTCGCCTGGCTGTGAATCTCAGCTCTGCCACTGGTTGGCTTGTGACTTGGGACAGAATACGTAATTTCTCTTTACCTCAAGTATCTATAACTTAAAGTTTAGTTCATAGGAAATACCATATAACTGTGGGTTATATTATTTTTGTGTCTTAATATATAATATTTATGTATGTGTTTATGCATTTACTTCTGTATGTACACACACACACACATACACACACATAATTAGTATGTGTCCGTGTCTGCTAGACACTTTCAGTATGTCAGTTGATGTAATCTTAAAACCACCTTGACAGCTTATCCTCATTTGGCTCAAACATGTAAAGATGTCCCTAGGTCCCACCACCAACAGTTGAGTGTGTAGGCCATAAGTCCTAGAACATGATTATAGGTTTTACTGTGTAACAGCCAGGAGCAACTGCTCCCACGGTGAAGGCTGGGAAGAGGAGGGCTAGCGTCCAGCAGCCCTGCGTTCTCCAGCAGCACTGCCTCCTTAGATTCCACGGCCTCCACAGGGCATGGCCCAAAGGACTTTCACAGCTGCCTACTGGAACCTGCCTGCAGTTATCCCTGATTCTCAGGCCACCCAGAGCTGGTGCCCATTCTCTGGGTGAGGTGAGCACCCAGCCAGCTTCCCACCCTGTGTTTAGAAAGAACCTTATTTCCATTTCTCTTTTCAGAGTTGCAAAAGAGAGGCAGACCAGCCTTCTCCTGCCTGGACACATCAGCTCAGTGTGGGGGGTGCAGGCAGACAGGGAGGGAGCCCACGGATGTTATAGGCACACAGATGTTAGTGCCGCAGTGCTAACCTTCTCTGCACCAAGTGATGGTGAACTCTGGGCTGCTCCTGCAGCTTCCATGCTAAAAAAAAGGAGCTGCTTGATTTGTTATTCATTCCACATGATATGTTTTTCACTTCATGTCCAAACTCCGCAATTAGAGTTGTAAACAGTGAGTTTTGCATGACTTTTATTAAGCTCCTGCAGACTGGGAAGAAGCAGTCATTAGCAGCTCCACAGTGGGCCAATGTTCAGACTCACTAACGAAAGATGGGCTGAGTCTCTTGCCGTCTACCCACCATTCTTTGGAGAGTCTTGCTTCCCAGGCCTCTCTGGCCTTGGGGACAGGTCACCAAGCCCAGTGCCAGAGGAGCTGATTTTAGATCCCGCCTTGGCTCTGTGCTCTCAAGTCACGTTACCTCGCTGAGCCTTCCTGATCAGTAAAACGGGGGCGGGTGCTGTTAAATAAAGTAATAAACCTGCATGTGCCTAGCACCAAATCAGGCACAGAACTGGGCTCAGTAATATTGGTCTCTTGTTCAAACTGGAGTAATCTCTCAACAAACATTCATGATTATTAAAGGTAGCTTGCATTTGTTGCTTACTGTTTCTAGGTGCTTTGTGAATGTAAGCTCAGTTAATACTCTCAAAGGCCGTTTGAAGTAGGCACTGCTATTACCCAGTCTTTACAGGTGAGAAAACTGGGGCTTAAGGCAGGTATGTAACTTGCTCAAGGTTACACAATTACTGAGTGGTAGAACCTGGTTTGGAACCCAGGTTGCCTAACTTCAGACCCCATGCTCAGAGCCATGACTCAGTACTGTCTCCCTGGTTTAGTTAACATGTGGCTCCTGCTCTCAGGAAGTTCTCTAGACAGAGACAGGACAATAAGCCATCACAGGGTGGTGTGATGCCAGCTGGGCACACAGGCAACGTGCAGTGCACACTTGCTAATGAGTGAAGGTTGCAGTGAGAATATGGGATGGACTTCCTGATTAGTCAACTACCCAGGCATACTCTTCTCCTTAGGATCTCAAGGAAAACTGAATCTAATTTGCAGTTTTCTCCCTGACAGTACTGGCAGCAGGTTTCTAAGATTTGGTTGGAAGAGATTTGAAAATATCACTCAATCAGTGCTACCCTTCCCCATCCACCCTGGGCTTGGACACAGGCTACAGGCTACAGGTTCATCAGCTCCCTCCTGGCTTGTGAGGGCTGTCTGCACACGCCTCCTGCCTTTAAGGTTCTCCACTTTCTCTGAGGAGTTGAGGTATCCATCTCCCCGTTGGGAGATATCTAATCTCAGCATTCCAGGGCCTGAGCATTAGAACCAAAGCCCCCCACTTCCCTTCTTCCCTTTCTTATCCCTCAAGCCTCAGCCCAAAGCCTGCTTCTTTAGGGCAGTCTTTCCTGATTATCCCATCTAAGGTGCCCTTACTTGTTATTCTTAGATCTCTGTACCTTGTCTGATTTTTCCACAGCTCTTGGATTTGGTGATTATTTGTGAATTGTTACACCTGATGGTCTTTCTCCACCACTAGATGGTGAGTTCCTCCAGGGCGAGGCCTTTGTTTTATTCTCCAGGTGGCCCCTTGTTCCTAGTGCATCACCTGGCACAGGGAAGCCACTCAATGCACCTGTGTTTCCTAAATGAATGTTAAGAAAGTTGTTGTTTTTTTATGTAAATGAAGGCTTAGCCAGTCTTCCACACAGAGCTCTCCTAGCAGCCTGCACAGACACACAGCCTTTGAAAATTCCCAGCCTTAATCTCCAGCCTGTTTTTTCATCTGTAAAATGGGGTTAAAGCCAACTACCTTGTAGAGGCTTTGTGAAGATTAAGGGGAGGGATACAATTGACCCTTGAACAACATAAGTTGGAACTGCATGGACCCACTTAGATACAAATTTTCTTCTGCCTCTGCCACAGCAAGACAACCCTTCCTCTTCCTCCTCATCTACCTCTGAACACAAAGATGCCCTCCACCCACCATTCTTTGGAGAGTGAAGAACTTTATGATGGTTCATTTCTGCTTAGGAAATAATAACTGTATTTTCTCATTTTGAAATTTCTTATTTCTATTTTCTTTTCTCTAGCTTACTTTATTGTAAGAATTTGGTATATAATACACATAAAACACAAAATATGTGTTAACTGTTTATGTTATCAGTAAGGCTTCTGGTCAACAGTAGGCTGTTAGCAGTTGTTTCGGGGGAGTCAAAAGTTATACATGGATTTCCAATGGCATGGGGAGTCAGCATCCCTAACCCCTACATTGTTCAGGATCAGCAGAAAATAGGATGCTTGGCACCAAGGCTGGCACACATGAAACCCTCAATCAACCAGGTAATCGCTGTTATTCTAGTATTAGTATTAGTTATTATTAGTCAAGATAAGAGCTGGCAGAATCTGTATCTGTTTATCACATTCAGTATCTTTGTATGGAGACCTGGGATGGGAGCTTGAGAGATGTGCCCTCCCCTACTGGGATAGAAGCCAGCTCCTGGTTATCTTTCTTGATGATGGACCAGTTGCTATGGGCGCAGGTTGGGAAGGAGCAGGGGACACCTCCTTCTGTCAGTGTCTCTCCTGCCACCAAGTCATGCTAGCACATGAAGCTGACCTGCCTTTCCATTTGACTCAACCCCCAGGCAGGAAACATGTAAACTCCTCAGACCCCAAGGATTGGCAGGGCTGCTTTCACTAACACTTCCCCTTGCAGCTTTCTATCATTCATTCCCCCATTCAAGATGATCTTGCAGAACCACACCCAGGAGGGTCCAGGATATGAACAGCAAGCCAGTGACAGAGTATAAGTTGCAAGAGTTCCATCTCCCTAATGGCTTGGGTACCGTGCCCTCCCTGAAGGCACTTCCTCTTTCATTTGAAGCAGGAAGTGGGGAGGTTTTCCTGTGATGTCCCTTGCACCAAGTGTAGGCCTTCAAGAAGTTGGGTACTTGAGTTGCTGCTCTTTTGTCCCATTTCTTAGTAGGGTGTCACCAACTTTTTGGGTGAGGCAGTTCTTTACTGCGTGGAACTGTCCTATTCAATGTAGGATGCTTACCATTCTTGGACCCTGACACCAGCAGTGTCCATATGAGACTAAAACATCCCCATACACCTCCAAAAGGCCCCTGGAGGAAGTGGTACCCACCCCTGGCTGAGAATCTGAGAAAGGGGGGTAAATAAAGAAGCTCTGGGATTTGGGAATGGCTGGCAGCATTGAGTGTGGGTATCTGGATAATGTTTATATCAGGGCAGCTTAAGGATATGCTTGTCTATTTCAAGACAGTTCCTAAGGAGATGTGTTCAGAATATATTACAGGCATAAATGGATTCTTACATTTGATTTTCCCAAGTAACGCAGTTGTCACCAGATTGCCTTTGTCCCAGATGCTTTTTCTGAAATCGGTTTGTTGTTCTGCGTTAGCCCTGCCAGGGTAGAGCTTTGGTGGAGTCCTGGAGGTTAGCACTGTCTTAATATACTGGGAATTTAAGCAGAGCTGGGTCCTCTAAATCAATCACCAGAACAGCTTTAGTTTTTTTTTTTTTTTCCTTGCTCAAAAATGCACTATTAAATGCAGACACGTGTGGGAGTGGAGGTTGGCTTGGATGAAGGACACATTTTAAAAGAGAAATTTTATAACATCTTTTTTCTGCAGGAAAAAGGACTTGCTGGTCTTGCTTCTTGTACAACTGGGCTACAGAATAGATTTGCATCTCCTTCTATCGGTGTCTCTTCTGCCACCAAGCAGCATTTTTAGCATCCTTGGAATATGCTGGGTTGTTCAGAAGTCACCTAATCATATTTTCCTGGGGCCTTCCAGGTGTTTAACAAATACGTATTGAACAAAGGAATAACTAGATTAATGGAAAATTAAAGCTTTTTAAGTAGTGATTACAAAATGGAATGAGCCAGTGTTCATCTTCTTGCCCCCTCTGGGGTCTTCCAGGGTGGCAAGGTTCACCCTATCCTTGGGACCTGAGGACAGTTGAATCCAAGGGAGCATTTCATCCCTCATAATGCGTGCCTTTGTTGTGGAATGTCTGGGACGACATGGCAGTGAGAAAACCTCTATCTGAGGAAGCAAATGAGGAAGTGGAGCCAGCGAGTGTAGACTTCTTTTGCTTAGAGTTTGCTGTGAAGGGATGGGGGTCCTGGCCATCAGAAGGGATGTGGGGTTGAAAGGAGGTGTGCATTTGGATTTGCTTTTTAAAGAAAGCAATAAGGGAACATATTTTGCAACTGAAGGGAAGAAACAAGTAGAGAGATCTGATATATTTAGGGGGACAATTAACAAAGCAATATCCCTGGGGGTGGGGACAGGGCGAGAAGAGGTGGGGTGGTCCTGGACAACAGGAAATGAACTTCTGCTGAGGTCCAGGAGGAACAAGTTTGCAGGCTGTCTTGCAACTGAAGCATAAGGGGATCTGGGTATGTGAGAGAATGGAGAAGGTTTAGAAACCCTGCAGAGTGAAAGTGGCTCAGCTGCTAAGCAGGTATCCAAAGAAGTAATACTAGGCTGTGTTGAAGTACCTGGTTGAGGTTAAAGATCATGAGTTTGTGGTGGATTTAATTTACTCAGTTCCGTGAATTTTCTCTGGTAGTGCTAGCATCCAGGGAACAGGTGTGGAGAAGGTGAACGAGGCTATAGAGGTGGAGTTTACAGGGTGTAAAAGGCAGAAAAAGTAAGGAATTTAAAAACTGAAACTGCTAGCAAGAGTGTCATTATTGAAAATTGGGTGCAGCCTTTCTAGGGAGAGGTCAAGAAAGAGTAGTAAGTATAGAAGGAAAGAAAGAAAATTATTATTCCAAAGGCCTCACTTAGGTTGATGAGCAGGCATTGGGAAGTAAGAGAGTGGGTAATCAAGATTAATAGGTGTGTCATTTTGTGTTGCTATCACCTGAGGCTAAGAAATTAATAATGAACAGAAATGTATCAGCTCATAGCTATGGAAGCTGGGAAGGCCAATATCAAGGGGCCAGCATCCGATGAGGGCCTTCTTGCTGTGTCATCCCATGGTGGAAGAGTGGAAAGAAGGGCTCAAGAGGGGACTAAACTTGTCCTTTTATAAGGAACCCACTCCCTCAATAATGACATTAATCTATTCATAAAGGCAGTGCCCCAGTGACCCAAACACTTTCCATTAGGCCCCACCTCCCAACACCACCACATTGAGGATCAAGTTTTCAACACGTGAACTTTGTGGGGCACAGTCAAATCACAGCAAGGTGATTGGGCAGAAGTAGGGCAATGGAGGATTAGACTTCACAGGTAAAGTAGTTTGGGGCACTAAGAGCTGGGGTCTAGGTGTGGGTGGGCTAAAGTGGAACACAGCACACCACCCCAGAATTGAGGCCACAGTGCAATGTGAATGCTGCCCAGTGTGATGTAGAGGAAGCTGTGAGCCTGGTGCCAAAGACCCTGATGGACATAGCTGACTGCCTGGCACTTAAGTGAGAAGAACAACATGGACAGAGGGCAATGGTGTATGATGTCTGATTCTTACAGAGGAGGTGTTTTTTATACTAGGATGGAAGAGTGTAGGTGTAGAAGAGGCACCAGGGAGAGGAGAATGTCAGCTCCACCTTGAGTCCTGATTAGAGACTCAGCAGATTCAAAAACACACGAATAATAGCATCCTCCAGGAAGAGCCTTGTTTGGTGGGAAAGGAAAGGTTTGTTTTGTTGGAAAGGGCCATCCTGGAATGATACTGTGGGTTTGATAAGAGGCTTCAGAAGGCTCAAGAAAAGGATTAGGAGGGAGGGTAAGGAAGGGAAGGTCAACTGGGGAAGAAGCACAGAGCATATCAGGGGTGGAGTGAGGATAAGAAACCCCCACAAAGACAACAAAAGTTAAATCTCATGTAGGGACACATTTAGTGAATTGCCTTTATTAAAGTAACATATCTTCATGAAAATAGACAATGAAATGAATATCTGAGACTGGTGTCATCCAGGAAATCTGTGCTATGTGATTTCTACCATCGCTTACATGACGAGGTTCTTCCTGCCAGGCCAGGAAATGGTGAGTAGAGTGGTATATGGAGATAGAACCATTGAAGATTTTTCTGCCAGGGAGTCTTCATGATCCATCTTCCACTGGAGTTTCCTCTAAGGTAACTCTTGTGGCTAAGGTAAAGCCACAAGGAAGTTCCATGTGAACTGGGAGTATTAGAGGAAGTGGGTATCAGAATCAGATTGAGAGAAACCACATCTCCTTGTAATGCAGCCACTGTTGTCACCCTTGGCCCCCAGCTTTTGTGCTCAGGACAAAGCGCCCACTTCCAAAACTCTGTCTGTCCTCATGGTAACTGAACTTTGTTCCCATCACATTGCTCCCGTATTTCATGCTACATTCTGTCCAGGACCATCAGGGCTATATAGAGTTTCCACTGTGCCAAAGGAAGTGATCAGCATCCCAGCTGCCATGAAGAAAAGAGGGCTGGGTAGTAGTGACCTTGGGAGGTCAAGGATGCCTTCCTGAAGAGCTGCTTCTGGACCTTAAAGGAAGAAAGAGTGGGATGTGCACTAGCAAAAGCAGAGAAGAACAGTTCAAAAGTGGGGGCCACATGTGGAAAGGGGTAGCATCAGAATCTTTCCTTCTTTCCTCTTGAAGAAGCAGGGCATTGTGATGGTTGAGGTGGGCTTTAGGGCCAGATGACTTGAGTTCAGTTCCCAGCTCTGCCAGTTTTCCTGTTTGATAGCAAATTGTTGCTATCCAATAATTTACCTCTGTTTCATTCCTTTTTCTCATCTAAAAATGGACATGCCCTCATCTCTTCCCCAGGGTTATTTTGAAGATTTAAATAAGTATGTATAAAGCATTTAGCATTCCTGACATATAGTGTAAACTCATTAAATTGGAAACATTATCATTGTAATAATTTTTGTCCATCAGGAGGGGATAAAAAGGAATGCAATTTGCTGAACACCTACCTTGTATGCCATATACTTTACAAACACCTGTAAAAATGAGGTACCTGTATCAGAACACTTTACCATATAACAGACTACCCCAAAATTTAGTATATTGAGACACATCTAATTTTTTTCTGAGAGCAGGCAATTTGGGCTAGGCTAGACTGGCCCTATCTTCTGCTGGTCTCAGCTGAGTTGACTCAGGCATCTATGGTCAACTGCTGGTCAGCTAGTTGACTCTGTTTCTGCAGACTGGCTGACAGTCAGCTGGAGTGAGGGGCTTCTGGGCCATGTGTGTGTTATCTCACAGGCTAGGCCAGGCTTCTATACATGGTGGCAGGCACAGGGCAGCAAGAGAAGGCTTGAGTTCTCAAGCCTCACAATGCATGATTGCTCATCAGGTCTATGCTTGTATTACATCGGTGATGCACATTTCATTGGCCCAAAGTAAGACACAGCACAGCCCAGACTCAATAAAGGGAGAAATGAAGTGAAGGGAAGAGCTGCGCAGTCACATTGCAAAGTAGTTTGTATGCAAGGATGGGAAAAATCTGTGGCCATTTGTATAACACATCACAATGCCTCATCATGTTCACTTTGTATTATTTTATTCATTTGTTCACTCATTCAGAAATAGTGAGTGCCCATCTTGTGATATGGCAAGAAAAGGGATCCCCAATGTGAATGGCCTTAGTTTTGTAATACTTTTTCTGTCATAGCACAATCCATCTGGCATTGCTATCTGAGGTCTGTAACATCCAATAAAGACATGAGCTGGAGGAAAGCAGGTCATATTTTCCCCAGGGACAAGGAAAATGGAGATGGAGATGGTGTTGGATCAAGTGAAATAGAGAGATTTATATCTGCAGATTAAAATCAGCCACCATTATTTTATCCACATGAATGCCATTTTTTTTTCTGGGTTAACATCTCCCTACTGGATCTTAACCTGCATATTTTATTGCTATGTTCTTTCCTACATCCTTCTGATCACCAAGATTGCTATTGAGTTCAGATCCCACATTGACTGTATGTCATCTGTGCATACTCGCACATGTGCACGCACACACACACAGAGATAAACACATACACACACACACACACACACACACACACACACACACACACACACACACATATTCTACCACTCTCACTGGGAATATTCTAAGCTCTCCTTAATGCTGTGTAAAATAACTATTGTATGCCAAAAAGGTATTGAGCCTCCTCATTTCTCAGGAGAACCAGGTAAGGTCTAGACATGGCATAGACTATGTCCTAGGGAGAGACCCCATTCTATCCAAGTCATTAATCCGCTGGGCTATACAGAGAGTGATGTCCAAGGCCCAAAACTGGCCAGAGAGCAGCTTAGAGGAGTTTTGGAGTAAGGGATATGAGGCAGCACCAGGGAGTGCACCTGCATGAATTTCTGGATTCCAAATGCCCCTGGAATAATTTATTAACACAATGATTCAACTAATATGTTTTGAGTGTATATCATGTAACAAACAGGAGGTTCATTAATAGAGATAGAAGGGTGAGCAAGACAAACATGGTGTCTGCCCTCAGGGAACTTGGAATCTAAAGGGGGTGACTGCTGTTATGGTGGCATCCCTGACAGCTAACACCAAGCACAAATCCTTCCATGTAATTCTGCCAGCATCCTCGGAGGTTGGCAGCATTTTTAGCCTGTTTCCACTGATGAGTAAATTGAGGGGATGAATGGCTGTGTAAACTGCCTCTAGTCACACAGCTCAAGGGTAGTGGGGGCAGGGTCTTGAGTCGAGGCAGTTTGGATCCAGAGTCAGTCTTTCTTTAATCAACCCTCTCCTCCGGAGACCCACATTGGATCAAGTCTCATTGGTATCTATGTTCAAAGTTTCTTGTACTTTTCCTTAAGAGCATGCATCACATTTAGAAGTTCTATTTTGGTGTGATTATTGGGGGAGGGAGCTGTCCGTCAGTTCAGTCTTTCTTATGCTCCAGTAATATATGACCTCAAAATCTCAGTGGCTTACTGCGCCCTACTGCACATCTGTTTCTTCCCTGACCTTATCTCTCTTTTGCAGAATCTTGTCAAAAGCAACTGATACTAAAAAGGTACACTCTGCATCTAACCACGGGCTCACTTGCTGTATTATGAGTCTACTAAGATATTGCAGTCCAACTAAGATACTTATATCTTACCAAGCAATTTCACCAACCATCTCATGGTTGCCTAGATGAGGTCACCATCTTTCCAGCCTCCAGTGGTGGTTTATTCATCACCTACCTCTAGCCGTAAAGTCAGTGCCCATACTTTAAGGTTTGGCAGTACCCCTCCTCTAGTGTTGGTTTTTTTTATCAGTCATCTTAAGCTGACATCCCCACATCTCAGTGGCTTACAAGATGTGTTTATTTCTTACTCATGCTACATGGTCGTCATCATTCAACTTCAGCTCTGTCATCTCAACTTTTTCTAGGGTCAAAGGGGCAGCTCCTTTCTAAGATGCTGCAGGTCCAGTGGCAGAGAACAAAAAGACAGTCGATATATCACATATTGCTCTTGAAGCTTCTGATTGGGAATGACATCTGTCACTCACATTCATGTTCCAGCTAGTCATGTGGCCATGTCTGACATTAATGATGTGGGGATGTATAATAGCTCAGTAGGGAGGGGAATACAGGAAGAAGCATCATAGGAGAGGGCAGAGACTATTTTGAACAACAAATCAATCTGTTAGAGTAGTTAAGAAGTATGAATTGACTGTCACAAGCTGATGCAGAGTGGGCAGACTGTTGTTTGTGAAAAGAGTGTCAGGGGAAGTATTCCTCAGTGCATACGATATGCACCCTCTTTGCTGTTTGTGAGTGAGTGAGTACGCACAGCTTATAGCAGACAAGCAGACACAGCTATGAAGTGTTTTGAGCACTACCTTCCAAAATAGAGCCCAGTAGTCAGATATCAGGTGTTCGAGATTTCTTGAACATAGAGAACTTACTAATGAACAAGCTAACTGTATTTGTTAATTTGGGGGGGTCATTATCAACAACAAATAAAACAAATTTGGGTAGCTTAAGGTAAAGACAAAGGGTGAATGTTTTAGAGAAAACCTGGGGCCATTCCTTTTTAGACTCAGAGGAAAGGTTGAGGGGAAAGGCAGGAACTAGGACAGCTCCAGGGGCCTCAGCAGTAAAATTCATGGCTCTTCCCTAGAGAGTTGCCCTAAATGTATCTTAGCTTCTGGGCTACTTTTCTGTGTCATTCTCTTTCAGATTTTAAATTCCTGGGAGAAGTCTTCTTGGCTCTTTGTAACAGTTCCATTCTCACTGATGGGCAGGGTGGCAGAGTCCCAGAGCATAGACCATTTGGGCCAAGCACAGAGCCATCTTCAGAGGAAATGGGTCACTGTCAGCCAGGCAGCCCCTCCAAGGGGTGTGTGCTGAATTACCAGAGGCAGGTACTTCCTGAGGGTCAAAGCAAGGATGAAATGTGCTTTTTACCAAAGGTGTCCCTTATCTCCGGATGACCTCATCACCTACAGAGAAGGATTGGCAAGATAAGTTTGTGTGATGGTGTCCCATGAACCCACGTCAGAAGGGTGCAGCTGTTCCTCAGAGCTCCAGGTCTGCCTTGCAGGGACCTCAGGTGTCATCATGGCTGCTGCACTGAAAGGTGGCCTGTCAGATGTGGAGTCCCCAAAAGGAAGGCTCAGGAGCACCAAGTCTTGTGTGTATGAGCCCCACTGCTGACTGAGGTTGCGCTAGGGCCCAAGTCCAGTGACAGGCTTGGGCTCAGCCTCTATCTAGTGTCAGTGCTGAGGACCTGGGCATAATGGCCACAGGTGGAGCTAGCCACGGGCCAGCATTGTCTTGAGGTTTCTCTAGAAGCAGATCCTGAGACAAGGGTTTGTGACAAGTAATGTATCTGGAAGGCAATTCTAGAAGTGGAAACATGAGCCAAGGGAGAAAGACAATCAATGGCATGTGAATGCACAGGTTAGCAATGTGGGCCGCTAGTGCCAGTGCTGCTGGGGATTTCTGGAGGCCTATAGGGAACATGTCTCCAAATTATCCCAAGAAGGAAGAAGGATGGGTTATTTGTCCACCAGCTTCCATCCATCATTGGTTGGGGGCTGCTTCTGGAGCTAGGTACAGGAAAGGCAACCTCCTGCAGCAAGAAAAGGCCCCCAGGCAGAGGGCAGCAGGGGCCGACAGAGGAGGTTGTTCACACAGCCAGGGCTGGGGAGTGCCCAGATGCATGGGTGAGGCACTAACAGTATCCGATACAGCCACAAACAGGGCTGACACCAGGTTATGCTGTCAAAGTGAATGGGATGAGTTTTCCAGGAGTCACTCGAGCTTTGTCCTATATCCAGGAGAGGCTGAGCCCTGAGGGGGATTGCCACCACACCCTTGCTATGTTCCACATCTGATGATGGTCTTCTCAAGGGTTGCTGATGGGCCAGGTGTGTGTTGAAGGACAGCCACTGAGGGCTGTCAGTCTCTCTGTCTTTTAAGACTGAGTACAATGACTGCATCTCCAGAGCACCGGAGATATCCGTGTGCAATGTCGCTTTCCATGCCCTTTGCGGCTCTTTGCTGTCTGGTTTTGTTCTGACAGCAGCACGCATCCTGCACAGATCCTTTCCCTGAGCTAAGTCCAATTCTTCAACCACGGGGACCCGGCCTACCACCCTGGCCATTGTTATTGATTGGGCCTCCTCTGTGATCTGTCCCATGGCAGCGTGTTTCTGCTTGACGTGGCTTTTGTTTGCAGCACCCATCTGTGTCAAGGCACTTTGCTGGAGAGAGCCACTGAGGCAGGAGCCTGTCCCAGGCAGCCAGGCTGGTCTGGGGGATGCAGAGGGCAGGAGGAGGAAAGGGAGGAACAGTGGCAGAAGAATCTGGATGAGGGGCTAAGGCCTAGATCAGGAGAGTTTGCAAGTGTTGGTCCCTAGAGACAGACCCGGAGGCTGCAGAAAAAGGGAGACATCACCAGCAATCCCAGTAAAATGGGGCACCCATTCTTTGTCTTATACTCAACCACACCGACGCACCTCCAGGCCAAGCTTGCTTCCAGGCTCCCTGGATGTTTTTGAGTCAGAAGACTCTTAGAGCCCCTCAGATCTGCTAACAAGTGGGGGCACTCACTGATCTGAGTCACAGCTCCCTGGGGGCCAGCGGGGTGCTACCCAGTCTCTTCCCCACTCATCCCATTGGCACTATCATTCCTTAAATGGCATTGTACTGTCCAGCCTCTGTGGCTTGTGTTTGCCTGTTTCCTCTGCTAGAAGTCCCTTGTCCTTGACAAATATTTGGGCAAACTACTCTCTCTTTAGGCTGTTCTCTTTAGACTCATTACTCACTGACAGCCCCAGGTAGAGACTGTTACTCCAGCTCTGGGGCACCCCAGCATGCTGCCCACCCATCTGTTGTAAGCTGGCCACGAACATATTCTACCCATCCTCCAGCATGTCTGTCTCTCCACCAGGCTGACTCCCTGAGGGAGGGGGTCCCCGTCTCCTCTCTGCTTTCCCAATGCCCAGGCCAGCCCCGGCACCTGAGAGGCACAACGGGTGTTTGTTGAATTGACTGGGATCAACTCCTCACTGATAGGCTGAATTCCAGTTATAAACCTCTCCCCAAAAAGCTGAGGGATTCGTGTGCCTGTGCTCAGCCTCACCTGTTCCCCCTCCACCAGGGAAATGGGTTCACAGAGGAAGCCCTGAGCTAGAAACCCAGCCTTACACATGTATGTCATCACACTAATGGAGAATGGTGCTTATAAATGCTTCCCGTTCCTCACATGGACCGCATGCTGTGGTTGATGAACATAAGATCGTTCTGGAAATGACTCTCCTTCATTTCTGATTTAGCATCAGCACACTGTGGCCCTCAGCACTGTAACGAACCTCTGTGTCAAGGGGTTAATGACCAATAACCAAACCCTTAAATCAGCCTGCCTGTCTGCAGAGAGGCCTGCAGCTTGTTCTTTGAAGAAGAGGAAAAAGCCCATTTCTAACACACATTCTGGATGTCACAGCCAGCACTCTGTAAATTGAAATTTAATAAAGCAAGGCTCCCTTCCTTCTTCCCGCCCTCTGTGTCTGGCATCCTGCCTGTTTCCATGACTCTTACCTGGAGACCTATTGATCCGACTCAAGACAGGGGCACAGAGAGGAGGGGGGTTAAGCATTGCAGCTGGACGGGTAGCTGTCTCCCTCCTGGGTCTTTTCTTGCCCTCCTATGGATACCCTGGTCCTTGCCTACCTTGTCCTTGCCCTGCAGATAGGGATAAGTTCCCCCTTCTCATTGTAGGGGCAAGCTAGATCCCTATCTGCAGGGGCATTGCTTTTAAGCTAGAATCCAGAAGGGTGTGTGCTGCACCAATATTTTACTCCTAGGCTTCCCAAACTCTCCTTAACCCAGCTGGTTTTCAACCTTAGTTGCACATTAGAATCACCTGGAATAAATCCCTGTGCCCAGGCCCCAGCCCCTGAGACCGTGGTTTGTAGGTTTTAAAGCTCCCCAGGTGATTCTGCTGTGCAGCCAAGGTGGAGAGCCCTGCCTTAGCTTGATTGCATTTAGGAGTTTGTCCTTGTGAGTCTTGTGATTTCAGTTGCTCTCAGATATTCCTCCTCTTGCAAGATCCAGGCCATAGCTTGACTGTGCCTTCAATGACCTTTGCCAACCGCCCGATTTTAAAAGTTTGCAATCACCCTGTTATATGCAACTCTTAACTCCTTAGACAGTGTCACACCACTCCCCTGTTATGTCCCCAAGCCCCTCAGAGAGCTGGGCTCTTAATTCCTTGTTGGGCTGCAACCATCCAGAATATAGATAAATATCCAAAGAAATGACAGGGATACTGGTTCATCCATTTCCAGTGTAAGTGCCTGGCCAATTCAGTTGTTTTCTCCCTTATGATGGGTTCTAGAACCTCTTGTAAACAGTGTCCCAGTATAACTCTCCCTTTCCACCCCTCATCACTCTCCAGGCCCAGGACAGTTTCAGCCAAAGACGATCATTGCTGCCCCATGCTGGAGGCTCAGCAGGGAGAGGCTAAATGCCCCAAAGATACCTCATTTTTCACGGACACCTACTTGATAGGCCAGCACAGTTGCCAAGGAAGCCTCATTTAGTGGAGGGAAAAGAGCTGGTCCAAATTTACATGCCCATTGTTTGGAAGAGAACTCGTACTCCAGTTGTGCCTTGAAAATGTGTCTATTATTAAGTAATGTAACTAACCCTATTTTGCCCAATGTTCTAGATTTGCCTGGGAGGCCCTCCTTGACTCTTCCTCTGCCCATCCCATGATTTTTGCATCTCAGTCTTTATTTAGCTTGGTGAAGGTTCTAGAATTTCTGCGGAGGCTGAGGCATGACATAGGTATTGAGGTCTTGATAGAAGAGGGGATTGGATGATTGAAAAATACATAAATTGTAGTTCTACTTTTAGTTCTTTAAGGAATCTCCAAACAATTTGATCCAGCAATCCCACTCCTGGGTATCTACTCAAAGGAAAAGAAGTCCTTCTATGGAAAAGACTGGAACACGCATGTTTATAGCAGCACAATTCACAATTGCAAAAACATAGAACCATCCTAAATGTCCATCAGCCAACGAGTAGATAAAGAAAATGTTGTATAAATACCATAGACTTCTACTCAGCCATGAACAGAAATAAGATAATGGCATTTGCAGCTACCTGGATGGATCTGGAGGCCATTATTCTAAGTGAAGTAATTCAGGAATGGAAAACCAAACATCCTATGCTCTCACTTAAAGTGCAAGCTACGCTATGAGGATGCAAAGGCGTACAAATTATATTATGGACTCTGGGGACTTGGAGGAAGAGGTGGGAGGGGAGTGAGTAATAAAAGATACACAATGGGGCCAGGCACAGTGGCTTATGCTTGTAATCTCAGCACTTTGAGAGGCCACGGCAGGCAGTTCACCTGAGGTCAGGAGTTCGAGACCAGCCTGGCCAACATGGTGAAACCCTGCCTCTACTAAAAATAAAAAAAATTAGCTGGGTGGGTGGCATACGCCTGTAATCCCAGCTACTTGGGAATTGAGTCAGGAGAATTGCTTGAACCCAGGAGGCAGAGGTTGCAGTGAGCTGAGATCATGCCACTGCACCCCAGACTGAGTGACAGAGTGAGACTGTCTTAAAAAAACAAAAACAAAAACAAAAAACACTACATATTAGGTACAGTGTACACTGCTTGGGTACTGGGTCCACCACCTGTTCCCCCAAAACTACTGAAATAATTTTAAAATAAAAATATGTAAATTGGCCATATCAAAGAATGCAAGGGAGTGGGGCCTGGTAGAGGTTGGAGGCAGGAGGTTGAGGTTCTCGTCCGCATGTTTGCAAAGGCTCTTTGGTGGAATAGAAGCTAACAAAGGCCTCCTCATCTGCAACATCCTCCTCCTGGACAGATGCCTCCTGCTTTAGAGAAGTGGTTTCTTAAAATTCATCAAAACCTATTGTTCAAAGGAAATGTTATATGAAAGTCAATTATCCAAAAGACAAAAGAAGATCTGCTGTGGTGGGGCTGGGAGAGGGACTCTGGAACCCCAACCACAATGGCCCCTGAGACCCCTTCTTGGAGTCCCCAGAGCTCAGAATGACAACCTGGTGGGAACGGCCCTAGTAGTCCCGTCGCTGGTTCATGGGTGAATTCAGAGTGGCCCTTGGGACCAAGCTCCCAGGCCTGGGCAGCTGTAGCTGAAGTTCAGGACTGGGCAGAGGCGGTGGCCATCAGTGCGGCCGAGGAGAGCCCCTCCGAGGAATGGGTAAGGGACCACAGGCCCTGAGCTGCCAGAACTCAGCCTTCCTTGGGACTTCTCCCTAGGCAGGGAGGGGAGAGAGCAACTGCCTACCTGAGTGTCTTCACAAGTTTTTAAAACTCTCATAGCCTCAGTTTCCTTGTTCTTAAAAGTGGCAGTAGCCACAGGCATGGAAAACACCTAGCAGAGGACTGCTAGGCGCACAAAACTGTGCATGTTTTCTTCTCTTCCTTCCCTTCCTGAGGCTGTTCTGCTCCAGGTGGCAGTTTCCATCCACCAGGTGAGGCTTGACACATGTGAGGCGTGGCTCCTACGGAGGGCTGGAGGCCAGGCTCTCAGACCAGGGTATCCTACAGGGTGGGGCCCTTTCCCCAAGGTGAGGGGACAGAGTCAGGAGAACCGCTGGGCCTGGGGGGCATTACCCAGCCTCGACTCTGTGGCTCCGAAGGCAGGAATGTGCAACCAGAGTTCTGTGGTCTCCCTGGCCAGCTGTTAGCTCTCAGTCACGGCTCCTACCCCTGGCCTGGAGGAGAGGAAAATGCTGCTAGCATAAGATCCAGGATACGGATGTGTTGATTCTTTTACCTTGCAGGTGATTTTGCTCTTCCTTCTGCAAGCATCAAAATGAAATGCTGGAGATCTGGTTTGCAGCCCTGCTGAGCTGTGTGGGGCTGAGTAGAGAATGAGCCAAATCAATCATTGGCAGCTGAGGAGGAGCTGAGTGGGCAGGGATGATGTTTCTCTGCCCCGGGGGTTTGTAAGACGTCCACAGGCAGGATAACAGCTTACCCCAGCCTCAGACCAGTTACAGGAGGGATGCTGCTGTCTCAGAACTTTGTAGCATCTTTTATTCTAGGCCCCTCCAGCTCTCTAGTACTGTATTAGTCCAGGTCCCCATCATGACTGGAAGGGATCACAGTGGAAGTCCTCTCCTGGCTCCCCACTGCCCCTCCAGCCTGGAGGCTGGAGCTGGAATGACCCCAGGGAGGTGCATGAGGGAGGTGAGTGGTCACACCTGTAGCTCTGGAGTTAAACTGCCTCGCTGTAAATCTCAGCTCCTCACCATCCGTATGACTTCGGAAACATTGCTTATGGTCTCCTTGCCTCACCTTCCTCGTCTGTAAGGTAAGGGATAATATTAGTACCTGCCTCACAGAGTTATTGCTAAGATTAAACAAGAATAAAGCATGTAAGTTATTTCATGTCTGGCACAGGGTAAGAGGTAAAAACACGTCAGCTTTTATTATACGCTATCTAAGTTGGGGTACCTCAACAGCGGCACTACTGACATTTTGGCTAGATAATTATTTGCTGTGGGGGGCTGTCCTGTGCATTTAGGATGTTGAGTGGGATCCCTGACCAGCCACTAGGCACCTCCCACCACCCCCACCATCATGACAACCAAAAATGTCTCCAGGCATTCAAAATAGCCCCTGGTTTGTAACGTTCCCCCATTGAGGACCACCGTTCTAAGTCACTTCTTGCCTTACACCTTCCAGAGTCTCCATTGCTCAGAAAGCTTACCTATGCTTGCTGGGCCTGCAGGCACTGAAAGTGGGGCAACTTGTACAAAACTTTTTCCCTTTTGTTGTGTTCAAGCCATTGGTTTATTTAATCCACTAGGCTAGGCTTCTGAGATGTCCGCGTGAGGACTTGAGAGAATCCTCTTTGCCCAACCTCCCTCTGTGATCTGCCAGCTTCGTGGTTACGCCAGTCAAAAGGCACTTTGTTGTTTTGTTTTTAAATAACAACTGTCCAGCCCTATTATGATTTTCCCAGACTCTGGAGCAATAAACAGCTCTGATGACAGCTGTACCAGATAGTAAGTGCACATGTTTCTCCTGGCATCTCCCTAAACTCTTCACAGCAGCTAAGTGGATAAAACTGATTTCAGTTGTTACCTGAGTAGCCACTTGTGTCTGCCAAGTCTGCTCGGGAGACAAGAACCAGGCTGTGATGACAGAGAAGAAGAAAAACATGGGAATGACTGGCTCCCTTGCTGTCCTTGTCTTACAGCCCACATCCCTAAACCTTAGGAAATCTGGGTCCCGGCATGCAGGGAGATTAAGAGCTACAGTGTCCTAAGGAGGTCACAGTGCATTCAACCCAAGGGCATAAACAGGTGTGCACCTTTTGGTGAGAGACCCAGGTGGCAGGTTGAGGCCCCACACAGTTGAATATTCAGGGCAGGCTTTCTGGACGTGGTGGGTTCTCGTTTCTATTTTCAAAGTAGTGAGAGTTGGGGTAAGTGAGTGCAAGAAGTAGGGGCACTTCTCATATTCATGTGATTGGGGTCATTATTTCCTGATACGTTGTTGGTTTCCCCCAAGTGGCATGGCTTCTCCAGGACAGGGACCATGGATTTTCTCATCTCTGTAACCCTAGATCCCAACTTAGAGATTACTTGTTAGTTGAATAGAGGTGATGCCTAACTCTATGGCTGTTTGACTTTTTACATCCTACCAGTTGCCAAGTTCTCCCTCAACTCCAATAAACTAGAAGCCACAGGACATCAGCTTTTTTTGGTGGTGACCTGGAAATCCAGGCCACACAATGGACAGCCTCAGGATTCTGATGAGCAAACCACCCCTTGCCCAGCATAGCTTTGAAGAGGCTCCCCTTGCCTCTTGTTCTGGTTACATTTCCACATCGAAGCTGGGCATCCTACATTTGGCCTCTGCTCAGAACTTTGGTCACTGTAAATTCTTCACCTTTGTTATTGGAAGACTCAGTCATTTTAGTCATTTTGATGTCAATTTCCATGGATTTGCCAAACCTGGTAACTTGTAAGGTGACCAAGAGAGCAGATCTTAGCTGTAATGAGCGTCTTCTCCTCCTCCCTCTAGACACACTCTCAACCCAGTTCCCTCCACCCTGAGAGGCTGACTTTATGGAACGTTTCAATGGAAATCTCTGGTTTCCAGTTGGGTTCTGCCAATGGCCTGACCTAGTAGGAGATTCAAGTGGGGAGGAAAGAGTGAACTTGGGGTGTTTGTTAAGCATCACTTGCCATGACCCCCAAGCCCTCCTGTCAGCTTTCTCTCCATGACTTTTCTCTTACAGGTTCTGGTGACAGCTCTGTCCTCTCATTCCGCTGGGCATAGGGGTACTAACGGCTTCTCGTTACTTTCCCCAGGGAACCATCCTATCCCTTGTGGTTCCCTGACACCCCACCCACACCTTTGAAAATGGTGCCTTTATTACACACTCCTCAGGTCTCCCCCTATTAAAATGGGTCATCTCTTTCCTGTTGAAGTCTTGACTGTTCCTAAGGGAACACCCTGCCTGCCCTCCACCCCCTCCCAAGAGCCTAAAGAGACTTCTGAGCATCAGCAAGAATCTGCCATGAAGGACCACCCTTACTCGCCCTCCTCATCCACACTGCCTTCATTCCACTTCTGTCCTTTTTATGGCCTGGCACACAGGTTTAAAAAGTACTTGTCAACCATCCTCTTTTACTAAAGCAAAACATACATCATTTTGCCATTTTGAATTAATCAAAAATATTTGCCAATGAGAATTTTGGAACATGTCAAGATAACCAGAGAGAACACCCTGAATATTCTAACCTAAAGTGGAAAAGTGTGGTATCTTGGTTTGTTTCTGGGGCCTAAGCACTGGGGCAGGGGGGCACTAATGATGAGGGTGGCAGCATGTTAATGCCTTTAGCAATGTGAGGAGAAGAGTTCACAGAACCCTAAGACTTTTTACTTGGAGCCCTGATTGGGAACCACGGATCACGGCTAAGGGAAGTTGCTGAAAATGTTGAAGGCCAAGAGTCACGTGGCTTTCCCCTAGACCAGGCCCAAACTACAGCCCATGGAGACTCCTACTTTTGTAAATGATGTGTTCATGAAACACAGCCATTTGTTTGTTTGTTTGTTTTCTGGGATGTGTTTGCACTACAGTAGGAGAGTGAGTTTTCAGAGGCTGTATGGTCCTCTGTGTAGAAAGGAGTTTGCAGAGCGGGCCTGGCTGCTGTCCTCTGAAAGGCTTGCTTACGAGGTTGGCATCCAAGAGCCTGGGTCTCAGGATTCCCAGCAGAACTGATAAGAGTGGCTCTCTGTGTTTAATCTGATTATACAAACAAAACAGCCTAGGTTTGCCCCTTACTTTCCTTCTGGAAGTCTGGGATTTTGGTGCATACTAGGCAGAGGCTGCCTATTTGACAGCCCCCAGTGAAAACCCTGGGTGCTGTGTCTCTAATGTGCTTCTCTGGTAGACAGCATTTCTCATGTGTTGTCACAGCTCAGAGGAATTGAGTATGTCCTGTGCAACTCCCCCGAGAGGGGACCCTTGGAAGCTTGGACCTGGTTTCCCCGGGCTTTGTCCAGGAGCCTTTCTTCTTTTTCCTTTTCCTTTTGGGTTTGTTTTGTATCCTTTTGCTGTCATAAATCATAGCAGTAAGTACAATTATGTGCTGAGTCCTGTGAGTCCCCATAGAAAATCATCTAGCTGAGGGGTGGTCTTGGAGACTCCCCAGCACACCCACAAAACCAAACATATTTGTCAACCTGCCCTTTAAGAAAAAGTTTGCCACCTCCTGCTCTGCACAGTCTTAGTGTGCATGGAAATTATGTGTTACACACCTCCCATCCCACAAGACTCTGTGCTTCCTGAAGGTGCGGTCCAGGCTTTTTGCTCTGACAAAGCACAGTATCTGACATGAAATATTTATGAAGGGAGGAAATCGGGGAATCTGTAAATAATGGATTAAAGGCAGGCAGATCACGAGGTCAGGAGTTTGAGACCAGCCTGACCATCATGGTGAAACCCCCGTCTCTACTAAAAATACAAAAATTAGCCAGGCATGGTGGTGCACACTTGTAATCCCAGCTACTCATGAGGTGGAGGCAGGAGAATCACTTGAACCTGGGAGGTGGAAGGTTGCAGTGAGCCGAGATGCGCCACTGCACTCCAGGCTAGGCAACAGAGCAAGATTCTGTCTCTGAAAAAAAAAGAGGGGTTTGTAAACTGGGTGAAGAAATAAATTTAAAAGGTTATGACCAATGTTTTCCAATGGAAGATTAGAATAGAAATCAGTGTATATTACATATATAAGGGTGTTTTATTTCTTGTAGTTATACAGGTGGACCAAACACTATACTGGATCATAATGTAAAAGGGTTTCTTTTTGTCTATTGCAATAGAAAATAATCGGAAGGCCACTGGATTCCAGGGTCTTCCCTAACTGTGGCCTCTCTGCCAGCTGCCCAGGAGAATCACTACCTACCTTCCTGTCTCTGTGGCCATTGGCATTTATCCACACTCTCTCCCTCCCTCCGCCCCCAGAACGTGTACTACACGAGCAGTCAGCAGATCCATGTGGGCATCCTGAGCCCCACGGTGGATGACGATGACAACCGGTGCCTGGTGGACGTCAATAGCCGGCCCCGGCTCATCGAGTGCAGCTACGCCAAAGCCAAGAGGATGAAGCTTCACTGGCAGTTCTCTCAGGTAGCAACCCGAGCCCGGGCACAGTGGCAGCCGTGTTGGAAAACGAGGAGCGTGGCCTTAGGGGCCAGGGAGGGGATGGAGGAGAGAGGAAGGAGAGAGACTGGCAGTAATGAGGCTGTGGCTCCAGGCTGCTTCTCAGGGATTTGCTGATCACCTACCATGTGCCGTGGGTCTCGTGTGTTAACTATTGATCACTGTGATATTGGCTCTGAGGGAGTTTATTATTGTTGTTGTTTTATTATAATGATTTTATTATTGTACTTAATTTTTAGATATAAGGAAACTGAGGCTCAGAGAGGGGAGTCCCCTGCCCAGAGTCTCACAGCTAGGGGTGGGGCTGGGATTTAAACTCGGGTCTTTCTGACTTTAAACCTTCACGTTTCTCCTATACAAGCCTCTGCTCACGAGATGGAGCCCCCAGTCTCCCAGGTGTAGACAGTGCTGGTCTCTGATCTGCAACCCTCTCTGCCTTCTGCCCAGTATTGGGTCACTCTGGGAGAAGAAGTTTCCTTGCCGGGCAGCATCTTGGGGCCATTTGGCAAAAGGCCGTCCTCACACTAGTGACCGCGGGACATTCCTTTATTAAGTCTCTGTTAATTCAGGGGCCCATATTTGACTTCCTGCTCTTCACTGGCCCCTCATAGCTCCCATTATAGAATGGTGGCCAAGGATCTAGATGCCTAGCTTTGAGGAGAACTTCTGCCTCTTCCCGGAGGTCTCCTAGTCACCAGGGAATCTGCTAAGGTAGGATCCGTTTTCACCCACAGATAGGGATGCCTGCCTCCCAGGTGAAGAAGGTAAAGTGTTAATAACAGGAAGTGAGGGAGCCCATGGGGTTGTGAAGCCTCAGGGCTGCCTGGGGCTGTACATGGTGGACACTCCCAGGGAAGTTCAGGAGGGAACACCTGTATTCATGGGACTGAGTGGCAGGAGCTCCTGACTCCAGCCTCCCGGCAAGCTGCTTCTCCCCTGGTAAGGATGGAGACTACTGGGGGCACTGCGCGGAACTTTGGAAGCTGGCTATACCTTCATTCCAATCCTGGCATCCAGTTACTCTCCCTGTAGAAAGGGTGCTGGTAAGGGGAGTCCCAGCTACATCATATATCATGGGCATAGGGCACCTTTGACTGTGGTGTGGGTGTACAGAGTTAGAGGACTGACAGAGACTCTTAGGTCCTAAATAAACGGTGAAGGTCAATACTGAGCTGCAAGTTCAAAACAAGGTCATGGACTTAGGAGCTAGTTAGAAAGCAGAACCAAGAGCCTCAACCAGGGCTGTGTGAACACAGGAAAGCAGATGGTGGAGAGGAGCCCAGGAAATAAATGGGAGCATTTCTGAGGGCAGGTGGAGGATGCAGGTGGCAACTCTGTGAGTCCCAGCTCACTCTGCAAAGTGTCGGGGGTTCAATGAAAGGAAACTCATGCAAAGGACTCATGGCTCCTGCCCCTTCCTGTCTATGTAACCTTTGGCATGTGCTGTAAACTATAAAGTTCTGTCCCAATAGGAATAACAGCTAACATTCATATAGTACTTACTGTGTGTCAGGCATATATTAACTCATTTAATCCTCACCACAACCAGATGTGATAGGTACCACCTGACCTCATAGCTGAGGAAACTGAGTCACAGAGAAGTTAACGAACATGCCCAAGGTGCTCCTGTTGGTCATTAGTCATGAAATAGTTCCAATTCTCTCTTACTTCTCAACACTGAAGTTATGTTGGAAGTGGCCACGTGGGAGAAGGCCAGAGGTCAGGGCTGAGGCTTGAGACACAGGGTGTTCGTCCTCCCACCTCCCTCTCTGTGGAAACACCAGATGCCCCAGCTGGGAGCTGCTGCTGACTCGACACTGTGCCTGGCAGAAGCCTTCATCACTTTCCTCTGCCAGATTTCCAGCTCAGGGAACAGAGAATGGGGCTACTTTTCCCTCCTTTCCTCCAAGTTGAGAGGCAGAGGGAGGCCTGGGGTGTGTGGTGTGGGAGGACAGTTAAGTACATGCCTGGTGAGGGATGGCTGCCGTTTCTCAAGATGGACTAGGTGCAAAGTAGGCTTGCAGGTTGGAGACAGCAGCATCCTGAGTGCATATTCCGGGCTCCGTGGAGGTGAGTGGGGCTGACTTTGCTGGGGTGAAATGGGCTTCATGCCTGAGACTGTCTTCAGGGTCTATGTGAGTCACAAGGGACCATTTTCTACTGCCCTCAGCCAGACCTGCTGGGCCTCTGGGTTCAGCTTGCCCTGCCCTCTGTGAATGGAACAGTGCAGGAAGTTGGTGGTGGTGCAGCTAGGGGTGGGCAGGGCTGGTGGCTTCTCAGAAGACAATGTACTTAACTAGGAATGAATGTTAAGAACCTGGGAGCCTGGTCTCTTTGGAAGGAGTAAAGGGCATTCCAGGGAGAGGAAACAGCATGTGTGAAAGTTGTGAGACATCAAAAGCAGGCCGTGCTCAGGGAGCTTCCAGGAGTCAGAAGGTGGCCAATCCTGGAGGGCACAGTGGGGAGCGGCCGAAGAGCCTAGAAGGGCAACTGGACCAGGCCTGGAGGCCACAGGACCTGGTGGATTTGGTTCTATGGGAGATGAGGATGTGCAACCCCAGGTCATGTTTAGGTCCAGGATTTTGAAAGCCTCCTCTGGCAGGGATTGTGAAGCTGGATTAGGAGAGATTCTAGAAAACGAAAGAGGCAGGATGAAAAGTTAGCAGGAGGTTGAGATGCAGTTTGAAAGTTTAGCCATTTCTTCCTCCCTCTCCTCCATGACCCTGGGGTCTTCATGGCCTGTGTCATCCCCCAAAATCTCCTCTCAGCACAGGCTCTAAGGCCAATCCTAGGGGCTCAGCTTTGGTGATGTGGGCTGGAAATGTTGACAGGCACCACCAGGAGTCCTCTGATCGACAAGAGTACTGCTTCAGATTACTGCAGGAGGAGGATGAGCAGTGGCCTCTGGGCTGTCCTGGAATAGCGCCTGGAGGCCACAGCCCTGCCAGGCACTTGCAGCCCTGGGGACTTGGTGTCATCCAGACATGGGTATTCCTGAACTGAAGTAAGCATCAGCCCTCTTCAGACTCCTCTGCCTGTGAGCCTCAGCCTTTCTGCGTTCAGCCTTATACAGTTTGATGTTAATAGCACAGCAAGCCCACCTCCAAGATGAGACATTGAGATGAAGTCACACTCCAAGATCACATGGCCTGAGAGTGGTAGATTCACTGGCTGAATCTGAAGCCCAGGCTGCTTTGACATCCAAGACCTGCACCCAGACACTTCTACCCTCTTTCCAGCCCTCACAGAGTCCTTCCCACCCATGCTCTGAAGTCCCCCCTGGAGTAACTCAGCCTCATCTCCTGTGCACACCTAGATGCCTTGGGGCTGTGGCCAGCCCTCCCCATGCCTCCCATCTTGCCTGTCCATCCTGGCTATGGTAGAGAATGAAACACTTGTAAAATGGGCATTCTTGAGGCAAAGTCACCCCAAGTTCCAGCTCCCTCCTTCCCTTATCCCAGGACATGGCTTGAAAAGGCAGCCCCACACAATTCCTGCTTAAACAGACATAGCAATCAACAAAGCAGGCATCTGCGGCATACAGCTCTTCAGTGACTGGGCAGTTTTCAGCCACTTTGGCATATGCCTAATTAAAACTCCCCAGAGTGCTTTGGCAACCATATCTTTGATCATTCTACAAAAGGGAACCGTTTGGAAATATTATTTTTGAATTCCTAGTTTGCAGACCCAGAGCAGCCACTCTCACTTGCTATTTAATAATTAATATATGTGAAAGTTTTGCTTACTGAAAAATGCTCAATATTTATCAAGTGACCTGGAATCTCTCCTCAGGACCTCATTGGTGAGGAGTTGCTGTTGACAAGACCTGAAGAAGCCAGGAGCCTCTTAAATGATTAAAGTCTTGTGCTTGGGCTAATTTTCTTGCAACAGGTTTTAATCTTTGCAAATTGCATTCAGATCCTACCAACTAGGATGTTCTGGTATAGAAGTTGGACTGAAAGGAGCTTTTACTGGGTGCATTTCAAATCTCCTTTCTCGTTTCACATTATGCACTATTTATTCTCCTGAGGACAACATTTAAGCTCCACAGACACTCGGACTGAATTAATTTTAAAATAATCTGGTGTGTTTCCCAGGTTCTCCTACAAAGAAGATAGGCATTTGCATATCTTGGTGTTCCATCTCATACCCTGATTTTCTGCTTAACAAATAAAATACATTTCCTCTAACTCCCGCAAGCTCTTCTGAATTTGCAATACTTCAGGCTGAACCAGGACAGCATTAGATACTGACACTGAGAAAGTGCATTTGATGAAAACATCTCTTGGCAACGCTGATATGCAGGGCTCTGATGAGCAATTTTCCAATGATGAACAGTCTTTCCTTTAGTTGTTCATCAAACATTTATTGAGCATGGGGGTTGGACAGGAGGAATGCAGATATAAATCAGACACAGCCTCTGCCCTCAAGGAGCTCATGGGCATGTAAACACAATAGAACCGAATAAGAACAGAAACCAAGGGGTGTGCTGTGTTCTGAGAGCCTGGGATGACTGACTTGGTCTGCAGAACTCAGAGATGGCTTCACGTAGGAGGCTTGTTTGATCTATATCTTAAAGGTTGTAGAGACAGTTTCCAAGCGTAGAAAGAACATCCCAAGTAGAAGCTCACTTGAGCAAAGGCATGAAACAGCCAAGCATATTTTAGGAGTAGGAATCCATTGTCTGGTGTGGGTAGAATTTGGAGTTTTTGATGGGGCAAGAAGGAGATAAGTCACGTAGAACAGATAATGGTTGTTGAAAGCCATACCAAGAAGATGGACTTCACCTTAAAAGCAGAAGGAAAGAATGGGGAAGGTTCTTAAGTAGTAGATTTCCACGGTGGGGTGTGCAAAACCCCCCTGGCAGCTGAAAGCGGGGTGGATCAGAAGGAAAGAGGCTAGAAACAGGGAAGCCAGATAGGGAGGAGACAGTTCCATTGTTCCGGGAAGAGATGGGAGGACTCGGATGCCACAGGGGTGTGGGGACAGATAGCTATCAGGGAGGACTTTGAGAGACATTTCAGCAGGTTGTTGCACAGTGATGGATTAAATGATGGTAGTTGGGTGGTGGAGTGGTTCTTAATATAGGACCATTGCCAGCCCTGTGTTTGAGAACATTTGGTGGGCAGGCAGAATTGCCTCCTTCAAGCTACACACCCATCTCTAAACAGCCGACGCCTCCCACATCAGCACATGAAAAAACTTCATTAATATTAAAAGTGGTAGTTGTTGCCTTCAGTGATTTTTCCCATTGGTGATTCCTCCAGGATTAAAAAACTTCCAAAACTACTGGGATGATAGGTTCATATGCATTAAATATATGTCTTTCAACCTTCTGAGAGTAGTCTCCATACTGAGATTTGGGGGATTCTGGGATTCAGTGATGGGTTTCTGTGAAAGAGGCATTTGGTCAATGACCCCTGGACCAGTGGAGGGAGAGGGAAGAGGCAGATATCAGGTCACTACAGAGAACTTTGTGGCAGGATACTTGTCAAGCAAAGCAGAGGACTGACTCTCAGTAGTAACAAGGCCACCTCTGCACCTGCAACTACCATTATTTCTTTGAATGGTTTATAATAGCCTAATGTTAGAGGGAGTCCTCTGTTCAAATATGTTATTGAAGAGATTCTTGCTCTAGGAAGGCTGTTGTCATGATGTGTTCCTCCAAGCTCCCACTTTCTGAAAGCCCATCTGTATGTTTGAATCCATGGTTAAAGAATTGAGGACTATTTAAGACCAGAAATAGCTTAGGAGGGTCAGTGTTCTACCTGCAGATATCTGAAGGGCTGCTCTGGGCAAGGGCTCAGCAGGCTTGTCCTGTGTAGCCCTGAGAGGACCAGCAGGGGGAAATCAGGAGCAATTTATTGAGCTGCTTTTTCATAGAGTTGTCGATGAGGCTGATGGCTTGGGCAGGTGGTGAGTTCAGGGGACCATCAGCAGGTTGTCAAAGGCTCTACAGCTCTCAATGGAGTTGGGCTGGGTGATTTTTAAGGGCGTATGGACCCTGAAATTCTGTAATTCTAAGCTCCTGAAGTTAGACGGCAAACCCTGAGAAGGGTTTTTTCCACCTAGAATTCTCACTGGGCCAGCCTGAATACAAAGCATTACAAATTCGAGAATGATACTCTTAATCCTCTTAATCACACTTTATGGCATCATTTACCCATTATTTCAACCCATGTCCCTCTCTTCTTCCATCAGCTAACAGACTAGAGGGGAGGACTGTGTCTCACACTTCAGTATCTCCAGCACCTAATGAAAAGCCAGAGACAGAGGCAGCACCCAGCATGCTGTTGATCAAATGAAGGAGTCTTTTTTTAAAAATTCACAAATCTTAACCAAAGGCCCCTTGTGTGCAAGGTCTTGAGCTAGGTTTGTGGGAGCCCCAAAGATGAACAAAATCCTACCCCAGTGATTGTCCTCGGATGTATGCATGCTCACTGAAGAAAAAATAAAGTCATACTACAGTATTTCAAGAAAATTTCATGTTAATAGTCCAAGGCTCCTGCTTAGTTGGAAAATCCCCATTCCTGCAGTGAACACTTTTAGGTGGTAGTACATCCCACGTGCAGTACACAGACATGCATTGTGTAGAATTCTCAAACTTATGGCATAAACGCACACTTCTTCCGAACACCTCCGATTTGGAGGAGGGAGGTGGAAATATTTTATAGTAAAACAGATACGCATATTGCATGAAGTGGAGTGCAAATTTAAATGAGTATTTTTAAAACAGGAGGCTCTGATGAAATCTCAGGGTTTCATGTTGCCCTCATACTCTGGGTTCTTTGGCAGGAATGCTGGCAAGGCCCAGCTGGGAGTTCAAGGGCATGCAAGGCAGATGCCACACCCCAGCTCCCTGTGCTTGCTTCATTCTCAGAGCAGCACTGATGCATTTTCCAAGTGGGGAGCATTGCGGATAGCCACAGAGATGTCTGTTAATGCCAGGAAAGGAGAGATTTTCAAGACTAGATGAGACTGCCTGGAAGAGACTGAGCCCCTAGCCAAAGCTGCCTGTCAAGGGACAATTGGCTCTGCTATGTGAGGTCTAATTTGATAATCTGATGCAAGATAAGTAACACATGCAAAGACGAATCTATTTGCAGAGCACATTTCCCAGAGAACACCACTAATTCTGCCAAAGAATTTCCCCATGCTGGAGGAGGAGGAGTCCTTGACTTTCTCCTGCTCCAATCCCCAAGTGCTGTCAGCAAGTCCAACTTGGAGAACCTTTTGTGTTGAAAAGAAGAGACAATAATCGAGTATTTCATTATGGCTCCAGAATAAAACAGCCTTTCATTTCCATGTCATATGAAGGGGCAAGTGTGGAACTGTCCAGTTTTGAGGGACTAACAAAGCTTCGTTTAGGCCTTGGATGTACTATTAGTTATTTTTGGTTTATGAAAGTCAGCACTTCCCTCCTCCCCCTCATCCCACAGATATCAGGGACTAGGACTAGGTGTGACGGCTCAGCTCCGCACTACCCAGACCTGGGTGAGATTTTAAAATGTATTGCTCAAACATTTATATGATGTTTACTATGTGCCCTGTACTACTCTGTTTTATAAATGTTACTTAATCCCTATGATAGTGCTATAAGGTACTTACTATAACTATCCCCAATTTTATAGAAGAGGAAACTGAGGCATTGAGAGATTAAGTAATTTGTCAAAAATCAGATCTGGGAATCCTGCCTCTGGGGTCCATGCTTTAAACCACCATACCGTGGTCCCTTGTCCTGCCTCTGGAAAATCAGTGGATCACTGCAATGAGAGTTTGGGGCTGGGGCCTCCCTGCTGAACCGGTCACAAATATGTGTGAACTGGCTGGATCCCTGCCTCCTCAGCAAGCTCCCTCCAGCCATCGTGCTGTCTCCATAAGCCCTCTCTGCCTGTGCTTTTGTACTTGATGTTCCTGTTACCCCACCTTCAGTCCAAGGGGCCCTTCACACAACAAGCCCCAGGCAGAATCTCACTCAAAGGTGAGACTAAGAAAGAGAACACCCAAGCACTTAAAAAAAACACGAAAGGCTTTACTAGTAAATCAGGTGCTGAGTATTCATAATACAAAAAGACCACTTAACTCTACCGAAGAAGGGACTTAATCTCAGGGTTTCTTTAACTAGCTGTAAGTCCCACACATGCTTTGAAGTATTTTATTACTAATCATTAACTACTTAACCTAGAAACTCCTGAGCTCACCATGCTTAAAGCCAAAGACCCACTGGGCGGCTTGCCCATAGAAAATTAATTAAAAAGGAAAGTGGAATGGGAATTCTGAAATAAGCAGAGACGTCTTTGGAATCCACGAGTTAGTATAGTACACACAAGCATCCTTGTGAACTCCTTGATTGCAAAAATAAGACCAGCCTGAGCTTAACCCAAATATTCCAGATGTTCTTCCTCAGGGTGCAAGCGACCAGCTGGGCCCAACCCTTTCCTGAAAGGGGGTCATAGCTTGTGGTCTCAAAGTGTGGTCCCAGACCAACACCACCAATGCAACAGCACCTGGGAACTTTAAAAGACACATTTTCAGGCCTTGTCTCAGACCTAGTGAATCAGAAGTGAGAGGGGCAGTGACCTATACTTTAACAAGCCCCCAAGCAACTCTAACTCTTACATTCCAGGAGGAACAGGCCAATCTGGTGCTAGCTGTTCCACACGTAGGCACCACAGACACACACTTGGGAAACTGAGGCAGAGAAGTGCTTGGCTGTGTAATAACCTGGGATCTGCTCCTCGTTGCCCAAGAGGCTCATGGACTGTGGCTTCCACACGTCCCAGTCTACACATAGTTCTCTATGTTGAGACACAAATTGAGTGCCCCAGCATGCTCTGTCTCCTTTTGTAATTGAGAAGACTGAAGCCCAGAGTGGCTCAGTCATTTTCCTGGGGTCACATGGCCAAGGCGAGGCACAGAGTCCTAGGTTCGTTGCTTCTGCTCATGCCTCTCCAGTTCCTATTCCTGAGAGGCCCAGGAGGAGGAGGAATTAGGCTGGGAGGTGGGAACCTGGCTGTAGGAATTATTATCAGCCTTCTAAATACTATACATTCAACTTCTGATTTTTTTTTTTTTTTTTTTTAGCTGCCGTTTCCATATTTAATTTGGTTTTCATTCCAATTAAGTTCTCTGTATGCTATGGCTTCTCTCCTGCCAGGTTTAATTGCCCTTATTTAAATTCTTTAATTAAAAGTATTGTGTGTTTCCAGATTATGTAGTTGTAGTATTACACAAATAATGTAGATGACAGGGCTGGTGAACCAAGTGACTGTGCCCTCCACAGAGGGAGGGGCCAGCCCAGGTCTCTGCATGAAGCCCCAGCCTAAGGCCATGAGACTGGCCCAGAGGATGCAGGTTGGACCCTGGGAGTGAGGACAGAAGTTGGCTAACAAGTGTCCCTTCCTTCCTTCCTGCAATGCTGTGCCCAACACAGCACTACCCAGAGTGACCTGGTTAACCTGTCAGTCAGGTTCTGCAATGGCTGGCCCTGTCATTCAGATTAAAAGCCAAGGTCTTGCTTGTAATTCCAGCACTTTGGGAGGCTGAGGCAGGCAGATCACCTGAGGTCAGGAGTTCGAGACCAGCCTGGCCAACATGGCAAAACCCCGTCCCTCCTAAAACTACAAATATTAGCCAGGCGTGATGGTGCATGCCTGTAATCCCAGCTACTTAGGAGGCTGAGGCAGGAGAATCACTTGTACCTGGGAGGCAGAGGTTGCACTGAGGCGAGATCCTGCCACTACACTCCAGCCTGTGTGACAGAGTGAGACTCCATCTCAAGAAAAAATAAAAAGCCAAAGTCTGTTCAGTGGCCACAAGGCCCTACCCACTTACCCTCACCTCTTGGACCTCATCTCCTCCCACTAACCCCAAGCTTCGGGCCCATGACTCCCTGACCTCTGCCCTGGGCCACCTCCTGCCCTCCTCTTTGTCCTTGCTGAGATCTCAATTTTGATTGAGGATTTCCCTGGCCATCTCTTACAATTGCTGTCTGCCTCCAGCTCACCACCACCCCTGAGCCTCTTTCCCTGTCTATATTTTTATATACAACCTTATCACTTTCTCATATACTTTGGAATTTATTTTTCTGCTTTCCCCTAGAATATAGTCTCTACAAAGCAAAGATCTTTTTCTGTTTAGTCACTGATATATCTCAGTGGCCTAGAATGGTAGGCACTCATTAAATATTTGCTGAATGGAAGGATTAATGAATAGTGTCTCTGCAGAGGGCCCTCAGAGGAAATAGACCTAATTTTGAAGCTTGCTGAGGTGACCCTTCACCCTAGGCATTGGGGCACCACCACTGTGATAGGCAGGGGCTGGGGCTGGCCACCATCCTAGTGAGGAATGTGAAGGGGGCAGACCCCCTGGGTTCCCAGCCTGGCACTACTTACTACTCATTTACTGACCATGTGACCCTGGACAAGTCTTCCAGCCTCTCTGAGCCTCAGTCTCCAAGCCTGTAAAATGGGGATAATTATTCTACCTCTCAGGGCTTTTGTCAGGAAGACCTGAAATTAGGCATGTAAAGCATTTGGCACAGTACTAAACAAATGGTAAATAAGTGATAGTTGTTATTCCTCTCATCTCAGCTGCAGAACCCACAGGCAGAAGTAGTTAGTAAAACACGAGGCTGCTCCCACGGTGCTGAACTTCCCAGGAAGGCACTGAATGTGGGAAAGGAAGCCTTCTTTGCAATATTTGTGAATGAAATTTTCCGAGAGAGAAGAAGAAAGAGTTTGTTCAGTGAAAGAGGCTGAGGTCAAGAAGGGGGACAGGAGGAAGACAGTGCTGGTGGCCAGTGCTATCTCCAGCACCAAAGGGTGGCCTGGCTCCTCTCTCCATACCCCAGATGTGTTCCAGGGAGCAGGTGAGGGCTCTGCTCAGCGATGCCCCACCATGGCCTTACTACCTATTCTAGAGGACCCTCCTCTCCTGGCCTCATACTCCACTCCCCTGACAGGCTCAGATATTCTCATGGAGGTTGTGTCCCATCCACTCGCTTCCCCCAACCCAACTCTTGGCCGTGATCCATCCCTCCCACATCCCTTCAGGCAGCCACATTGGCTGCCTCTGGCACAGGGTCACCGCACTTCTAGTCTCTAGGGTGCTGAGGCTGTGATTGGGCCAGGGCCGGGCCTGGGAAACGTCAGATGGGAGTCTCTGAAGGACGCTTTATGTCTCAGAGACCTCTGTTCCTGCCTCCCTCTCTGGAACTTGGCAAGGTGCCCCTTGGAAGGCAAGCATAGAAGGGGCCGTGGTGTCTTCTGTGTGGGACGTGTTTCTCCAAGAGTCAGTGGTCGAGGGTCTGCACAGCACCTCGCTGTTGGCAAGGCCTGGGCCGGCCCCAGGGATGAGCTGAGCAGCCAGAATCTTCAGCGGAGTGGGCAGCGACACTTGGGCCGGGCCCCTGTTTGCTGTGCGCTTTGGTCATAGCCCCCACCCTGATCCACTGATCTGTATGTTTTAGAGCTGATAACGGGATTTCCTATCAGTCCTCTGCTCATCCTTCCAGAAATCAGGACAGAAATGACCATCTGGCCCTGTAGACAATGAAACCAGAAGGGGGGAGAGGGTTGCCCAGGCCACACAGCTGACCACCAGGAAAGCGGCTGTGTCCTCAACATCCTAGCTCAGCACTCTTCCCTTTCTGCCTGGCTCCGGAAACGCCAATAGTTCTTGCAAATTAGAGAGAGTGGCTGGTTTTGGTCCCCTGCCTGCGTGCTGCTCCCAGCGTGGCGGGGAAGACAGACCACTGGGCTGGCAGGACTGTGGCGGGGCTGGGGAACTAGCCACAGATCTGTTCAAGAAGCATCAGCGACATAGCCCAGCCTGGGTGTGGGCAGCAGATATGCCCAGGCCACAAAATTTTACACAGAAGCTAAGGAAATGTGGGCCATGGAGCAATGGTCTGGCCTTGCTTGGAGCAAGTGGCATAGGGGATGCCTCTGGGCCTAAAAGTCTAACCTTTAAGGGACAGGATGGGCACTCAAGGTAGACTGAGGTTTGAGAGGACAACTCGAGGCTGTGCTTCACACCCATCAGGAGCACCGTGTGGCCCCAACGTGCCAACTCCTTGGCTAAGTTGAAGGGGTCTCTTGTCCAGTGTAAATGAGGCAGTGACCCTGGGCGCTGCGGTCAGTCCTGAGGCACAGAAATTAACCAGAGCTTGTTCAAAGGAGGGCAACCAGTTTGGAAAATTATACAAAATTGTCCCACCAGGAACTAGGAAAGTTAAACCTGGAAATGCAGAGAACTGGGAGACGCAGGCCCCACCTCCCCTGCCAGAAGGGAAGGTGTAGAGGAACAGCCGCTGGGGAAGCCTCAGGGGAGCTCTGCCACTCCTGGGGGACGCCAAGACAAGGATTTTAGCTCTGGGAGGGGCAGGCTCCAAGGGTGAGCAGCTAGGGGAAGACTGCATATTCCAGAAGGCTTAGATCCTTCTCCCTGGAGGACCAAGCAGAGCTGAAGGGCCCCATAGCCCAAGTCCAGAGGCCATTCAGCACGTGAGAGCGGGAGGCTGGCCTTCAAGGTCTCTTTCAGCATGGGGATTCCAGGGCCCTTTCTAGGCTTGTCCAAGGGCCCCTTTCAGAGGCCAAGCCTGCAGGTTTCTCCCTGGCAACGGGTGGGCCCCAACAGCTGCTATTTCAGTTTCCCGTTTATTATTTGGTCTCTGTGCTGTTGAGTACACTGAATCACTGCTGTCCCCAGGGAAGGCCCCTGGGGTGTGGGGCACAGCGGGTGGGACCTTGCTTTATTCTGTGAACGCTTCTGAATAGGTTTGTGTGATCCGCTGGACCATCTCCCCAACACAGGAAGTCGGGAATCCCATATCCCCTCCCAACACACACAAACACAGTCCCCGCCACGCCCCCACCCACCCCCACCCCCACCCCCACCCCCACCCCCGGCTTCTCAGTCCCTGCCTCCTTCACCTGTGACTCAAGTCCCTTCTCAGGGAGCTGGATTTGTTTGATTTTTTAATTGAACAACATGGATACATACAGAAACATGTATAAAATACATAGTTTCAACTCCATGGTTAAAAATAAAGCAAATCCCTAGGTTTCCATCACCCACCTCAGGAAATAGGACTCTGCCAACAACAGCCTTGTGAGTTCCTGCCTATCACCTTCCCACTTCCTTTGCCCCAGAGCTGACCACCATCCTGACTTTCACATCATGGCTTTGCCTGTTTGGGAAGTTTATATAAATAGCATAATGTCTGTATTTTGTCTGGCTTCTTCTGCTCAACATTGCATTGGTGAGATTTATCCTTATCGAGTATAGCTATAGTTTGTTTTTATTGCTATATAGGATTCCATCATATGAATATGCCATGAGTTGTATGTCTGCTGTACTATTCATGGGCATTTGAGTTGTCTCCAGGTTAGTTTTATAAATCGTGTTCTAGAAAGCATTCATGCTCATGTCTTTGGAGTAAACATTTCTGACAGAAGTGCTGGGTCATAGGGTTATATATGTTAACTATAGTAGGTACTGCCCATTTCAACAGTTATAAGTACTGAAGTTTTTTTTAGTCTTAAATTGTTTAAAAAAAAATTTAATTCTTAAGGCTGTTAGGCCATTCTTGCATTGCTATAAAGAAATACCTGAGACACTGGGTACTTTATACAGAAAAGAGGTATAATTGGCTCATGTTTCTTCAGGCTATACAGGAAGCATGGCTTCTGGTAGGGCCTCAGGAAGCTTTTGCTCATGGCAGAAGATGAATTGGGAGCTTGCAGGTCACATGATGAAGGCAGGAGAGAGAGTGGTGGGAGGAGGTGCCACACACTTTTAAATGACCAGATCTCACGTAGACTCACCAGAGTGAGAGAGCTCCCTTCTCACCAAGAGGATGGCCCAAGCCCATCATGAGAGATCCAGCCCCATGATCCAAACACCTCCCACCAGGTCCCACCTGCAACATTGGGGATCACATTCAACAAATATCCAAACTACATCAATGGGTACATAATAGTTGAATATATTTATGGGGTACATGTAATGTTGTCATACAGGCATATAATGTGTAATGATCAAATCAGGATAATTGGGTTATCTTTTACCTCAAGCATTTATCATTTCTTTGTGTTAGAAACATTCTAATTCTACTCTTTTAGTAATTTTAAAATATACAATAAATTATTAACTATAGTTATCCTGTTATATTACTATTAGAGCTTATTCCTTCTATCGAACTATATTTTTGTACCTATTAACCATCCCCGCTTTTTCCTCTCCTCCCTACTACCTTTCTTAGCCTCTGGTAACCATCATTCTATCTCCAGGAATTCATTTTTTTTTTTTTTTTTTTTTTTAGGTTGTCTGTCTTTCTGTGTCTGATTTATTTCACTTAACATAATGACCTACAGTTCCATCCATGTTGTTGCAAATAATAGAATCTCTTTTTTTTACTATAAGTTCTGGGGTACACATGCAGAACGTACAGGTTTGTTACATGGGTATTACATGTGCCATGTTGGTTTGCTGCACCTATCAACCCGTCATCTACGTTACCCCTCCCCCAGCCTCCTGCCCACTGACAAGCCCCAGTATGTGATGCCCTCCCTGCTGTGTCCACGTGTTCTCACTGTTCAACTTGCTCCAGAGCTGAGTTCAAGTCCTGGATATCCTTGTTAATTTTCTGTCTCATTGATCTGTCTAATATTAAAGGTGGGGTGTTAAAGTCTCCCACTATTATTGTATGGGAGTCTAAGTCTTGCACTCAGATTATTAAAGCAAGTTCTTAGAGACCTAAAATGAGACTTAGACCCCCACACAATAATAGTGGGAGACTTTAACATCCCACTGTCAATATTAGATCAACAAGACAGAAGATTAACAAGGATATTCAGGACTTGAACTCAGCTCTGGACCAAGTGGACTTAATAGACATCTACAGAACTCTCCACCTCAAATCAACAGAATATACACTCTTCTCAGCTCCTCATCTGACTTATTCCAAAATTGACCACATAATTGGAAGTAAAGCACTCCTCAGCAATTAAAAGAAACTCCCTCAAAACTGCACAACTACATGGAAAATGAAGAACAACTTGCTCCTGAGTGACTACTGGGTAAATAAATGAAATGAAAGCAGAAGAAGATGTTCTTTGAAACCAATGAGAACAAAAACACAATGTACCAGAATCTCTGGGACACATTTAAAGCAGTGTGTAGAGGGAAATTTATAGCACTAAATGCCCACAAGAGAAAGCAGGAAAGATCTAAAATTGATACCCTAACATCACAATTAAAAGAACTAGAGAAGCAAGAGCAAACACATTCAAAAGCTAGCAGAAGCCAAGAAATAACTAAGATCAGAGCAGAACTGAAGGAGATAGAGACACGAAAAACCCTTCAAAAAATAAATCCAGGGGCTGGTTCTTGGAAAAGATCAACAAAATAGACCACTAGCTAGACTAATAAAAAAGAAAAGAGAAGAATCAAATAGATGCAATAAAAAATGATATAAGGGATATCACCACTGACCCCACAGAAATACAAACTACCATTAGAGAATACTATAAACACCTCTACGCAAATAAACTAGAAAATCTAGAAGAAATGGATAAATTACTGGACACCTACAACCTCCCAAGACTAAACCAGGAAGAAGTTGAATCCCTGAATAGACCAATATAGACCAATAACAGGCTCTGAAATTGAGGCAATAATAGCCTACCAACCAAAAATAGTCCAGGACCAGACGGATTCACAGTCAGATCCTACCAGGGGTACAAAGAGGACCTGGTACCATTACTTCTGAAACTATTAGAGGGACTCCTACCTAACTCATTTTATGAGGCCAGCATCATCCTGATACCAAAGCCTGGCAGAGACACAACAACAAAAGAAAATTTCAGGCCAATATCCCTGATGAACATCAATGTGAAAATCCTAATGAAATACTGGCAAACTGAATCCAGCAGCACATCAAAAAGCTTATCCACCACGATCAAGTCGGCTTCATCCCTGGGATGCAAGGCTGGTTCAACATACACAAATCAATCAATGTAACCCATCACATAAACAGAACCAATGACAAAAATACATGATTATTTCAATAGATGCAGAAAAGGCCTTCGATAAAATTCAACACCCCTTCATGCTAAAAACTCTCAAACTAGGTTTTGAAGGAACGAATCTCAAAATAGTAAGAGCTATTTATGACAAACCCACAGCCAATATCATAGTGAATGGGCAAAAACTGGAAGCATTCCCTTTGAAAACTGGCACAAGGCAGGGATGCCCTCTCTCACCACTCCTATTCAACATAGTGTTGGAAGTTCTGGCCAGGGCAGTCAGGCAAAAGAAAGAAATACAGGATATTCAGATAGGAAGAGAGGAATTCAAATTGTCTGTTTGCAGATGACATGATTGTATATTTAGAAAACCCCATTGTCTCAGCCCAAAATCTCCTTAAGTTGATAAGCAACTTCAGCAAAGTCTCAGCATACAAAATCAATATGCAAAACTCACAAGCATTCCTGTATACCAATAACAGACAGACAGAAAGCCAAATCCCATTCATGACTGCTACAAAGAGAATAAAATACCTAGGAATACAACTTACAAGTGATGTGAAGGACCTCTTCAAGGAGAACTACAAACCACTGCTCAAGGACATGAGAGAGGACAAACAAATGGAAAAACATTCCATGCTCATGGATAGGAAGAATAAATATCATGAAAATGGCCATACTGCCCAAAGTAATTTATAGATTCAAGGCTATCCCCATCAAGCTACCACTGACTTTCTTCACAGAATTAGAGAAAACTACTTTAAACTTCATATGGAACCAAAAAAGAGCCTGCATAGCCAAGACAATCCTAAGAGAAAGAACACAGCTGGATGCATCAGGCTACCTAACTTCAAACTATACTACAAGGCTACAGTAACCAAAACAGCACGGTACTGGTACCAAAACAGAGAGATAAGACCAATGGAACAGAACAGAGACCTCAGAAATAACACCACACATCTACAACCATCTGATCTTTGACAACCCTGACAGAAACAAGCAATGGGGAAAGGATTCCCTATTTAATAAATGGTGTTGGGGAAACTGGCTAGCCATACACAGAAAACTGAAGCTGGACCCCTTCCTTACACCTTATACAAAAATCAACTCAAGATGGATCAAAGACTTAAACATAAGACCTAGGACCATAAAAATCCTAGAAGAAAACCTGGGCAGTACCATTCGGGACATAGGCATGGGCAAAGACTTCATGACTAAAACATACGAAGCAATGGCAGCAAAAGCCCAAATTGACAAATGGGATCTAATTAAACTAAAGAGCTTCTGCATAGCAAAAGAAACTATCAAGAGTGAACAGGCAACTACAGAACGGGAGAAAATTTTTGCAATCTATCCATCTGACGAGGGGCTAATATCCAGAATCTACAAAGAACAAACAAATTTATAAAAAACAACTCCATCTAAAAGTGAGCAAAGGATATGAACAGACACTTCTCAAAAGAAGACATTTATGCAGCCAACAGCCATAGGAAAAACTCATCATCACTGGTCATTAGAGAAATGTAAATCGAAACCACAATGAGATACCATCTCATACCAGTTAGAATGGCAATCATTAAAATGTGAGGAAACAACAGATGCTGGAGAGGATGTGGAGAAATAGGACTTTTACACTGTTGGTGGGAGTGTAAATTAGTTCAACTATTGTGGAAGACAGTGTGGCGATTCCTCAAGGATCTAGAACTAGAAATACCATTTGATCCAGCGATCCCATCACTGGGTATATACCCAAAGGATTATTAATCATTCTATAAAGACACATGCACATGTATGTTTACTGCAGCACCATTCACAATAGCAAAGACTTGGAACCAACCCAAATATCCATCAATAATAGACTGGATAAAGCAAATGTGTCACATATACACCATGGAATACTATGCAGCCATAAAAAATGAGTTCATGTCCTTTGCAGGGAGATGGATAAAGCTGGAAACCATCATCCTCAGCAAATTATCACAAGAACAGCAAAGAACAGAAAACCAAACACCCCATGTTCTCACTCATAAGTGGGAGTTGAACAATGAGAACCCACGGACATTGGGAGGGGAGCATCACACACTGGGGCTTATCAGGGAGTGGGGGGCTAAGGGAGGAATAATATTAGAAGAAATACCTAATGTAGGTGACAGGTTGATGGGTGCAGCAAACCACCATGGCATGCATATACCTATGTAACAAAACTGCACATTCTGCACATGTACCTCAGAACTTAAAGTACAATAATAAAAATAAATTTTAAAAACCCACCTCCTCAAGCCTCAGCAATGGCAGATGCCCCTCCCCCAACCAAGCTTGAGCATCCCAGGTTGACCTCAGACTGCTGTCCTAGCAGAGAGAATTTCAAGCCAGTAGATCTTAGCTTGCTGGGCTCTGTGGGAGTGGAACCCACTGATCCAGACCACTTGGCTCCCTGGCTTCAGCCCCCTTTCCAGGGGAGTGAATGGTTCTGTCTCCCTGGCATTCCAGGTGCCACTGAGGTATGAAAAAAAAAAAAAACTCCTGCAGCTAGCCCAGTGTCTGCCCAAAGAGTCATCCAGTTTTTGTGCTTGAAACCCAGCACCATGGTGGTGTAGGCACCAGATGGAATCTCCTGGTCTGCCAGTTGCAAAGACCATGGGAAAAGTGCAGTATCTGGGCTGGAGTGCACCGTTCTCCCGGTACAGTCTCTTACAGCTTTCCTTGGCTTGGGGAGGGAGATCTCCCAACCCCTTGCACTTCCCAGGTGAGGCAACGCCCCACCCTGCTTCAGCTTGTCTCCCATGGGCTATACCCACTGTCCAATTAGTCCGAATGAGATGAACCAGTGACCTCAGTTGGAAATGCAGAAATCACCCACCTTCTGCATTGATCTCGCTGGGAGCTGCAGACTGGAGCTATTCCTATTTGGCCATCTTGACAGTGAAACCAGAATCTCATTTTAATGTTTAAATATTATTCCATCCTGTGTATATACCACATATTCCTTATTCATTAATCTACTGGATACTTAGGTTGATTCCGCATGTTGTCTATTGTGAACAGTGCTGCAATAAACATGGGAGTGCACATATCTCTTCAATATGCTGGTTTCCTTTCTTTTGGGTACATACCCAACAATGGGATTGCTGGATCATACAGTTTTATTTTTGAGGAACCTCCATACTGTTCTCCATAGTGGCTGTACTAATTTTCATTCCCACCAACAATGTACAAAGGATTCCCTTTTCTCCACATCCTCACCAGCATTTATTATTGCCTGTCTTTTGGTTAAAGTCATTTTAACTGGGGTGAGATGATTACAGTTTTTGCTTACATTTCTCTGGTAATTACTGCTGTTGAACATTTTTCCATAACCTGTTTGCCATTTGTAAGTCTTTTGTGGAATGTCCAGATCTTTTGTCCATTTTTTAATTGGATGTTTTGTTTTCTTGCTATTGAGTTATTTGAACTTCTTATGTATCCTGGTTATTAATCCCTTGTCAGAAGGGTAGTTTGCAAATATTTTCTCCCATTCTGTGGGCTCTTTGTTGATTGTTTCCTTTGCTGTGCAGAAGCTTTTTAACTTAATGTGATCCTATTTGCCCATTTTTGCCTTGGTTGCCTGTGCTTTTGAGGTCTGACTCAAGAAATCGTTGCCCAGATCAATGTCCTGGAGTGTTTCCCCACATCCTGGAGTGCTTCTCCAATGTTTTCTTCTAGGAGTTTCATGTCTCAGATCTTAGATTTAAGTCTTTAATCTATTTTGATTTGATTTTCATATATAGCAAGAGATAGGGGTCTAGTTTCATTCTCTTGAATTTTCCCAGGCAATTTCTTGAAAAGACTGTCCTTTTCCCATTGTATAGAGAACCAAGTCTTAACACTCTCTTGAGATGGCAGTTGTTGCTATGGGAATGGTTATGGCAGAGTTGGATGACATCCTCTGAGAAGTTTGCCACCTCTCCTTCTCTCAGTGCACTTCCCACTGTGAGCTGGAAAATGCACAAAATGAAGAGCACCAGCCCAGCTTGTAGACTGAGGAGGTGGAAGTGGAGGTAGGGCATGGGTGGGCAGTAGAGAACACTTCCTGGAGGAAATGGAGCAGGAGTTGAGCTTTGACACATGGTTGTGGCTTAACCTGTCATGGGAGCATGGGGAAGAATCCCAGGCAGAGAGCACAGCTTGTTTTAAAGTTCAGGAACCTTGAGTTAATGTAAATGGGATCAGAAAAGTACAAGGGATTTGGTACAGCTGTAGCAAAAGTCATGGAACTTGGGGGAGGATCAGAGACGAGGCTAGAGAGAAAGGCAGCACTGAGCCATGGAGGCCTTTGGTGCTGCACTAGGGAGCTTGGGCTTTGTCGGTTAGGCCAAACGTGCATTTTCGAAAGATCACCGCTCCCGCCTCTAGAGGTTGGAAGAGAGACCCATTAGGGGCTGACACAGTTGTCCCAGAGAGAGAGAAGTTGGTGGCCTGAACCAGGGCAAGTATGATGGGAAAGGGATAAGGGCACAGTCACATGACACAAGAGAGGTAGAATTGCCAGGACTTGAGGCCTAATTGGATGCTGAAAGGATAAATAAATGAAAATGTCCATGTTTCTCACACAAATACCTGAGACAGAAACACAGGAGTAGGTTCTGGGGAAAAAGTGAGTTTGACCATATACTGAAGTGCCATTAAGCTACAAGGAGTCCAATTATAAGGACCTCTACCCACCAAAGCAATTCCGTCTGCTTGGGAGGCCAAAATCTAGTTGAGCACAAGTTTGGTGGTAACTCGGAGATGCTCAGACAGTCCAGGATGCCACCTCAGGCTCACAGCCAGCAACCCAAAGGGTCTAGGCCCTGAAAGGATTTCACTACAAAAATTGGGGGTTTCCTCTTTGTTGCTATAGGGCTGATATGAAGAACAGAACATCAAGGGGCTTTGGGTCATAAACTGAATGAGAATGGCTACAAACATTCTGGAACATCAGTAGCATGGGGGAAAATCTCGCATGTCAGGACTCAGGGAGCCTAATGGCCTAATAGGCAGTATCCAGGAGCTTTGGTTGAAACCAGTCCTGATGACTCCAGAGGTCCAGTTTGGGGCATGGGCCCTAGGAGCAGGAAGCCCCGGGCCTCTGGTGATGCTCAAATGAGGGCCAATGATGGGTTGTCCCAAGAAACTAGGCTTTTCAGAGAGGTGACCCAGCCAATGGCTATGGGGAGCAAGGCCCAGCCCCTGGGGTAGGAGCTGTAGGTGCAAACAGGTGTGCCACAGCCCAGCTAGGTAGACAGAACTGGGGTGGGGAGGTCTCTCTCCTAGCAAAGAACTAGGGCTTTGTGAAGAGAGCGGCAGCACAGATTCAGTCTTCCGGAGGAGACCAACACATGAGCGATGGGGGAGCCTGCAGTTTCATGGGAATGCTAGCCTCCTGGGATCTGGCCACACAGATAATGTCAGCCCCCACTAGCCACTGGGTCTGACGCTCCTGAATCTCCGTGTGTTGCCTCTATGCCCTCTGACCCCGCTGTCTGCCCTGGCCCCTAGGGAGGAGCCATCCAGAACCGCAAGTCCAAGCGCTGTCTGGAGCTGCAGGAGAACAGCGAGCTGGAGTTCGGCTTCCAGCTGGTGTTGCAGGAGTGCTCGGGCCAGCACTGGAGCGTCACCAATGTCCTGAGGAGCCTGGCGTCCTGACCCACTTGGGCCACTTCCGGCTGCCTCTTTGCTACTGTGTAGCACCTGCTGCAACGTTGCCTGCTGTCCGTGTGGGGTTGGAGTCAGGGGAACCAGGTTAGTGGGCCCCCAAGAAGAGCTTTTTATTTCCTATTCAATTTTCATGGAGTTTATAGAAAGACGCTGATTGGTGGGTGATGGTATGATATCAAACTATTTTGCAGTTGTAAATAGGTGACAAATGGAAAATATTTATAACTGACAATAAAATATTATTAAGAAAAGGGTTTGCAGTCATTTGGTACTCTGTGGAGATTCATGCCTGGCTCCTTTGAACTTGGAGTTCTTGTGGCCAAAAATGTGTCCTTGTGTGCCCTTCTGGCTTCTCGTCCTTCGGAAACGGAGTTTTAATGACCAGCACTCAGTGGGAGCTTGTTGTGCAAGCTGCCAGCTCTTTCATTAGACCCAAGGCAGCAAGAAGGGCACTATGACCTCAGGTTCCAACCCAGAGGGAAGGTCCCCTCTGCCTCTCCCATGCCAAGTGCCCCTCTGGAAGATACCTGCAGCCCTTCATTCCTGAGGAACCACAGTTGCTCACTGGCCACTGAAGTGTTGTCTGCTGGACTTCAGGCCACCCTGCCTTCTCCTGAAGTCGCCAACTTACCACCTCCTTTACCCCGCAGAGCTGCCCCTGCCCAGCCCCCCCTGCCCAGCCCCTCGTCAGTACACTGCCTGTGTCCAATTGCCAAGACCGCTCAAGCTCCTCCCATGAATCAGGGGTTTTCAGTTTCCTTCAGCTGCCATAACAGATCTCCACACACTGGGCCGCTCACACAACAGAAAATGATTGTCTCACCATTAGGGAAGCTAGGAGTCCAAAATCAAGGTGTTGGCCGGGCTGGTTCCTTCTGTGGGCTGAGAGGGGAATCTGCTCCAGGCCTCTCTTCTGGCTCCTCGTAGTCTCAGGCCTTCCCTGGCGGGGCAATGGCCATCTTCTCCCCCGTGTCTTTACGTTGTCTTCCCTCTGTATGTGTCTGTCTCTGGGGCCCAAATTTCCCATCTTTAGGAGGACGCCAGTCATGTTGAATGACAGACCACCCTAACAACCTCATTTAACTTGATTACCTCTGTAAAGATTATCTCCAAATAAGGTCATGTTCTGAGGTACTGGGGGTGAGGACCTTACCATATCCTTTTGGGGGGCTCAATTCAGCCCTTAGCACCTGGCTAACTCATGTAGGGCTCCAGGTCAGCCCCCCTGGGCCAGCCTCAGGACAGCAGCAGCGCCAGAGTGGAATCTTCTTTCTCAGAGCCTGCTGCCCAACTCACAGTTCCTCCAACAGCTTCAGCAGGATGTTCCTTGCTGCAGTCCAGCAGCCCTGCTTCTGGTTGGGGGAATCCCCTTTTTCAGGCTTGAAGGACTCCCCCCATCCCCCTGCCCAGCACCCCCTCCAGCTCCCTAGCTCACAGCAGAGCAATGACCAATAACAGGTGCTAAGACAGGAAGGACAGGAAGCCCTTTCTGCACAGGTTTCAGCCCCCTCCCCCATCCTCACCTCCCTTAGTCCTCTTTCCCCAGGGATTCTCCTACTCTGGATCAGTAATTTATAGCTGAAAACTGATGAGCACGGTGGAACCCCCTGGACCTATGGAACCCCCAAGGGAAGAGAGGCCTGTTGTCTCAGGCACTCTAGCATACCCAGAAATCTATCCAGCCCAGGGCTCACCTGGAGGGGCCCCCAGGGCTCCACAGGCCATATCATAGATTCCCCTTCAAATTCACATTTAACTCCCTAAACAGCCCCTTGCGCTCCACTGTGGACCAATGAAAGGACAGCCAGACATTCTCCAGGCTAGCCACACCTAATGGCCACCACCTACCACCCGGGGGTCAACACGGGGAGCAGGAGCCTCAAGAGGAAAGAGGGTCCCCCTGGGGTTGCAGGCACTGCCTTTGCCATGCCCTCAAAGCCAGGGGTCCAATATCCTCTGCCCCTGTACTTCCTTCCATACAGAACTGGACTGTACTCATCCCTGTGCTTATTCCAGCTCCCTCTGACTGAAGCCATCCCATGCTCCTACATTCACTCTGTTACAGTCTCACTCTACCCAGCTTTCTTCACCTTGAAGCCACCACTTCCATAATCTCCCTTGCATCAACGCCCTGCCCCAGTGTTCCCAAAGTCCCTAAACTAGCAGCATCAGCTGGAAACTTACTAGAAACGCATGTCTGGTTCCCCATCCCAGACCTCTGGAAGCAGAAACGATCCGCGGTATAACAAGCCCTCCAGGTGATTCTGATTCCCTGTTGAAGGCTAAGAACCACTGCCCTGCACCACCCTCCCTCCTATGTGTGCCTAGGCGTCTGTCTTCAACATCCTTTCATGCTACTGTACCTCCTCATGCCTGCACCCACCTACATCACATCTTCACTCTCCACCCCGTGTCCCTGGTGCAGAGGACTAAGAGTGAACGCTGGAGCCAGACAGCCTGGGTTCAAGTCCCATCCCTGCCACTTACTAGCTAGGTGATCTTGGGCAGCTCTTGACCTCTTTGTGCTTCTGATCCCTCTCCTCAAAAAGTGGGGATACTAATAGGGTATCTTTTATGGGGTTGTGAAAATCCTGAATAAATTTATATGAAACAGAACAGTAATGGGTACATTGTAAGTGCTATAAAGTCTTAGCTATTATTACTTCATCCATTGGCATCCTGACACCCAGTTGCTGTCACTGACACCTTGCTACCATTTACACTCACACTTGGCCATGCCTGTAAACGTCCATATCCCACCTCACCTATGTTAACACTCACTTGTGTCTCTACCACCTGCCTGGAGGCACCTGTTCTCACTGCTGCCTATAGCCACATACCTACAAGTTTCACACACCCCTGTCCTCCTGTAAATGCGCCCAACATCAGCCCACTCCCAAGTATATCTACACCCCGAGGGGCCAGCCTGAGAGCAGCAGCCTCCCTTATAAGCCAACCTGGGGGCAATTAAAACAGGGCAGGGGAGCAGCTCCCTCCTGAGACACCAGCTCACCATTTCCCTTGGTCTGGATGACCAGGGAGAAGAGGAGGTCCCAACATGGCCCCTGAGGACACTGACCTCCTGGGAGTGGGAACCATATGGCCAGTCCAGGATCTCCATATCTCAGAGTTATAAGCAGCAGAGGTTCTGGTGGGGCTGGGGCAGAGGCAGGAGGTCAGAGTACAAAGGAGCAAAGAGGGTGAGGAGGCCCCAGCCCACATCCAGCCTGACCCTGTCCCAGCCTCAGCCAGCTGCTGCTGCAAGCTAATAGTGGCTGTTTAGGGGCTCTCTGAACATGCTGGAGTGAAGTTGGTTTTTTCTTAATGATTTGCACATTAAACACCTGTGTTTCCTGCTTCCACTGCCTTCCCTGATACTGGAAAGGACTCTTTTAGCCTGTGCTATAAGATCTCCTATTCAGCCAGCCCTGGTGCCTGGCCCACCACCCAGTTCCCTAACTCAGCCCCAGCCCTCGCCTAGTTCCTGTCCATGGTCCCCTCTGTTATGAGTAATGAAAGAAGAGAATGGGCTCCTCACACCTCCCACCCCCAGAAGATGGACACAATTGTCAGCAGCAACAATAGCAGAAGCCAGAGAGCACTTGTTGTATTCTGGCCAGACTCAAAGTCACTGCCAGCCAAGCAAGGTGACTCACGCCTGTAATCCCAGCACTTTGGGAGACCAAGGTGGGTGGATAACCTGAGGTCAGGGGTTCGAGACTAGCCTGGCCAACATGGTGAAACCCATCGCTACTAAAAATATAAAAATTAGGTGTGGTGGTGGGCACCTGTAATCCCAGCTACTCAGGAGGGTGAGGCACAAGAATCACTTGAACCCAGGAGTCAAGGAGGTTGAGGCTGCAGTGAGCCAAGATCGTGCCACTGCACTCCAGCCTGAGCAGTGTGAGACTCTGTCTCAAAAAAAGAAAAAAAAAGTCACTGCCAACAGTCATATAACTCCAGCAGCCTACATCTCTGCCTGATGCCTTCCTCTGGCCATAGGCACCTGCTTAGCCCGTGCAGGGCAGACTGGAGGTATTAGAGAGTTTGGTTCATAGGAACAACCCCCAGCCAACAAGGGAAAGGCCTCCTCACCCTTCAGGGGTGCAAATGGGAGGCCCTGGAGGGACCCAGTTGCTCCTGAATGCCCCTGGCCTTTCCTCCCTTTCCTCCCTCATATCCCTCACTCCTCTGCACTTGTCCCAGTCACCCCCGAAATGCTTGTCCCCGAGTCTGCTTCTGGGAGAAGCAGCTTAAACCCACTCCTTTGGATGGTCCCCACCCATGGCCCATCTGCACCTGGACACTAGTGAGAGCTCTCCTCTAAGCTCTAGGCTTGATCTCCCACTGCTGATGGGCCCTGGGCAGGTATGTGGCCATAATGTAGACAGTGCTGACCTGAGGGCCCCCACAAGGCCCAGCCCAGACACCAGGACCAGCACCAGCACCACCTCCACCAGGTGCTCAAGCCAGACACTCTTTGCAACTGAGCTCTTCCCGTCATCACCCCCCACCACCCCTTCTTGCCCTCAGTACATTATGGCAGTGATGCCTCCGAAACAACTCTGAAATCTTCTCCAAGCCTCTTCAGCACTCTCGTGGACAGCCTCCCCAATTCATCTGTCCTCCACACTGTGATAGTTACAAGGGTCTTTCTGAAACACAAATATGATCAGATCCCTTCTTGCCTGAAATCTTCAGTGGGTCTCATCAAAAATTTTAAACGACTAGCTCAGACACCAGCCTTGAAGTGTTCTCCTTTGGTGAATCCAGAGGCCGAGTGTTAGAAGCCCAGTGTCCAGGCCGCCACACACACCTGGTGCCATGGTGTTAGTGCCCCGTATCTTCTCCCCTATTTTGAGGAAGTTTTGGGGGAGGTATATTAGTTTGCTAGGGCTGCTGTTACAAAGTGCTACAGACTGGGGAGCTTCAACAACAGAAAGGTATTGGTTCACTGCTGTGGAGGCTGGGAGGCCAAGATCAAGGTGTCGGCAGGGGTAGCTCCTCCTGAGGGCTGTGAGGGAAGGATGGCATGGATCTGTTCCGGGTCTTCTCCTTGGCTTGTGCATGGCCTCTTCTCCCTGTGTCTCCTCACACTGTCTTCTTTCTATGCATGTCTCTTCTTCTTATAAGGACGCCAGTCATATTGGATCGAGACCCACCCAAATGACCTCATATTAATTTCACTGCCTCTGTAAAGACCCTATCTCCAAATAAGATCACATTCTGAGGTTCTGGGGGTTAGGACAAGTTTGGGGTCGGGTGACACAATTCAGCCTCGAAGCTCCCTCCTTCAAGGAACAGGGACACAGAGGAGGGGTGGTGAGGGCCAGGCCAGGCCCCAGGAGGCTACCTACACTCATCCCACCTTGCTCAGGCAAGTCTTTGCTTGTTGGGGGACAGCACTATGGTCCTGGCCTCCACAGAGATAAGGGTGGGCACTTCACAGGTAATAGGGAATTTTTGCGTATCTAAGGCATTCATCATTGTCCTCGGTGTCCACATCCCTTTTAAAGAAAACTGTCCCAACCACAGTCCCAGGTGTGACCCTGTTTGTGCCATGATCATAGCTGATCCAGCTTGACCCATGGGCAGGTATTTTGTTGGCTGCCAAGTAGGTAATGACTAAGCACAAAATGACCAGCTGGGGCCAATCAAATTTTGCCTGTGAATTTGCACCATGACACACAAGGAATCAGTCCAGTTGAAGGTGGCCAGGAGCCATGGTCATGCACAGGACATGCCCAGGGGAAGAGCCAGCCCCAGAGGACCAAGAAACCAGAGCCCTGTGCAGACTGGGATCATGGAGAAAACCACAACTGAGCAGAGAAAAGAAAGTCATCAATGAGCAAAAGGCAGCAAAGTGGCCCTTAAGCTGCCTGGGTTTCCTCCTCCCAGACCCAACCCATACACACCCTGATGTTTTTCCTTTTCCCTCAGCTGATTGACCAGCTCCCTGCTCTTTACAACAAACAAGACTGATAGAAGCAGGATGTAAAGATTTAGATACCAGGACCTACTCCCTCACAGCCCCTTGCCCATGGGGGAATGCACACACAATCCCTACAACGGCTGTGCACACACGCAACAGAGGTTTACACGTTTCACCATCTATGTACACATCCACACACAGGCTTACATAGCCACACACATACACATGTGTACACACATGCAGCAGGTTGGACACATGCAGACATACATGTACATACTCAGATACACAAATGTGCATGCATGCAAACACACTGACTCCAAAGAGAAAAGGGATTTCTGCTCCTCCCAGAATCTGCTTTTGTAAGAATAGGGCTGTCATTTCACATGGCCCTTGTGAAGCAAAGGCTGTTGGAAATCAGAGCTCTTTTATTCTTACCATTGCTTTCTCATCACAAGCAAGAGATGTAAGGGGCTTCTGAGGCAAGACAGAGGCATTCGCTCTCTGCCCTTCAGATTCTATCACCGTGGTCACAACACTCTAAAACCTGGGAAAACAAACAGGACACAGTCACCCAAAGACGTGTCGTCTCTCAGCCATGCTCCATCTCCTGCCTTCAGCTCCAAACAGGAGGGAGGGGAATGAGGTAGACACCCTGGACTGCATGTAGCACCTGACCCCAAAAGACCCTCAAGTCCCACTGCACTGCCCTCTGCCTCAGCCAACCTCTCTACTCAGTCAAGAATTTTAAACTTCCTTGTTTCAGAAATAAGATTGAGCAGAAAGAGCCTGGAGAGACATTAGCCCTAATGTGGGTGTCTTTTAAAATTATATGGTGTAGCCACATTGTGGAAACCAGGTTTTAAAGACTGTCACCACAAAATGTCTCTGCATCCCTATCCAATTGAGCCAAGTGGTCCAGATCTGCGCCCTCTAGGTGTCTCTTCTTCCTCGTGAGCCCCTCTCATTGCCTTCTGACTCCTGCCGCTGCTACCCTCACCACAGCCTCTAGGGGACACTGTGCTCCCACCCCCGGGTTCCTTTATGGTTCAGGTGAGGCACACCAGGATTTCCAAAAGGAATTGAACTACTAAAGGAGGACTCCAAGGAAAAGATCCCCAAATCAAAGAGTACAGCATGAGAGTTATTTCTTCCCAATACTTTCTGCTTCCTTAAGTTGTTCTACTCATGCATTTCCACAGGCCTGGTCTGTCTTCGGTTTCTAATCATGGAAATGCCCCTGGTAGAACCTGACCCTTTCCCCAACAAGGGGAAGAAAAGCCCCTTCCGGTACTCAGGATATGAGTCAGGGCCTTGAATGTGGGTCGGGGGAGACGAACTGAAGAGAGTTTAACAACCGAAGTTCTTCGAAAGCATGGCTAGGGTAGGCTGACGCACCCCAAGACAAGAGCAGAGGCCCTTCCTACCCTTAGAGCTAGAGGGGCAAGGAAAGGCAGGAGTGCTGCCAGGTTCACTGGAGGCTGTAGCCAGCAGGACCCACAGCCAACGGTGGAGGAACCCCCACTGTAGAAACCACAGCCATGCGAAGAGGGGAAAACCTCTCTCTCCATCTGCTATCAGATATTCTACCAAAGCCTCCCTCTGGCCAAACCCAACTGGGGGTGGGGGTCAGGGAAGCCAATGATTCAGCCCACAGGGGTCCATGCAGAGCAGGCCAAGAAGAGCAGGGAATGAGTCACCAGCACACACCACCCTCAGCCTAGCCCTGGTTTGGACATCACAGGACACTTGCCTATCCTCTCTTGCCAGCTCACATCCCTCCCCAAGTCCCTGAATACTCTTACATGGACACTAACCATACCATGTCATTTCACATTTAACTATTCCTTTTATTGATAAGAGAGTGGAGACAGGAGAGAGATCTCCCCCAATTACAGCATGAGTCCTCTGAGGACATCATTGGCACTGCATCCTTCTGTCCGATTCCTCTGGGGTCCTTGAGACCCAGATCCCCTCTCATAGGCTCGGTTCCTCCTAATCTCTAAGGTAGATGGTCATGAACAGCCCCAGCCATCAGCATGCAGGGACTTGGAATCAGTTTTGATGCCCTAGATGAGTCTGGGGTGAGTTTTGATCTTGTAGCCTTGGAATAGCAAACAGACTCCATCTGTTTGAGGGCATTCAGTTGGTCCTTGCTGCCTGCAGTGATGTGCTGGGGAGGACTCTGAGGGTCTGACTTCCATAGGCAGCAGTACCAGAGAGGACGAGCAGGAGATGGGTGAAGTGTGCGCTTGTGTTATATATTTGGCCTTTTCCATCCTGCCCTTTCTACCCCATCTGCTGTGCTGGCTGAAGATGTCCTTCTCCCAGCAGGAACTGAGTATCCCCAAAAACCTTGGCCCACTGGGTTGGTGCTGTAGCTGCCCCCTCCTTGGCTAGGGTGCCACCACCAAGGGGTCACCTACTGATAAGTGCTGTGTCCTGCTCCATAGACACAAACCCTTGGTCATGGTCACCTGCCCAAACCACAAGAACCCTCCAGATGCATTTGAGGCGCTGGCCTTTGCTATAGATGCAGTTTCCTCAGCCCTTCCCTTCCCTCTTTGAACTCTGGCTCCCTCCCCTTTCCAGCAGGGAAGGGGGCTCAAGTCTCAGTACATCTGCTCACCTGCTGAGCTCACTGGATTATGAGTGGTGTCTAAGAGATCCTAAAAATGACAATAATAACATCAATTAATTGATGACTTCTATGGCCAAGCACTGAGGCAAGTACTTTTATTTTCTCATTTAATATTCAGTATAACCTTATCACATAGCACTATTATTAGCACCCTGTTTTACAGTTGGGAAAACTAAGGCACAGAAAGGCCAAATCATTCGATAAGGACATATAACTAGCAGAGGCTGGATTTGAACCCAGGGAGACTGACTGTAGAGTCTTCCCTTGTATCCTCTACCATACTATCCTGCCTCCCTGCCTCCCTTCTGGACCCTGGGAACCACCGCCCCACCCCCCCCCCCCCCCCCCATAACCTTATGCTGGAAGCTTCCATTGATACCAAAGTGTCCCACCCTGAAGTTCTACCTGGACCAAAGGAGCAATGACAACTAACACCTATAGAAGTGCCAAACCTGGCCCAGTAATATACCAGTGCCTACCAACTCACTTAAACACGTGTTATCCTACAAGGTGATTCCAGTACTATCATCATTTTACAGAAGAAGAGACCGAGGCACAGAGGTTAAATAGCTTGCCCAAGCTAGCAAGGAGTAGTTGCCAGAATTTGTACTCAAGCCCCCTGCTGCCAATCATCTGTGGTCTTAACCACCATGACCTGCTACCTCCCAGCTGCCCGACTGCCTACACACTTCTGCGGAATCCACAGGAAAAGCCCTCTGGGAACCAGCTTCCTGTAGCTCCATGTGCTGCCAGGGCTGTAAGCACCACCCCCGTTTCAATTCCCTAGCGAGCCTGCCCTTCCAAACGTGACCACGGTGGGAATGTGATTAATGAGCCAATTATTTCTGTGGAAGACATCATACAAAATAAATAGCCCATTTCCCTTCAATTTACTGTTTTAATAAATAAATAGCACTCCATACTCTGGTTTTGTTTATTGCTGCTCATACCTGAAAGTTTGTGATGAATCTTCTTGTTGTTCATTTCCAAAATTAATCAGATCTCCCTGATGACTTTGAAATATAGGACTGCATTTGTCCTTCCATGTTAACATCAAGGCACCTAGGGCTGGGGGGGCGGGGGATGAGGATGGTGAAAGGCAGACCTGAGAAAAGACTGAGCAGAGGGCAGGATGCCCAGAGCTCTGGATGCATGCCATGCGCACTGAGGCCTGAGTGCCCACACCCAAGAACTGTGGCCAGGGAGGCTCAGAATGCAATGTCATGATTTATGGTTCAAGGAAAACCACCAGGAGTGACAAGCACATGAGGAGGGGCAGAAACTCCTCTTTCCTCTGCTTGAAACTTTGGCCAATTGGCCAAACCGGGGATGCTGAACAAGAAGATTCCAACCAAGCTCCACCAAATGGGCCAAACTCACAAAGGTGTTTACCTTCTTTCCAGGGGTCACAGCGATTGCATAGTCATTTATTCAACTGGTTCTTTTGTAGACACCTGGGTATGGGCACAGAGGAAGAGAGCAGAAGTCTAGGTGTCTGTTGTAAGGTGCTTACTATCTGAAAGGATGTCTTGGGAAAATGGTAGCTCCTCAGTGTACAATGTGATCAGAAGTAAAAGAAATTCCACAATTGAATGTCTGTGATGTGCACTTATATTCTACATGCTTTGACATTTATCTTATCAAGTCTTACAATATAGCTCATGAGGTAAATAGTAAATACCCATTTTATAGATGAGGAAAGGAAGAGGTTCAGATGAGATCAATAATTTGCCCAAGTTCTCAGAGCTACTAAGTGAAAGTGAAATAATTCAAATGCATATCTAGGTCTTCAGACTCGAGGATCAATGTTGTTTTTCATATAGAATATAGGTATATTCTGTGTGAGGGAGACAGACAGACAGAGAGACAGAGACAGAGAAAATCTGGGCTGTGATAGTCCGAGAATGCCACAGAGAAGAGGTGGTCATTACAACCTGGGCTTTTATGGGTGAATAGGAGTTTTCTGAACTGAAAAAGATAAGAGAATGATACGTCAGCTAGAAAGAAGACTTAGGTCTAACTTAAAGTAATGATAAAGGAAGGTGAGGAGATAAATTATCAAGCATGGTGAATGACTGGCTATGACTGGTGAGAGACAGAAGGGCATATACTTAGAACCTGGTCACTTCCCTTCACCTGGTATCTCTTGGCAGTGAGGGGGATCTGTCTCATGTCTGCCCCCAATCTTCCCTCGGTTATTTCCAGAATGCAGGATTATAATCTCCAGGATACTGCCTCATCCACCAGCTGAGGCTGGAATTGGCCAGCTGCCTCACTTTAATTCTCCATGCCTCCACTGCACAAGACTGTCAGGTAGACCAGACCTCTCTGACATGTTAGTGGTAGCAAAGGCAAATCACAGATGTGGGAGCAGGCCAGGTTTTCCATTCATGCATGCTTTATAAAGCTTCCTCATAGTTCAAGGGGAAATACACAAATACAAAGGTTAATCCTTCATAGGGTGTCCATCCCCTCATGGACAAAGCTCAGCTCAGAGCCTGAGTCTCTGGTCCTTGGACCTGCCCTCTGGGAAGAGTGTCCCCTTCTGCAGTCTGTATGAAGAGACACGGTGTGGCTCTCCTTCCCACGGACATGTCTAGAATTTAAAAGAAGACCACATCCTACATACCCCAATTATCATTGCAGCCTCCTCCCCTGTCTCCCCTGACTGGTCCTAATCCAGGGTTTCTCAGCATGTGATCCACCCCTACCTGCATCCCCAGCTGGGATCACTGGTGTTTGTAAGATGCAGATTTGGAAACCCCCTGCTGCAGATCTACCCAATCCGGATCGCCCAGCTAACACTTTCTAGTCCTTTGGGATTCAGCTTAGAAGTTACCTCCTCTGAAAGTGTCCCTGAGCCTCCAGGGTGAGGCTGGGGCCCCCTCCGTGCCCTTCTGTAATTGGTTATCTACCCTACCAGACTGAGCTCTGTGACAGCAGTGACTTTGCTTCCTTCCTGTGTTCCAGTACCCACTCCAGCACCTAGGGAGAGCAGGCAAACCAAAGGAAGGGAGGAAGGGAATGGCATGACCATGCTTGGCTGCCTTCTTCCCAGCAGGTGAGGATTTGGACCAATTCTTCTTACCCTAAACTCAGCCTCTGAGTTTCAGAGTAACCCTTGACTTGGAGAGTTCTAGACATAGAACCAGGTAAGTATAGGGAGGATCATCCACTGCAGTTCCTGGTTAACAATACATCCCCACTGGGGTCACAGATTGCTAGGCCTGGGCCTGGAATCCCTGTTGGCCTTGCCAGGCCCCTTCCCCTTGGGACTGAATACTTGGTCTGGCTGCAGAACAATCCTTCCCTGGGACTCTGCTCCCACATCGACCCATCCTTAAAACCTTGGGACTCCTACCCTCTGTAATAAAAGAAGATCAATATCAGCTTTGCCCTGAGTGAGAGTGTGTGTGTATGAGGGCAGGCATGAAGCATGTGAGTGCAGGGTGGTAGGCTGACTTGTGCATATGTGCATAAGGGTGTTGTTATTGTCCCTAAGGGTATTTTGGAATGTGCTGTGAAATGAGTTTTTCTGTCTGTGATACATGTATATATAGCCAGGGTTTTTTGTGTGTGTATGCACAAGGTAGTTTTTCTGACATTGGTATGATTGAGCCTGTTTTTATTTCCTTTATATTTATTTTATCTGCATTCAACAATTCTTTGCAGAGTCTCCACAGATCTCTTGAAATCATTTATTTACCTATACTGTCCTTCCTGCTAGGCGATGACAGCCTTGAAGGCAGAGAATTACTTGATTTGTCTTTGTATCCCCAGGTTCTAGCACAGTGCCTACCATGCCTGCATGTGTTCATTCATTCATTCCTTCATTCAACATATATGCATCCATCTTCTAACTACGTGCTGTATGTTGGGGACACAACCATACATGAAGAGAGACACAGTCACTGCCCTCATGGAGCTTACAGTCTAATGGAAAAGACAAATACTAATCAAATAATTAAACAAATAATGTAAAACTGCAACTGTAAAAAGTACTAAGAAAGGGACATACAGAGGCCAAGTCGGGTGGATCACCTGAGGTCAGGAGTTCGGGACCAGCCTGGCCAACATGGTGAAACCCCACCTCTACTAAAAATGCAAAAATTAGCTGGGCATAGTGGTATGCACCTGTAATCTCATCGACTCAGGAGGCTGAGGTGGGAGAATTGCTTGAACCTGGGAGGCGGAGGCTGCAGTGACTGAGATTGCGCCACTACACTCCAGCATTGGGGACACAGCAAGACCCCCATCACAAAAAAAGAAAAGGGGGAGACACACAGAATCCTGACAGGGTAGAAAAGGCAGATTAAACTAGTCAGGGAAGTGAGAGGCAGATTCCAAGGAAATGACACTTAAGCTGACATGCACATGAGAAGGCATGACTGGAGGATAGAGGTATGTCCTTCCATTCTGCAGAAATAGTCCATGGAGAGGCAGTGAAAGGGCCTGTAGGAAAGCTCATTGTGGGGAGCCAGAGGAATGAAGGGGCACTAGGGGAAAGATGGGGGTGGAAGGTGGCTGATACTGTCCCATGCAGGGCCTCTATACACTTTGTTAAATATAGAGTCCTTCTCTTCCAAGTGAGGGAATCCACTGAAAAGCTGTAAGCAGGCGGATGACAGGATCAGTTGTATTTGATGGCTAAATAGAGTTGATAGGATGAAGGCAAACCCAATCCATGGGTAGACCAGGTAGCGGGTGGGAATAGTGGTAGCTTGGACTAGGCTCATGGCAGTGAAGACAGAGAGAAGAATAAATTTCAAAGGCATTTAGGAGTTATAGTAGATAGATCATAGCAGGAGCTTGAATATGGAACCTGAGGAAGACAAAATAGTTGAGGGCAGAAAGAGGCATATTCACTGGTCTGGAGAACCTTTCAAGAGAACCAGTTTAGAAGGCAAGAGCCTGAACTCCCTGTCTTAAACCTTTTGAGTTTGGGGGCCCTTTGAGATGTCCAGATGAAATGTCAGAAGAATCTGACAGTAGGATATGTGGATCTGGAATGTGCACATGGCAGGCGATAAATAATCGTCTCCTAAATTGATGTTCCCAGCTTCTTGCTCCCTTCCACCATTTCTTTTCATCAAGAGAGAATGATGGTTCTTATAAAATTTAGAAATAGACATGACTCACCTTGGATAGAGGCTTTGGAAATGAGAAGGCTCTATAAACCCAAGTCATTACCAACTGCCAGGTGTACACAGTTTTACAGCTCACAAGGGGCTCTAACTCATTTGAGCTTCACAATAACCTGGGATTATTACATCCATTTGAGGTTACATGGCTTGTCCTGAAAAATCATATGTTGGCTCAAGTGTAAACTACTTTCTTATTATCATCTGCCTTCTGGAAGAATTGGGACTGCAAAAAGCCTACCTTACGAGACACATCAATTCAATCCACCTTACATATATCCTTGAGCACAAATTGAAAAGGCAAGGAAGGGGCTTTGGAGGCACGTAAGACAGTGCCTGCCCTTGAGGAGATCAGTCTATGGGACAAGAGTCTCCATTGATTATAATATAAGAAACAATGTGGTGAATGCCATATGAGCCCCTTTTAAATAACGTTTTCCTGATTATGAAAATAGTAAATGTCTAATGTAGACAAATGCATACATTAGCAGGTTTTAGGTGGATTTCTATAATTTGCAGTCAAAAGAATCTTGGCCAGCCGCAGTGGCTCACACCTGTAATCCCAGCACTTTCGGAGGCCAAGGTGGGCGGATCACCTGAGGTTAGGAGTTCAAGATCAGCCTGCCCAACATGGCAAAACCCTATCTCTACTAAAACTACAAAAATTAGCCAGGCATGGTGGTGCATGCCTGTAGTCCCGCTACTCTAGAGGCTGAAGCAGAAGAATTGCTTGAATCCGGGAGGCAGATGTTGTAGTGCATGAAGATAGCACCACTGCCTGGGCAACAGAGTGAGACTCCTCAAAAACAAAACAAAACAAAACAAAACGAACAAACAAAAACCCCAACTGATGAGGTTATTTTGAGAATTGAATCGATTAAATTCTATGAAGTGCTTAACACAGTACTGTACCTGAAATATAGTAAGTATTTGATTAATGTTAGCAGCTCATATTCTTATTTAATCTATTAGAATGGTGGGGCCAGCAACACAGAAGGCTTTTTACACAAAATACCGAAAAGCTTCCTGGGAGAAAACTGATGGTAAGGGAAGAGAAATTCAAGCACTCAAGACTAGTTCAATAAGAAAACCTTAGTTGGTGTTTGCCAGTCAGAATAGTCTTCAGCTCAGCTCCATCGTAAGGACAGGCTGCCTGCTCTGCGGACGAGGGGTAGGGTGAAGACAGAACAGGGACGAATGTACGTAAAGCCAGAAGTTTCTGACACCACCCTAGAAGATGTTGGGCCACAAAGGGCTTAGGAAGAGTGCGAACAGAGCTCAGCCTAGGAAGGGGAGAGAGAAGGCCTCTATTATTTTGAAAAACAAACAAACAAAAACACACCATGAACCTTTGTTACTTTGAGGCATCCCGCACTGAAAGTTCAATGATAACTAGTTTGCTGAGGGGTTCAATACCCCAAAATAAACAAGTTTTATATCTTTACAGACTTGTTTCTAAGTATTTAAATACAGCAGGCCCTGCAGGTGTGGGAAGAGGAATAAAATACAAGTTCTGCCTCAAGGGTTAATCACCTGAATAAAAAGTCTTATTTATTTTTAACTCACCAAAGTATACCATAGCATCTGTGGTTGCCTCATATTAGAGCTAATGGATCTTCATAAAATTTTAAGCACGACTGAGTTCCTATGAACCACTTTGTTACCCTACTGAGTTAACCAGTGCCTCTATGACATGCTGAGAATTGCCATTTGAGGAAGAACTAAACATGTTTGAACTGACACTTGTATAATTTTCTATCTCCCGTGTTGGTCTTCATGGGAACAAAGGCCGTAATGAAACCCATTCAAGTTTTAGAAGCCTTTGTTGGAGATGTACTTATTGACCCCTTCTCTTCCAATGGAGACAGCCCTTGCCTTGCTCATCTCTGAGTCCTGGACCAAGCACCTCTTCGCAGGGGACTGTGGGTACAGGTAAGGGCTCTCGTTTGTCCAAATCACCTTTCACCTCTTGTCCCTAATTCTCTCTTGAACCATCAGCAAGATAATTCAGGTCTCGGCTCTTGACTTTCTTAGCTCTCCCTGCTACCCTGATATCAAACAATCCTTCCTCTATGAATAGCCAAATCATCCCCCCATAATTCCTTGTATAAACTCCTTGTGTCAACGCTTTGTTTCAACCCTGGGTCTGAACAGTTGCATCTCAGACATCTGACAACTCTGGGCATAGCTAGGTTCTCTTAAGCTTCAGAAGGATAACAGTCTGGACAGTAGTTAAGAGCAAGGATCAAAAAACATTGTAAGAGAACAGCATATACAAGTAGATAACAATACTTTTGAAAACCTAGAGAAAGTGCACAATTTTTTAGTAAAATACACATTTACCTAAATTGACTGAAGAAGAAATCAAACTCCTGGGTGACCATGAGAAAAAATTGGAAAGGCTTTGAAGAGCTTGCATTAAAAAAGAGCTAAGACCAGGTGATTTAACACCTGAGTTCTATATAACCTTTGAAAAACAGATAATTTCTGATGTTAAAAATATTCCAAACCACCTTAGAAATGGGAAAAAAATCAATTTATCTTATGAAGTTTATATAAGGTTAGTATTAAAAGTTAGCAATGCCAGCACAAAAAGATAGACTAGAGACCAGTCTTACAGATGAATATAAACATAGATATTATCAATAAAATATTAATGAATAGAAACCAATGTAACCAAAAAAGTTAATGACTAAGAGAAGGCATTACTTGAGGAATGGAAAGTTGTTTCAATATGAGGAAATCTATCAAAGTTGTCCACTATGCCAAAACATTAAGAGATAACCATAGGATTATATAAGTAGATGCTGAAAAGTCATTTAATAAAATTTGGGACATTCCCAATAAAGACTTAAAGAAAGAAAAGAAAGAGAAAGAGAAACAAAAGGAGGAGGAAGTTACATAAATAGAAGTATTTTTACCAAAACCCACCAGCAAACATTTTTCTCAACTTGGAAACACTATAGACATTGGAATTAATCTATAATGCCACAGTAATCTAATTTTTGTGAAACACACACACATACACACACTGCCAGTGGAGGAGGAATGGACTAATAGACCAGTGGAGCAGAACGGAGAATCCAGAAACAGATCCTACCATGAGAATTTAAAAATATGGCAAAAATGGTACTTTAGTAGGATATACTTATTGACCCCTTCTCCTCCAATAGAGACATCCCTTGCCTTGCTCATCTCTGAGTCCTGGACCAAGCACCTCTTTGCAGGGCAGTGGGGGTACAGGCAAGGGCTCTTGTGTGTCTGAATCACCTTTCACCTCATCTCCGCAGTTCTCTCTTGAACCATCAAGCAAGAGAATTCAGGTCTCAGCTCTTGTTGACTTTCCCAGCTCTCCCTGGCACTTAGACTGGCATAACTGTCTATCCATTTGAAAAACAAATAAGTTGAGCCCTTATGATCTGTACAAAAATAAATTTCAAACTGGGTCAAAAACTTTTATGTAAAAAATAACAATAATTATAAAAGCCAAAGAAGAGAGTTCTTAAGAGACTGTATATAGAATCTAGGTGTTGGGTAGACCTTAAGAAAAAGGACATTAATACAAAAAAGAAATTTTTGAAATACAAAAATTTGTAACTTTTATATGGTAAAAAGTATTATAATTGAAACCTTACAGACAAAAAAACATAGATTTGGAAAGAAGTATTTGTGATACAGATAACACATAAAGTATTAATATCTATAACAAATATTCTTAAGAAGAAAGGCAACCCAAAATTAACTGGACAAGGAAATAAATAGGCAAAAAACAGAAGATGAATTCAATTCTGGCAAGTATATAAAATGCTGTTAGAACTCCTTCACGGTCAAGAAATCGAAAACCAAAATAAACAATTAGATTCCACTTTACACTCAACAGACTAACAAAATCAAAGTGAGTGTAATGGCTGGTGAGGATGTGGGAAAGAGGTACGCCCATGCATTGCTGGTGGAAATGTGAATTGCCACAGCCTTTTTGGAAATCAATTTGGCAATATCTGTTTCAAGTAAAACCACCCAAAACTTCAAATTTGGAAATCTACCCTCTAGAGATAAAAATTCTGGTCAACTGGGACAAATACAACAATATTTATTGCTGCATTGTTTGTAGTGGTAAAAGAAAACAAACAAACAAAAAAAGACCACCTACCACGGAGGGATGGGGAAGAATTTATGATACACCCCTACCGTGAAATATCAGATGACCTCTGAAAATAGCAATCTAATTGATTTGGAGGGGCTTTATGAGGTCAGTTGGAGAATTTCTGTGAGATATTGTAAGCAAGAAAAGCAAGATGTCTATACTGTACAACCCATTTCTGATGGAGTGGACCATATGTATGGAGAAAAATGCAGAAGGATCTATCACAGGTTGTTAATCAAGGTTGCAGGGAAGATGGGTGGGGTAATATGGGTAAGGAGGAGAGAGTGAGAAAGAGGTAAACAAAAAGAAAAAGAAGACAGAGAGCATGGGCTCTGGATTTGCACCGTGTAGCAGCCTCCCTGAGGGTTTTTTTCACCTGTGAAATGGAAATAATAGTAGGAGCCTCAGCAGAGAGCTGTGATGATTAGTACCCGGCACTCAGAAGTCAAAATTGTTATCATCATCATCCGCTCATGGTGGTTATTCCAGAATCCAGGGGCACCTGACTGTGCCACTCCCATCCGCGGCCAGTCCCAGGCCAGAAATCTCAGGTCTGAGGGGCTCTGCCCACCCCTCTCTAAGCTGGGTGCCCCTCCTGGAAAGCCCAGCTGCAGAGGGGCACCTGCATTCTCCTATCTTACATCCCCCAAACACAAGCCCACACACCCTTGCCCTTTAAGGCTATTATTACTCCTGATTAGAAGGAAGTTGGCAGGAGGTAAGGGGCAGGGAGAAAGCTGGGGCCATGACCAAGGTTCCAGAATCTCATCAATTTTGCCCAGTTTCAGCCCCCAGTCTCCAGTTTTGAACACATTTTTCTAGAGGGTACCTGGAAGCCCCATTAGCTACCCTCTGAACTCCTAAGGCAAGCCTTCCTCCACAGTCTCCCCTGGGTCTGACTGACCTCTCCTTCCTGTGTGTGCTTAGAATCTATGAGGATGCCTGTCTGCCTCCACCTGAGTGGTATGCTGGACAGCCAGCCAGAGAAGTCTTGTGGCTGCCTCTGTGTCCCTTCTGAGATGAAGGGTCTGAGCCAGGGCTCTCCTTCCTAAGAGACCCTGGGTCAGGGCTGTTGTCAGTGAAGCCAGCCTGTAGCTCTGGCCACTGTGGATTGAAAGGGACAACTGGTGCACAAGCAGAAGGTAATGGCCCCTGGGCCAGAGGCAAGCAGGGCCCTTTAATTGTTCCAGAGTTTCCTCCTGATCGCAGTAGGAAACCTCCCACATAGAACCAATACAGAAAATGGTTTTACTTTAGTGAAAGGGTTTTGTTTTTCTCCAACCACTGCCTTCAACCTTTTGAATCTACCTCTCCAATCTCTTAATAACATCTTGGGCAGAAACTAGAGCCATCTGGTCACTTTGGGTTATAATTTTAGTTTAATCCAGTCTTATGGAATCAGTTTAAAGCATTCATCTCATATCCGTCCCCTTCCCTAGCTCAGACCTGCCCCCTGGCCCAGGACACCAGCAGGCAGAAGGGGAATGTGGCCATCCTTCTACTCCTCCTCCACCTTCTCCCCACCCTCCTTTCCCAGTGAGTCAGGGCTGGGAGAAGCACTGGGGGAAGGGGCCAGTGTCTCTTGCCAACTCATGCTGCTGTGCACCTTCTTGGAGTCAGCACCCTCTGACAGGCAGGCATGTGACCAAGTTTGCTCCCTCTCCTCTCCTGCCCCCAGTGACACACCCCACAATCTCTTGGGTGAGGTGTTGGGAAGGTAGCACCAGCCAAGCTGCCTTTTCAGGTTCCTCTTGACTCACGGGATCCTCCACCTCTTTCCCACACCAAACAGGGGAGTAGAAGCTGCATCTCTATCTCCTCCCTGCCTACCATCTCCCTCCACTCCCCGCTTCCCTTTCTCCTGTGAACACTCTGGTGCCCCAGTGTCCTAGTAGGAATCCACTCAGGGCATGAGACAGCAGTCACCCATTTCCTAGGACCCCACTGTTTTCTTGGAGACCCGTTCACTTGACTGGGGGCAGAGTATAGAACACCCCTTCTCTCCTCTCCCAAAAGGAAGAGAAGTCACAGTACTCTGCCTGTATGTTAGCAATTCACAGCCCCAAAGAACTTGTATCTCCTGCAGACTGGTAGTGCTGGAGTGATATCCTGCAAGAATGGATCCATTGGTCCCATTTAGGAATATGCAGATATATAGCATCTATAGATTTCAACCTTGGTTCTTCCAATTTCAAGAAAATAGGTGGAGTCCCATTTAACAAATTATTACCAAAAAAACCAAAATAGGTCCTCTGCCTAATGACATTGAGTTACGGGTTCTCTAGGAATCTGGTGGCTCAGTCTAGTCTCAGAAACCCTGGGATACAGAAGGAAGTTGTATCGGTTGTGGAGACATCCCAAGCTACTCCGTATTCCTGTGCACACTCATAATAACCCTGCACTGCAGCTTGTCTGTGCCTGTCTTCTCTTGTGACCTCACAAAGCCTGATCCATCCAGGCTCCCCATCGCTGCAGGTGCCCTGCCCCACACAGATAGCCAAGATCCCTGGGAGGTCGGCCTGGGTGTCAGGGGGTATCTCAGTGCTTCTGCCCTTTGCTCTGGTGAGGGGAACCTTGCAGGCAGCTGTCCTAGATATGAGATGTGACCCTCAAGTTCTGGACTCTTTCTGCCTGGGTCCTCAGCACACCAGCTGCCCCAGGCACTCGCCTGCCATCCGCAGAGCAGAAGGCCGCACATAAGATGACATCACCAGCAGGTGCAGACGGGGCCTACCAGGTGTGCAGCCAGCACTGCCTGGGGAAGGCCCTACCAGATTGGGGGCTTCTCATCTGTCACTGTGGCAGTGCTGATGGTGCATCTTCAAACGGTATCTCTGAAACTAAGAGATGGCCGTTTAGCTGCAATACACAAACCCAATTTGGGAACCCAAATGACACCACCCGAGTCTCCTTGGCAGGAATTATGGCTCTTGAATCAGGCACAATCTGCAGAATAAGTGAAATCGTCAACACAGGAAAATGTATTTGAAAACATGATGTGATCTATAGTTAAGGCTTGTAGATTCTGCATCCACCTCAGAAACATTCTACTTCCAGAGCAATTTCCTCACTAACTAGCTGTCTCTTAAATGGACTGTATGTCTTTTTCATTACAGCATCTGCCCTGCCTCCGTTGGCAGCAGTTCCCAGTTGCTGAGCCCGTGGTTTCCTCACTCTAAAGCCAGCACTACCCCAGGTCCCTAATCAATTCCCCCACCTCAGCCCCAAACCACTAAAGGCTCCAAACGAAGCCTTATCTGACACCCTCAGGATGTGGTGCTCTTGACTATAGCCAGACTGCTGCTACATCTTGGAACCATGAACTCCCAGCTTCTTCCAACAAGCTCCTATGCCAGAGACCCTCTTTAGCCCCCATGTCTGTGCCTATATTGGCCCTTCATGGAAACTCCCAGTCCAATAATTTTGAGTGCTGAGGGCTCAGCATACCTTGCTGGCAACATTATCCCCTGCAACCTGCCATCTAACTGCCACGTGGATTTTTGAGCGCCACCTACTGGATTCCCACGATTGTGCCACACTGAGATTCATTCATTAGTTCATGCATTCATTCACTTATGCAAGAAGTACTTCTAGAGCATCTACGAAAGCCACACACTCTCCTGTGCCCTAGAGATACAAGAGTAAACAAAATGACATAATTCCTGCCCTCAAGGGCACTGGGTCAGGACAGCCACACAAGGCCCAGCATGTGACAAGCATGGTGTCCTCAGTTTCTGCATGTGCAGAATGGGGTAATGAAACAAAGGTTTGTCATGGGAAAGCCTTCAGCCACCATCTAAGGAAGTGGCTGCCAGTGGAAATTCAATGTCAACTTGCGTCTCCTGGGACTTGCAATGAGAAAACTGAGGCACACGCGGTAAATGGAAATAACCTGCTTCTCCCCAGAATTACTATTGTTTGAAGCAAGAAAGGCAGTTGGAAAAAGTCACTGGAATTCTGCAACAAAACTAAGGCTATCACCTTCACGTACTAGTAGGATGTGGGGTGAGGAAGCAGGAAAATTCAAGAATGAGATGTGACTCTTTTTGAGAGATTCTATAGACGATCTAAGCAGCATTCTCAACCTGGGTTACACACTTACAATCTCATGAGGATATTTTTAAAAACATGATGCCCACACCAATTTGATCAGAATTTTCAGGCATGGGATTCAGGCATCAACATTATTTATAGCCCCCACTGAATAAAGGCAAGACTCCATCCCTTCTGTAGAAAGCTTTATGGCTCCAAGTGAAGGTGAATGTGGCAGTTGAAATCATCAGCCAAATGTTAGTAGCTCATCACAAGTTCTCCCCTCTGGGGCAGGAGCCATCTGGGAAAAGGGGGCACCATCAACTGGCCAATGAGAAGTGTGTGTAACTATTGCCAACAAGGTCACGGAACACCTGACCCACCTCCCCTCCAGCCTGGCAGAATTTAAGCTTAGCTTTAAAACCTCAAAGACAATATTTGCAGATAGGAAGCTGAAGGTGTTTGATCCACAGAGAGGTGAAGCGACTTTGAAGACCACAGATGTTGCTGACAATGTAAATGCTTTTGTGGGCAGAACAGAAATACTGCAAACAGAGCATGGCCACTGGGACAGTCAGCTCATTTGTGCCTGGTGTCAGACAGCAACTATTCTCCTCAGGGTTGCATCATCCATTACAACAACCCCGTGGCTACTCTGCACATGTCTGAAGCCTAATGTCAGAGCAGAAAATAGCAATGCTTTGAAGCAGAAATTCCTGGGATTGAAATCTTTCTTGTCACTCACTAGCTCTGAGTCTAACTACCCCCTCTGGCACTGTCTCTGTAAAAGGGGTTCATAAATTCGTTTAATAAATATCTATTGACTATCTACCATGTGCCAGGCATTGCTTATGGTGCAGGGATGGAGGACGGAACTACGTAAATGAATACCCCTGTTTTCTTGGGGTTTGTATGTTGTTTAGGGGAAACAGACAAGTAAAAAAATACACATATATATATAGCATGTTAGAAGTGCTGTGAAATTATATAAAGTAGGGAAAGGGGATAGGGATGCCAGGGGTGAGGAATGCAATTTTATAGGGTGGTCAAGGGACATGTTCCTGAGAACATGACATTTGAGCAATAACCTGAAGAAAAGAAAGCCAGACTGAGGGTTCAGGCAGAGAGAGCAGCATGTGCAAAGGCTCTAAGGTGAAGAAGTACCTGGGGTGCTGAGCTTGAGAATAAAGTTATCTACCCTCTAGTGTTGATAAACACACACATATAGGGATATATATGCATATATGCGTACAAATAGATATATGTACAGTCAGCTCTCCATATCTGTGGGATCCTCATCTGCGGATTCAACCAACCCTGAGTCAAAAATATCTTTACTATGTATATATTACATATATACTTCAATAGAGATGAGGTCTCACTATGTTGCCCAGGCTGGTCCCACATTCCTGGCCTCAAGTGATCCTCCTGCCTTAGCCTCCCAAAGTGTTGGGATTACTGGTGTAAGCCACTGTGCTTGGCCAAAGATATTTAAGAAATCAATAGTTGCATTTATACTGAACATGTAAAGATGTTTTTCTTGTCATTATTTCCTAAACAATACAGTATAACAATTATTTACATAGCATTTACATCATATTGGTTGTTCTAAGAATCTTGAGATGATGTAAAATATACAGGAGGATGCAAATACTATGCCATCTTAGTACAGGAACTTGAGCATCTGTGGATTTTGATACCCTTGGGAGGTCCTGGAACCAATCCCCATACTGAAGAACAACTGTATAGTTGTATATGTGTGCATACGTATGCATGTGTTAGTGAACTAAATTCAAGTGACAAAGAATCCCAGATATCAGTGCTTGACATGGCCTGACATGGGTCAGATTCCTCTACCTCCAAGCAGCAGTCAGTATTCTTTTTTTTTTTTTTTTTTTTTTATTATACTTTAAGTTCTAGGGTACATGTGCATAACGTGCAGGTTTGTTACATATGTATACTTATGCCATGTTGGTGTGCTGCACCCATCAACTCGTCAGCACCCATCAATTCATCATTTATATCATGTATAACTCCCCAATGCAATCCCTCCCTCCTCCCCCCTCCCCCCTCCCCATGATAGACCCCAGTGTGTGATGTTCCCCTTCCCGAGTCCAAGTGATCTCATTGTTCAGTTCCCACCTATGAGTGAGAACATGCGGTGTTTGGTTTTCTCTTCTTGTGATAGTTTGCTAAGAATGATGGTTTCCAGCTGCATCCATGTCCCTACAAAGGACGCAAACTCATCCTTTTTTATGGCTGCATAGTATTCCATGGTGTATATGTGCCACATTTTCTTAATCCAGTCTGTCACAGATGGACATTTGGGTTGATTCCAAGTCTTTGCTATTGTGAATAGTGCCGCAATAAACATACGTGTACATGTGTCTTTGTAGTAGACTAATTTATAATCCTTTGGGTATATACCCAGTAGTGGGATGGCTGGGTCATATGGTACATCTAGTTCTAGATCCTTGAGGAATTGCCATACTGTTTTCCATAATGGTTGAACTAGTTTACAATCCCACCAACAGTGTAAAAGTGTTCCTATTTCTCCACATCCTCTCCAACACCTGTTGTTTCCTGACTTCTTAATGATTGCCATTCTAACTGGTGTGAGATGGTATCTCATTGTGGTTTTGATTTGCATTTCTCTGATGGCCAGTGATGATGAGCATTTTTTCATGTGTCTGTTGGCTGTATGAATATCTTCTTTTGAGAAATGTCTGTTCATATCCTTTCCCCACTTTTTGATGGGGTTGTTTGTTTTTTCCTCGTATATTTGTTTGAGTTCTTTGTAGATTCTGGATATTAGCCCTTTGTCAGATGAGTAGGTTGCAAAAATTTTCTCCCATTCTGTAGGTTGCCTGTTCACTCTGATGGTAGTTTCTTTTGCTGTGCAAAAGCTCTTTAGTTTAATTAGATCCCATTTGTCAATTTTGGCTTTTGCTGCCGTTGCTTTTGGTGTTTTAGACATGAAGTCCTTGCCCATGCCTATGTCCTGAATGGTACTACCTAGATTTTCTTCTAGGGTTTTTATGGTATTAGGTCTAACATTTAAGTCTCTAATCCATCTTGAATTAATCTTCGTATAAGGGGTAAGGAAAGGATCCAGTTTCAGCTTTCTACTTATGGCTAGCCAATTTTCCCAGCACCATTTATTAAATAGGGAATCCTTTCCCCATTTCTTGTTTCTCTCAGGTTTGTCAAAGATCAGATGGCTGTAGATGTGCGGTATTATTTCTGAGGACTCTGTTCTGTTCCATTGGTCTATATCTCTGTTTTGGTACCAGTACCATGCTGTTTTGGTTACTGTAGCCTTGTAGTATAGTTTGAAGTCAGGTAGCGTGACGCCTCCAGCTTTGTCCTTTTGACTTAGGATTGTCTTGGCAATGCGGGCTCTTTTTTGGTTCCATATGAACTTTAAAGCAGTTTTTTCCAATTCTGTGAAGAAAGTCATTGGTAGCTTGATGGGGATGGCATTGAATCTATAAATAACCTTGGGGAGTATGGCCATTTTCACGATATTGATTCTTCCTATCCATGAGCATGGTATGTTCTTCCATTTGTTTGTGTCCTCTTTGATTTCACTGAGCAGTGGTTTGTAGTTCTCCTTGAAGAGGTCCTTTACATCCCTTGTAAGCTGGATTCCTAGGTATTTTATTCTCTTTGAAGCAATTGTGAATGGAAGTTCATTCCTGATTTGGCTCTCTGCTTGTCTGTTACTGGTGTATAAGAATGCTTGTGATTTTTGCACATTGATTTTGTATCCTGAGACTTTGCTGAAGTTGCTTATCAGCTTAAGGAGATTTTGGGCTGAGACGATGGGGTTTTCTAAATATACAATCATGTCATCTGCAAACAGGGACAATTTGACTTCTTCTTTTCCTAACTGGATACCCTTGATTTCTTTCTCTTGCCTGACTGCTCTAGCCAGAACTTCCAACACTATGTTGAATAGGAGTGGTGAGAGAGGGCATCCCTGTCTTGTGCCAGTTTTCAAAGGGAATTTTTCCAGTTTTTGCCCATTCAGTATGATATTAGCTGTGGGTTTGTCATAAATAGCTCTTATTATTTTGAGGTACGTTTCATCAATACCGAATTTATTGAGCGTTTTTAGCATGAAGGGCTGTTGAATTTTGTCAAAAGCCTTTTCTGCATCTATTGAGACAATCATGTGGTTCTTGTCTTTGGTTCTGTTTATATGCTGGATTACGTTTATTGATTTGCGAATGTTGAACCAGCCTTGCATCCCAGGGATGAAGCCCACTTGATCATGGTGGATAAGCTTTTTGATGTGCTGCTGAATCCGGTTTGCCAGTATTTTATTGAGGATTTTTGCATCAATGTTCATCAGGGATATTGGTCTAAAATTCTCTTTTTTTGTTGTGTCTCTGCCAGGCTTTGGTATCAGGATGATGTTGGCCTCATAAAATGAGTTAGGGAGGATTCCCTCTTTTTCTATTGATTGGAATAGTTTCAGAAGGAATGGTACCAGCTCCTCCTTGTACCTCTGGTAGAATTCAGCTGTGAATCCATCTGGTCCTGGACTTTTTTTGGTGGGTAGGCTATTAATTGTTGCCTCAATTTCAGAGCCTGCTATTGGTCTATTCAGGGATTCAACTTCTTCCTGGTTTAGCCTTGGGAGAGTGTAAGTGTCCAGGAAATTATCCATTTCTTCTAGATTTTCTAGTTGATTTGCGTAGAGGCGTTTATAGTATTCTCTGATGGTAGTTTGTATTTCTGTGGGGTCAGTGGTGATATCCCCTTTATCATTTTTTATTGCATCTATTTGATTCCTCTCTCTTTTTTTCTTTATTAGCCTTGCTAGCGGTCTGTCAATTTTGTTGATCTTTTCAAAAAACCAACTCCTGGATTCATTGATGTTTTGGAGGGTTTTTTGTGTCTCTATCTCCTTCAGTTCTGCTCTGATCTTAGTTATTTCTTGCCTTCTGCTAGCTTTTGAATGTGATTGCTCTTGCCTCTCTAGTTCTTTTAATTGTGATGTTAGAGTGTCAATTTTAGATCTTTCCTGCTTTCTCTTGTGGGCATTTAGTGCTATAAATTTCCCTCTACACACTGCTTTAAATGTGTCCCAGAGATTCTGGTATGTTGTATCTTTGTTCTCATTGGTTTCAAAGAACATCTTTATTTCCGCTTTCATTTCGTTATGTACCCAGTAGTCATTCAGGAGCAGGTTGTTCAGTTTCCATGTAGTTGAGCGGTTTTGATTGAGTTTCTTAGTCCTGAGTTCTAGTTTGATTGCACTGTGGTCTGAGAGACAGTTTGTTATAATTTCTGTTCTTTTACATTTGCTGAGGAGTACTTTACTTCCAATTATGTGGTCAATTTTGGAATAAGTGCGATGTGGTGCTGAGAAGAATGTATATTCTGTTGATTTGGGGTGGAGAGTTCTATAGATGTCTATTAGGTCCGCTTGGTGCAGAGATGAGTTCAATTCCTGGATATCCTTGTTAACTTTCTGTCTCGTTGATCTGTCTAATGTTGACAGCGGAGTGTTGAAGTCTCCCATTATTATTGTATGGGAGTCTAAGTCTCTTTGTAAGTCTCTAAGGACTTGCTTTATGAATCTGGGTGCTCCTGTATTGGGTGCATATATATTTAGGAGAGTTAGCTCTTCCTGTTGAATTGATCCCTTTACCATTATGTAATGGCCTTCTTTGTCTCTTTTGATCTTTGATGGTTTAAAGTCTGTTTTATCAGAGACTAGGATTGCAACCCCTGCTTTTTTTTGTTCTCCATTTGCTTGGTAGATCTTCCTCCATCCCTTTATTTTGAGCCTATGTGTGTCTCTGCATGTGAGATGGGTCTCCTGAATACAGCAGACTGATGGGTCTTGACTCTTTATCCAGTTTGCCAGTCTGTGTCTTTTAATTGGAGCATTTAGTCCATTAACATTTAAGGTTAATATTGTTATGTGTGAACTTGATCCTGCCATTATGATATTAACTGGTTATTTTGCTCGTTAGTTGATGCAGTTTCTTCCTAGCCTCGATGGTCTTTACATTTTGCCAAGTTTTTGCGATGGCTGGTACCGGTTGTTCCTTTCCATGTTTAGGGCTTCCTTCAGGGTCTCTTGTAAGGCAGGCCTGGTGGTGACAAAATCTCTAAGCATTTGCTTATCTGTAAAGGATTTTATTTCTCCTTCACTTATGAAACTTAGTTTGGCTGGATATGAAATTCTGGGTTTAAAATTCTTTTCTTTAAGAACGTTGAATATTGGCCCCCACTCTCTTCTGGCTTGTAGAGTTTCTGCCGAGAGATCTGCTGTTAGTCTGATGGGCTTCCCTTTGTGGGTGACCCGACCTTTCTCTCTGGCTGCCCTTAAGATTTTTTCCTTCATTTCAACTTTGGTGAATCTGGCAATTATGTGTCTTGGAGTTGCTCTTCTGGAGGAGTATCTTTGTGGCGTTCTCTGTATTTCCTGAATTTGAATGTTGGCCTGCCCTACTAGGTTGGGGAAGTTCTCCTGGATGATATCCTGAAGAGTGTTTTCCAACTTGGTTCCATTTTCCCCCTCACTTTCAGGCACCCCAATCAGACGTAGATTTGGTCTTTTTACGTAATCCCATACTTCTTGCAGGCTTTGCTCATTTCTTTTTCTTCTTTTTTCTTTTGGTTTCTCTTCTCGCTTCATTTCATTCATTTGATCTTCAATCGCTGATACTCTTTCTTCCAGTTGATCGAGTCGGTTACTGAAGCTTGTGCATTTGTCACGTATTTCTCGTGTCATGGTTTTCATCTCTGTCATTTCGTTTATGATCTTCTCTGCATTAATGAGTCTAGCTGTCAATTCTTCCACTCTTTTTCAAGATTTTTAGTTTCTTTGCGCTGGGTACGTAATTCCTCCTTTAGCTCTGATAAGTTTGATGGACTGAAGCCTTCTTCTCTCCTCTCGTCCAAGTCATTCTCTGACCAGCTTTGATCCGTTGCTGGTGATGGGCTGCGCTCCTTTGCAGGGGGAGATGCGCTCTTATTTTTTGAATTTCCAGCTTTTCTGCCCTGCTTCTTCCCCATCTTTGTGGTTTTATCTGTCTCTGGTCTTTGATGGTGGTGACGAACTGATGGGGTTTTGGTATAGGTGTCCTTCCTGTTTGATAGTTTTCCTTCTGACAGTCAGAAGGACTCTCTGTTGGTCTGTTGGAGATTGCTTGAGGTCCACTCCAGACCCTGTTTGCCTGGGTATCAGCAGCAGAGGTTGCCGAAGATAGAATATTGCTGAACAGCGAGTGTACCTGTCTGATTCTTCCTTTGGAAGTGTCCTCTCAGGGGTGTACTCCACCCTGTGAGGTGTGGGGTGTCAGACTGCCCCTAGTGGGGGATTTCTCCCAGCTAGGCTACTCAGGGGTCAGGGACACACCTGAGCAGGCAGTCTGTCCGTTCTCAGATCTCAACCTCCGCGTTGGGAGATCCGCGGCTCTCCCCAAAGCTGTCAGACAGAGTCGTTCGCGTCTGCACCGGCTCCCGCTACTTCCCCTGTTGGTCTTCAGCTGTGCGCTGTCCCCAGAGGTGGAGACTACAGAGACAGGCAGGCTTCCTTGAGCTGCTGTGAGCTCCACCCAGTTCGAGCTTCCCAGCGGCTTTGTTTACCTACTTAAGCCTCAGCAATGGCGGGCGCCCCTCCCCCAGCCTCGCTGCTGCCTTGCGGATAGATCGCGGCAGACTGCTGTGTTAGCAGTGAGGGAGGCTTCGTGGGCGTGGACCCTCCCGGCCAGGTGTGGGATATATTCTCCTGGAATGCCTGTATGCTTACAGCGCAGTATTGGGGTGGGAGTTACCCGATTTTCCAGGTGTTGTGTGTCTCAGTTCCCCTGGCTAGGAAAACGGATCCCCTTCCCCCTTGTGCTTCCAGGTGAGGCGATGCCTCGCCCTGCTTCAGCTCTCGCTGGTCAGGCTGCAGCAGCTGACCAGCACCGATTGTCCGGCACTCCCTAGTGAGATGACCCCAGTACCTCAGTTGAAAATGCAGAAATCACCGGTCTTCTGTGTCGCTCGCGCTGGGAGTTGGAGACTGGAGTTGTTCCTATTCGGCCATCTTGCTCCGCCCCTGCAGTCAGTATTCTTGTGTTCCCACACTAGCATTGTCTCTGCCACACCCCCTTTGCAACAACTTGGTAGAATCGTTGCTAAAGTTGAGAGGAGAGGGACCTGAAGTCAGCACAGGTAGGGAAAAACCCTAGATTAGACCACTCCTCGATCATTCATATGTTAGTACGTAGGACCTCTCTGAACACGAGCGATCAAGTCCAGGCTCAGGATGAGAGTCATGGCGAGGATGAAGGTTGTCACACGTGAGGTTCTATCCTGATTTGATTTTGCCTGGGATTTCAGAGGCTATGTGGGAGTTTTTGCTCAAGGGCTGATATAAGATTATCCAAGAATACACCTTTTGGACCTGATATTCCACTAGCCATTGGTCTAGAAAGCTCTTGATTAGCTAAACAGCTCAACTCTGGGACCAGCCAAAGGGAGTGTATCCCAGAGCAGGAAAGTAGCATTCCTAGGTCATGTTCTGTTCACAGCTGATTTTACATATATGAAAGTTAATAGCCCAGTATCTTCAGAAAGTAGAGAATGTAGGCCAATACGTTTTTGGTACTGAAGCAATTTACCTTGGATCCCAGCTTAACCTAATAATCCAGCTTATCACTATTGAAACGGAGGCCATCAACACTTTGGTAGAGACTTCTTGTCCTAGAGATACCCTAATCCAGGGACTAGCCTCACCCATGCCCAGACACTCTCCAGCCTGAGCACACTGTAGCCACCAAATTCTGGCTATAACTAATTGAGGTGATCCCATAATGCTTCAACATGGTGTCATCTCTGAGACCTCTCAGACAAGCTGTGTCTCAGGACTATCAGAGGAGAGAATGGGGGAAGAATATATTCAATGGTTTTTATCTTTCATTGGCCACTATTTTATGTTATGGGATGTTAACATTCTTGCACTTCTATGTTCCACTTGTGTGATGATGCCGAGTGGGGTTTTACAATAGCATCAACAGAGAAGTCCCAGGGTAAGAGGCAAGCAGAACACAAACATATCTCAGGTGAGAAACTATCAAGTTGTACCTGTGTAAAATTGATTAAAGTCCATTGCTGTGGTCTGAATGTTTGTCCCTTCCAAAACTCATGTTGAAATTGTCATTGTAACATTCTTAAGAGGCAATTAGGCTACAAAGGCTCCACTCTCAGGGGTGCCATTTATACCATTACACAAGGGTGAGTTCAGCCCCCTCTTGCTCTCTCATCCCCTTACTTCCGGCCATGTGATGCCAGTAAGAAGGTCCTGACAAGATGCTGGCACTTTGATCTTGGGCTTTCCAGACTCCACAACTATGAGCCAATAAATTCTGTTTATTATCAATTACCCTGTCTTGGGCATTCTGCTATAGCAGTATGAAATGGACTAAGACACACATGCAGAACTGGTCATTACAATAGTTGCTGCAATAAGAGAAAGGTGACACTGAGTAGTAGTACATAAGGGGGTATTTAATTCATATAAACTTAGTGGTTTATATTGCTATTATTTTCATTATCATTATGAGCTAGGCACAGATATTCTTGTACATAGGCTGGAGCACCTGGAGTCTGGTGCTCTGAATTTTGACCTTGGGCCAGAGTTCAGACACTCTCCATAGGACTTACATTTCTGATGCCAGACATAACCTGACAGAGTAAAAGCTGTCTTTTACAGCCTTACCTGGACTAACACACCCCAATGGCTTTGTTTCTTAACAGAGTTGGCTCATTTGCCCCCATTGTGGGCACACAGCATGAAAACTAAGATGCCTCAAAAATGGTAAGGATATCGGTGCCCACGCTTGTAAGATTTCATGTATTTTTTTTTCATTGTGTCTTGTGGGTAGCTGTTAACAAGAGATAAGAGGAGAAAGGACGGGGGATGGTGACACTGGGTATGATGAGAAGCACACTGGACTTCAAATGAGACCATTTTTATTGAAATTTCAGCTGTGCCTTTTACATGCTCTGACCATGGGCAAGTTACTTACCTGACCTCACCAAGGATTCTTTCCTCAATTATAAAATAAAGCAGAAATGCCCATCTGTTTGTAAGAAAACACAAGTTATAAAGCCCAGCACTTCACCTGACACTAAGTATCTACTTTGCAGGAGCATTCTGGCTCCAGTTAAGACAAGAGTGGGTGGGTGTATGTGTGTTTGTGTGTGTACGTGTGTGTATGTGAGAGACAGAGACAGACACAGAAAGACACAGAGAGAGAGACAGAGAGAGAGAGAGAGAGAGAGAGACAGAGAGAGAGAGAGACAGAGAGACAGAGAGAGACACACACGAGAGAGACACACACAAGAGAGAGAGACACACGAGAGAGAGACACACAAGAGACACACACACAAGAGACACACACACAAGAGAGACACACAAGAGAGAGACACACACAAGAGAGACACACAAGAGAGACACACAAGAGAGACACTAGAGACACACACAAGAGACACACAAGAGAGAGACACACACAAGAGAGACACACAAGAGAGACACACAAGAGAGAGACACACACAAGAGAGAGACACACACAAGAGACACACACAGAGACAGAGAGAGAGAGACATAGAGAGACAGAGAGACACAGAGAGAGAGAGACACACGGAGACACAGAGACACACACAGAGACAGAGAGAGACAGAGAGAGACAGACAGAGACAGAGAGACAGAGACAGAGAGAGACAGACACACAGACACACACAGACACAGAGAGACACACACACACAGAGACACACAGAGAGAGACACACACAGAGACACACAGAGACAGAGACACACAGGGACAGAGACACACAGAGACACAGAGAGAGAGACACAGAGAGAGAGAGACACAGAGAGAGAGACACAGAGAGAGACACAGAGAGAGACACAGAGAGACACAGAGAGACACAGAGAGAGACACACAGAGACACACACAGAGAGAGACACAGAGAGAGACACACAGAGACACACAGAGACACACAGAGACAGAGAGAGACACACACAGAGAGAGAGACACGCAGAGACACACACATGCAGAGACACACACATGCAGAGACACACACACAGCAGAGACACACACACAGGAGACACACGCAGAGGGAGACACACGCAGAGGGAGACACACGCAGAGGGAGACACACGCAGAGGGAGACACAGAGAGAGAGAGGGGGACACAGGGGGGACACAGAGAGAGGGGGGACACAGAGAGGGGACACAGAGAGAGAGGGGGACAGAGAGAGAGGGGGAGAGAGAGAGGGGGAGAGAGGGGGACACAGAGAGGGGGGACACAGAGGGAGAGGGGGACAGAGAGAGGGGGACACAGAGAGAGGGGGACACAGAGAGGGGGGGACACAGAGAGAGAGGGGGGACAGAGAGAGAGGGGGACAGAGAAAGAGGGGGACACAGAGAGAGGGGGGACACGGGGGGACACAGAGAGGGGGACACAGAGAGAGAGGGGGACACAGAGAGAGAGGGGGACACAGAGAGAGAGGGGGACACAGAGAGACACAGAAAGAGAGACACAGAGAGAGAGAGACAGAGAGGGGGAGACGGAGGGGGAGACGGAGGGGGAGACGGAGGGGAGACGGAGGGGAAGGGAGAGGGAGAGACAGAGAGAGGGAGAGACAGAGAGTGGGAGAGACAGAGAGAGGGAGAGACAGAGAGAGAGAGATCCTTTACAGCAAGGTACAGAGGATTGTAAGACATGGCAGACAGGGCTGAAATGACCCCTTGGGTGTCACAGTAACAGGGTATGGTCATCACTCATCCTCTGCCAGATCCAGCTAACTTAGGTTCTCCGACCAGAGGGTAAACAGTAGAGCCCAGGATCTGCTGCCTGCAGAAACAGGCTTGCTGACCTGCAATTTTCTTTCCTGATTTGATTGAGGCCAAATATTTAACATTAGTGCTTATAATAGGTACAGTGGTTAAGGAGTTCTGGCTCTGAAGTCACTGCATGCCTTTTAATCCTGGCTCTGCCCTTACTAGACAAACTATCCAACCTCTTTGTGCCTTAGTTTCCTCATACACAAAATAGAAGAAATGATTATAGATATCTTATGGAATCATTATGAGTTTTAAATGAGATAATATATATACAGTGCGTGAGAGTGCGCTTGCCTATAAAAATCCCTTAGAAACAAGCATTATTATTACTAACATTTGAGTTGGCTTATGGATATAACTACAATCTAGACAGTATGTTAAATGCATACATCTTCACATTTATGCTGTAATCTCTGTAATATTAATATGTCCTTTTTATAGACAAAGAAACTGAGATACAGAAAATGATTTTACCAAAGGCACCCAGCTGATTTCTCTAGGAACTCTTTCAAGTGAGGAATATTTTTTCCCTCATCTGGGTCCCTGCCGCACTGTGTAACATCTCCATGATGACGCTTACTGAAGTGTACTGTAATGAACTTTATCATTTTCTCCTTCCTATTAGACCAGCAGTTGACAAACTACAGCCTTTGGACCAAACTTGATTTTTAAAGAAAAATGTAATCGGAACACAGCCATGGCCATTTAAAGCTACAATGGCGGAGCCGAGTAATTGCAACAGACCATATGGCTCACAAAGCTAAAAATATTAACTATCTGACCCTTTAGAGAAAAAGTCTTCTAACCCCTGCATTAGACTTTGAGACTAAAAATACACACACACACACACGCACACACACGCACACACACACACAAATAGCCAGGCATGGTGGCAAATGCCTTAATCCCAGCTACTTGGGAGGCTGAGGCAGGAGAATCACTTGAACCCTGGAGGTGGAGGTTGCAGTGAGCTGAGATCACCCCATTGCACTCCAGCCTGGGCAGCAAGAGTGAAACCCTGTCTCAAAATAATAATAATAATAATAATAATAATAATAATAATAATACATAAAAGTCCCAAGTAAAGAAATGAGTGAAAATGTGGCAGACTTGAATGGACGCCACTTCTCAAGGAACAATTGCCTCAGGGGCCCAGGTGTCAGGGTTTTGAGCTCCATCCAGATTCTTAGAAGCCCCTCAGCTCTGTGATGCTGCCGATTGTGTAGGGGTCCCCACAGGTGACTCTGAGACAGAACTTGTATCAGCTCTCCACATTATCACCCCAGTACGTCTCACAGCCTCCTAAAACAGAGGACCATCATCTTAAGAAAACCCCTCTTAAATCCTCACTTGTGAAATGGAAAAGTTGCTAGAGATGGTTCAGAGGGCCTTTCCCACCTCCTTTTTTGCCCACTGTTTCCTGACCCCAGCCTTGTTTCTATGCCTTTCCTTGGAACCTCCAATGCATTGAATCAGAATTTGCCTTTCTGCCTGAGGCAGGATGTTCCAAAGTGACCACTTTAGCCTCTTGTTGGAAAACAATGCAGAAAATAGCCACCATTAATTGAGCTCCTGCTCTGTGCCAGGGACTGTGCCATGTACTTCGCTCTGAGAAGCAAGGTAGGCTTTATCATCTCCATGTACAGATGAGGAACTGAGCGTCTTGGGGGTGTAGACACCCACCCAAGGTCACACAGCATGTTCAATTTTGGAGGTGAGATGGAAACCCATTATTTCCTCTTTTCTCATGTCCCTGACCTGCTTTGCCAGGGACCCATGACCAGTCACTGGAACAGTGTTGGAACTCAATTTTTTGATCTTGGAATCAAAGTACTTCAACTGTATCCACCTGACCTGGCTGGGTTCATGACAAATAGGGTGTCACTTATTTGAAATGCATTAGCTGTTTACTTGCCCTGCATCCAGCTGTATGCTGGATACTATGCACAGGGTAGACCAAGCAGTTTTACCTCTCAGGGACCTCGCAGTCTCATAACAGGATGTAACAAGCACTATCCCTAAGCCAGTGAATGAAGGGCTACCAGTGGGAGGGGCTATGTGTGGGCGGGGCTCCAGCTCCACCCCACCCCTCCGGGTTAGCTATCCATCATCTCTCCCCATACACTGACTGAGGTTCCATGTAGGACTCCCTTTGAACAAAAAGTTCCTTTGCTAACTAAGTTTGAAAAACTTCCACACTAAAGGATGAACAAAGCAGGAAGAACAAAGTGCTGATGCCATTGCCATCTGAAAAATAGGCTTTTTCAAGAAATCATGTTCTCTCGGAAGTTCACAGAGAACAACTCCTAAATACATTCCTGGAGCGTTTTTCATCTCAGAGGACAATTAACCTTTGCAATTAGCTTCATCAACGGGAACTTAATAGCAAATATTTGGTTGCTTAGCAACAAAGAAGCAGCCACCAGTGGGACTGCAGTATCTTTGTGACTCAAGTTTCCTGGGGTTGCAGGCCGAGGAAACGCTGAGCTGGATTTCCAGATTCTGTAAAGCTCTTTGCCCAAATGTCCTCTCCCCTGAAGGCCCTGCTGTCAGTGAGCTAAGGGAGTGAATGACCCTGACCAGTGGGGACCCAGCCCTCAGCAGTGACTGGAAGGAGAGTGCCAGCATCTGAACACCCTCATAAGCCTCAGAACAGCCTGAGGATGCCCAGGCCAGGAGGTGACACTTGCTTCACCCTCTAGAGATGTGTGGCCTGGGAAAGCCAGGGCCTGCAGAATCTCTACTGCCAGGTGACTTTCTTTTCTCTCTCATTTCCACAGGGCCCTGCTTATCCCCATTTTAAACAGGAAATAAGTCTCTGATTAAACCACTTGCCCAAGTCTCCCGGTAGTAAGTGGTGGAGCAGGACTTCATCCCAGCCTCACGCTCTTTCCACATCCCCACAGTGGCCCCGGGCTGTGCTCCTTCCCTGGACCTGAGCTTCACTATTGGACTAGATGAGCCTCTCGGATCCATCCCAGCCTGGCACGTCTAGATCCTGCCTTTCAACGCAGGCTTCTGAGATGTTCACTTGAATGTCTCACCATGGACATTACCCAAACATTACCTAATGTTTTCCAGAATAATCCTATTTCTGTGTTTTAGATTCCACACCAAAAAGGGACATGATTGTGTGGTGAAAATAACAAGGGACTTCAAATCAGAAAACCCAGGCTCAGATCCTGGCTCTAATATTTACCAGTCATGTCATTTTAGGGTTACAACCTTTCTAAACATCTTTCCCCTAATCTATAAAGTGGAGATCATAATAACTACCTCAGCAGGATGCTACGAGGACCAAGTGAGAAGCCTGGCATCTGGCAGGTACTCAAGAAACAAAAATGCAAACCCACTGAAGAAAAACCACCACAAGACACTACATGCCTCTGTCCTCCTAGTTTCTATGGAAAGGTATAAGATTTTTGTCTCTACCTCATTTCATTTACAAGGACTTCCCACTAAAAAGTGAACCAGAGATGTTCTAGACAAAGTTAATTGCCAGAGACCTCTCAGTATATGTAATGCTAAACCCAAACAAATAACTTGAAGAAAATGTTCTCTTTTTCAATGAAATAAAAGTAATTCCCATTCAGACTGATCTGGTTTGAATTGTGACTATCTCATAGCATCTCTGAGACTTCGGCAAACACTCTGTAGCCACCATGACACCCTCGGCTTTAACACACTTAGGAAACGATGTTTCCCTAATAAGGGACTGGTGATAATTAAATTTAAAAACTTATATGAAAGAGCCCATTCCAGTGCCTGGCTCTAGATCACAAATTACTCAGGCCATATTTGTTATGTCTGAATCCGTTTGATGAACACTTCCCTTACCAGTTTCTGTTGTGACTGTCCTTTGAAATTCCTGTCAGTTTATTTTTACCAAATTACTCATATCTACACTGTTTCAGTATCAGCTTTAGGAAAGAGCACATCCGCTTCTATTTTCAAACAAATACACACACAAAAAATGTAATTGCAGCCCCAATTTCTTTGGCACGCTGAAAGTGCTGCATATGTGTAAAACTGCAGCTTAAATTCCCAAAAAGCTCTTTGGAACTTTAAGGCTGCCTTCCATCCCCAGAGCTCCTGCACAAACCTTCTTCATCCTGCCCAAGCATCAGCCCGCCCTCTTTGAAACCTATGCCACAAAAGTCTGCAGAACAAACTTCATCAAGTTAGAGTTACCATATTACTCAGTAATTCCACTCCTGTATATACTGTATATACACTCCTATATATACTGTATATACACTCCTGTATATACCCAAGAGAATGGAAAATATATCTGCACAAGAACTTGTACATAAATGTTTCATAGCAGCATTCTTCGCAATAGCCAAATAATGGAAGCCATCCAAATGTCCATCAGTGGATGAATGGATAAACAACGTGGGATGTCCATATTACTCATCCCCTGTTAACACTGTAGCAAATTACCAGAAACGTAGTAGCCTGAAACAACACACCTTTACTCTCTTACAGTTCTGAAGGTCAGAAGTCCTTCATTGGCTCGAGTCAAGGTGTCAGCAGGGCTTGTTCCTTCCGGAGGCTCAGAGGGGAGACTCTGTTTCCTTGCCATTTTCAGCTTCTAGTAACTGCATTTCTTGGCTGGTGCCTCTTCCTTCATCTTTGAAGCACCATCAGTCTAATTTTGTTTCTATCATTGCATTGCCTTCTCCTCTTCTGTAGTCAAATCATCTTCTGCCTTTTTCTTATACTTGTGATTACATTAGGACCCACCTGAATACTCCAGGCACATCTTCCCGTCTCAAAATTCTTACTTGATCACATATGCAAGATTAGGTTCCTTTTGCCCTATAAGGTAACATCACAGGTTCCAGGGGATAAGGATATGGATATCTTTGGGGGCTGTTAGTCAGTCTATAGTGTACAGTGGGATATTACTCAGTCATGAAAAGGAATGACATGCTGATCTATGCTATGACTTGGATAAACCCTGAAACATCATGCAGAGTGAAAGAAGTGACACAAAAGACCACACAATGAATTATTCCATTTATATGAAATGTCCAGAATAAGCAAATCCATACAGACAGGAAGTAGATTGGTGATTGCCAGGGAGTAGGGAAAGGAAGAAGAGGGAATGACTGTTAATGTGTACAGGCTTCTTTTGGGGGTGATGAAATGCTCTAAAATTATATAACAGTGATAGTTGCACAGCTTTATGAATATACTAAAAACCACTGAGTTGTACATTTTAAAAGGATGAATTTATGATATGTAAATTGTAGCTCAGTAGAAAACAAATTAGAAAAAGCTCATGTGTCAACATTACATATAAAGATAAAAGTGGAAATATTCGTTTTTAATCAAATCATGATTTGAAGCCATTTAATCTAAACAAAGTGCTTTCAGCCAAACTGTTCAATCACACTGAGTACCTTGTGGTGGCTGGGCCTAGGAATCAGGAGGCCTGAGTTCAAGTGCTGGCTCTAATGCCTTACTGTGTCACTGTTACCGTTTCTGAGCCTCAGTTTTCTCACCTACAAAATGGGTAAAATAAAAGTACTGACCCCTCAGAGTTGTGAAGATTCAGCAAAATAGTCATAGAAAGCTTGTCATGGAGTAAGTACTTGATCAGTGCAGGCTGTTGCTTTGATTTTCTCATCCCCTGATGCTGATCAACCTTGAAGGGACCCCATCCATTCTAAGGGTGACTCACTATTCTAATTTAAGTTTCAGATTGTCTGAGGGGAACTAAGAAGGAAAGTTATCAGGAAGTGTAGTAAATGTACCAGGCACTGTGTGGAAGGAGGTACAGACTCCAGAGTGAGGAAGTGAGAGGGGAGGAAAGATAAAAATGTACAGACAGGGGCAAGAAAGGACTTCATAGAGGAAGTCTAGATCTCATACCAGGCACACTTGTGTGTGGACTGTGTGTGTGTGTACATGTGCATGTTTGTGGGACAGGCAGTAGGTGATAAACAGGACAGAAGACATGAACAGAATAGTAGGCATGAACAGAAAGCATTTGAGGCATGAGTAAAGGCTCAGAGACATCATACGGCCTGGATCTTTCAGGAAGCATGAGTAGTTCCTACAGATAGAAGTTGTGCTAAAACAGGCAACCAAAGTACTTTAAACAGGGAGACAGAGAGTAATCTATTAGATTTGCGTTGTATAAAGATCTCTCTGGCTTTAATAGTATAGCTTTAAAAAAAGGCATGGGTGCAGATGTGAAGGAGTGCTAGGTGTGGCTGATTAATGCCAATTGAGACCATTACAAGGCCCAGCTGGCTTGAGGTGGAGAATGCTATGACTTTTTTGATATCATTTTGTGTTAGAGCAGAGATTGCTGTAAAAAAGGTGATAGTAGCCCCTAAACATAACATAAAGGTTTGAATTGATAGGTTATTTTCTATTAAAGGGTAGGTGCAGCAGAGAAAAACAACTGTAGTTAAAAAAAAAAAAAAGGCTGGAAGGGACAGTTAGGAGACTGTGGCAATGGTCCAGTCATTGGGTGACCAGGACCTTAATCAGGGTAGAGGCAAGAGAGAGAGTATATTCCTGTTCCCACTGGACACCAAATGAACATCTACGTGTAGAGACACACAGGCAAACACACACCCCTTTGAAGGCACTGGCATTCTGCAACCACAGGACTGGACCTAGTCAGGGGTGTGATGCTTAGTTCTGTGTCAGTTTGGCTAGGTTGTATCACCCAGTCATTTCATCAAACATTAAATTAGATGTTGCTGTGAAGGAGTTTTGTGGATACAGTTAGCATCTAAAATCAGTTGGCTTTGAGTAAAGGGGCCTTTGACAACATGGGTGGGCCTCATCTAATCAGTTGGAGGCCTTATGAGCAAAAACAGGTTTACTGGAGAAGAAATTTGGTTTTGTTTCTGATAAATCTTCTTGATACAGAAGGTGTGACCCACTCCTTCTTCACAAGGTCTCCTACGAGCCAAGGAAGCCACATACTATCAAGAGTCCTGCTTTGAAGTCAGCTGTGGCTTGTGATAGACCCAGGCAAGAAATTATTGTCATTCAAAGATTCCTTGTTGAGGGAAAGAAGCATGAGACACAGGGCTATTTCCTCAGCACCATCTGCCTCACTACCACCACTCCCTTCAGCTCAGCCCACCAAAGGGAGGTACACTGGCCATCCCAAGTCAGGAGGAGAAGGTACAACTCAGCATCGCTAGGCTTGCACCTGGTCCTCCTGACCTTCTGCCACTTCTTCTTTACCCAGTTTCTTCCCTGTCGCTTGTACCTTGGCCGTGTGCCTGTGCAGAGGGTAAGCAATTGGTTCCAAGGATGGAGTCTCTTTCCTGGCTCCCATGCTGGAGTTGCTGCTTTCCTTCCTTGTCCAGTATTCCAGAGGTGCTGGCACTACTGTCCAGTATTATTTTTCCTCAACCTTTCCTTTTCCAGCCCCCAACAGCCACGCCCTGGTTGCCAGAGTCTGTGACTGGGGTCCTGCTGCCTCCTCCCAGGCACCACTAACCCTGGACACCCCACCCATCTACAGCCCACCCCATTACTAGTCACTTGGCTTGCTTGTGAATTCATCTACTCTCAGACCCTGGCCTTCCACCCCTTAGCCTGGCCTGTCCCATCCTGACTGAGACCTGGGCTGGGACCCTTGAAGGCACAGCTGCTGCCAGCTCCAGCTGTGGTGAGCACAGTCAGCACAGAAGAGACTCACTGGTGGTCCCAGGAGCCCCACACATCGGGTTGGGGGCAGGAAGCCCAGGCACTCTTGATTTGAGAGAGCAGCAGCCCCACGACAGTGGGGTGGTAAAGTCATTCTCCAAGCCCAGCTCCATCATTGGCCGTCTGTCTGCAGCCGCACATGGGAGGGGGTTGCAGACCAAGGGGAAGGGGCTGCAACAGCTGCAGGGTGGAGCTGGAGTGACTACTGCTGTGGCCATGGCCACCTGATTACCTGTCTCCTCTACAGCATGGCATTTCAGGGCCAAAGGAAGCCTCCACACCAGACGCTTATGGTTGAATGTAGAGGTGTGGGCAAAATCAGGCTGTATTAGTCTGTTCTCACGCTGCTAATAAAGACATACCTAAAACTGGGTAATTTATAAAGGAAAGAGGTTTAATTGACTTACAGTTCAGCATGCCTGGGGAGGTCTCAGTAAACTTACAATCATGGTGGAAGGGGAAGCAAACACATCCCTCTTCACATGACCGCAGCAAAGGGCAGTGCAGAGCAAAAGGGGGAGACGCCTTTTATAAAACCATCAGCTCTCATGAGAAGTCACCCTCTATCACGAGAACAGCAGCATGGGGGTAACCGCCCCCACGAGCCAATTACCTCTCACCAGGTGCCTCCCATGACACATGGGGATTTATGGGAACCGCAATTCAAGATGAGATTTGGGTGGGGAGACGGCCAAACCATATCACAGGCCACCAGCAGTCCTTGGTCAATAATGAAAATGGAAAAGACTCAAAGTTGTTTTAACCAATGTCCAGTCCCAAACCCTGCCTACCATTCCCCTTCCCTAGGTTCTAATTAATTGCTCTGAGATGGACCCTGAGAATAAGTATCTTTGTTAAAGTGCTTTTTAACAAAAATCACTTCTCAGGTGATTATAATGTGTAGCCTGGGCTGAGAACTTCCGCTTTGGAATTTTGTAATTGGGCCAACAACATTGCTATCCCCTGAGAGCTTGTTAGAAATGCAGAATCTCTGGCCCCATCCCAGACCTATTGACTGACTCAACTTCATAAGATCCCCAGGTGATTCACATGCATGTTTAAGTTTGGAAAGCACCATGGGAAATAAAGGCAACAACCCCTTCACTCAAGGGGAGTTACTTTCATTCTCCTTTTGGTTCCCACTCCATGACTGCAGCTCTGCATTATGTAACAGTACCCAGAACGAGGGGTCAAAATGACCAAATATTATGAGCACTGTGCCCTAGATCTGAGTCAGGCCTTAGGTCCACCAAGGGTCACGAATAATTATTCTTCAGACTAGGACTGCTAATGATACCCAGCTGGAAGCATTCCTAATGCTCTTTCCATATACGGTCTTTTTGATGGGTTGGCCTTGCACTATTAGTGACGCCTCTTCACTGAGCATTTGCCAAATGACAAGTACTTTATAAACACTGATCAGTTTCATCATCCCATAACCCCCTAAAAGTTAGATTTTATCAGCCCCACTTTACAAATGTAGAAACTGAGGCTCAGAGAGGTTAAAGAGCCCAAGGTCACATAGCTAGTTCGTGGCAGAGCCGTGATGGGAACTCTGGGTGTCTGATTCCAAAACTCAATATTGTTCCTTGTTTTATTTATGAAGCAAGTACGCCTTGCTTCATAAAGAAAAGCTGTGATAGAACTTCAAAAACCAGACTCAGAGATCCCAATGTTCTCAGGGAAAAAAAAAAAAAAAAAAAGGAAATACATTGCCCATTGCCGTTTCCTGAGACCAGTAACCAGAGGGAAGGATTTTTACATAAGCAAAAAGTGCCTTTGGGAATTCAAGTCCGATGCATTAATATAATGATTATTCCTCCCGCCTGGGCTCTAACTATATTTTTATTAGGATGCTTTACATATTCTTTAGCTTAGCTCTTTTAAAATGCTAAACTGTCTCTGTGTCCTCAAATGTGCTAAAAATCTAGGCAGTATATTTACAGGAAGTAAACACCCGCCTCCTACCCTCTAACCAAATAACTCCCAGAATTAGTGGTATGCCTTTTAAGGAGGTGAAAATCCAACTCTCTCTCAGGAACATGACTGACATAAAATTCAAATCAAACTAAATTTATGAAGGGAACTCAGGCTGGCTTGAAGGCTCGTCTTGTGGCTAAATAGTTATGATCACGCACTATTTTAGATATGTTCCAGGCTCCTCTGAGGCTGAAGTGCTTGGTTCCTGGGGTTCTGTCTCTGGAGAGTTTGGTGGTTCTGTCTATGGCCAGGGTCAGAGGTCAGCTAGTGATGAGGTCAGGGTCCATGGTTGGGATTTGAATCCAGTTGGTGACAGAATCTCTAAGCTATATATGAGATAAGGTTTAGTAAGTTACTTTCTCTCCAAAGGCATCGACTTGCAGGGTCACAAGGTCTCCCATTTAGGGTGTCTTGTCATGATGTCCTTTTTTATTTTCAAATATTTCAGCATAGAGAGGAACTCAATTTTAGGGACAGTTGCCCTAATCAAGAATCCTCAGTCCGAGGGCCACAAGCTTTTGTGCACACTCAGGAGGAAGCCCACACAAGCAATAGTTGTTAAGTATTTCACTGTTATTTGTCTTTCAATCAACAGCTAAGGCCACAAGCTAGTGTAAGGCATGTCAAAAATGGGCTTTTTTGATGAAAATACTGGCCCCATTGACTAGGGAGATTGACACTGATGTCTTAGTTTGTTTGGGCTGCCATAACAAAATACCATAACCAGGTAGCTTACAAAAAACAGAAATTTATTTCTTACACCCTGGAGGCTGGGAAGTCCAAGACCAAGCCACCAGCAGGTTCAGTGCTTGGTGAGGTCTAGCTTCTTGGTTCTGAGATGGTCTTCTCCTCACTGTGACCTCACATGACAGAAGGGGAAGGGAGCTCTCTGAGGTCTTATTTATGAGGGTGCTAGTTTCACTGATGGAAGCTCTTCCCTCACGACCTAATCACCTCCCAAAGGCCCCACTTCCCATAATATGATCACCTTGGGGATTAGGATTTCAACACATGAATTTGGTGGAGACACAAACATTCAGACCCCAGCAAGCTTTCATTGGTGAAATAAAAGGCGCTCAGGATTTGGGGACCGGCTGAAAATACTTCAGAGACATTTGCATGAGTAGGACCGAAGAACTCAGGGAAGCCTGTATCTGTGACCATGATGCAGGGTTCTGGGTCTGGCCACTGGTTTAGGAGGCTTTCTGCTTGTCTGATGTTGACACGAACACAGAAATCTCATGTCTGGAATTTTGTTATGTCTACCTCAAGTGATCCTCACACAGGGTGAGGTTGGATGTAAAAGGACAGACAGCCGGGACCTCCCTGGACTCACAGAACAGGTTGTAGGAACTGCTGGGTTGCCTGCTTTGCCAGGGTGTAAATGTCTGTGTGTGGGGAAACTGGCTTTGAGACTCGCTTTCATGCAACCTAGGAGTGAGACTGTGGGGGAGCAGCTGATCCCACCCCCTCAGACTTCTCTGAATGACCTGTCACCCACCCCCCCGCTTCCAAGCTTCTCTGCAGAAGGAAAAGCCCCCAGGTATCATTGCCCTTTATCAAATTCATCATTCTTTCATCTCATTTGTTTTTCATTTTTTTGCTTCGGAGTCAGAGCCGTATGCATCAGACATGGAAAGGATTTCAGAACAGCTCCTGGCGAGGACTAATCTGATGAGAAGTGATTATGCTCTCACTGGAGAAGCAATTTATTGCCAACCAAATTCTTGTTGCCAGATGAATAAAGTTGGTGTTAATTCTGCCCACTCAGGGTCCTAAATGATTCCTCAGAGCCACCTGTGGGAATCAACAGGCATTGACGACAAGGGCTGGGCTTACAGTCTGGCCCACTGAGACCATAGCAACGACGTGTACAGCCTCTTAGACACCTCGGGCCCTTCCATCTCTGGAACCCTGGGAAAGTCAGAGCTGAAGGAGCCCTCGGAGTTGTCCAATCCAACCGTCTTCATCAGGAGGAGACTGTGACTCACAGAGATCCCTGTATTTACCCACAGCCACACAGTGGAGCTGGAAAGAGGGCTCTGGCCACCTCCCAGACTGCTCCTGAATTCCATTCAACAAACACGTGTTCAGGGCTTGCCCAAGGAAAGGCCCTGCTTGTTCTGGGAATAAGCAAGTTCCCTGTGCTGGATGAGCTCTCAGGACAGAGAGGGAGTGATAATGCAGCAAATATAAAAGAGAAAGGACGCAACAGAACACACAGTGCTGTGAGTCCTGCTGCAGGCTGAGCTTTCTTTGGTCTTGGAAATGAATGAGAAGAAGGGTTGAGAGGAGCAAACAGGGCTAGAGGAAGGGCCCTAGGGCAGCATCTGGAAACCTCAGGGGTGAGGATAGCAGGCCTGAGCCTAGCTCAGCATAGGAGCTCCTGTGACTGATTTCAGTGCAACGTCCCGAGGCCCCAAGACGGCTCCACAGGTGGGACCTTGCATGGAAGTGGGCACATCAACCCCATCTCTGCATCTGAACAGACCCCTGAAATGAGGTCCCTGTAGTCCTTCTGTCCTGCCTCCTTCATCTCCTCTCTAGCTTCAATGGCTCTCCAAGGATCCTGGAGTCTCTGGGGCACCAGCTGGGTGTTCCTCGGAAAAGCCAATCTCTCTGCCTCCTCTCCTCTCCCAGTAGAAAACTAAATAACCACAACGAACATGTGTCCAGAGCCCTCCAGCCTACAAGGCACCCTTCCCTCACACTATCTCATTTACTGTTCACCACAACTCATTCTTCTCTACCCCTCCTCCAGTGTATAGGTGAAAACAAATCCAGGGTCTGAGTAACTGGCCCAGGTCATCGAGCTGGATCTGGGTGGACCCATTCCTGGACCTCTTCCTAGAACCACAGTTATCAGCACAGACTTTTGAGCTGATTCCCTGGCTCTGAATCCCAGCTGCAGCACTCACCAGCTCTGAGACTTGGGAAAATAACTTACCCTCTCTCTGTCTCTGTTCCCTCATCTGGAAAATGGTACTACTACTAATAAAATTAATCACACTGGATTGTCATGAGGATTAAATTAATTAATACAGGCAAAGAACTTAGAATAGTGCACCCTAAATATTAGCTCTTACAAGCATTAACTCTAACCTAGGGTTCCAGCAGATTCCTCCTGTTAGGCCATTCAGCATCCCTGGGTACCTTCAGAGAAGTTGCCATCGACAAGGCTGGCCCTCAGGACAATTAGAATCCTTCCTGAGTTTGACTCCTCCTTCTCCCATCCTCAGCCTCCCTCTATTTCCCCTTTGATTCTCAGCAATTCTTCCCCATTAGTCCTCCTCCCCACATCCAAACCTAGCCAGACAGGCTATTCCAAGATTCTATAAGATGAAACTACTCGACCTTTGCGTTCAAAATTTATCTTTTACAATGTTAGTTTCTAAATGTTCAGTACATACAAAAAGAATTAGTTGTTCCTTTAAGAGTCCAGTTTTAAATTAAAAAGAAAGCTCTCTAGTAAGAAGCAGCTTTGCCTCTGCCTCCCAGCAGCAGCAAGGGGATTATCAGCAAAAAACCATATTGCATACTTAATTGCAATACCATCCCCAAAGCCAAAGTCTGGTCTAGGCTGAGTGGCTGATCTGAGCCCTCAAAGTTACTACTTCCAAGTTCTGCAGAAGCCATCGAGGGTTCCATAGAAAAGATCTTTGCAACTGGGAATAACAGAGGTGACCTGGCACACTAGTGCTTGTTTTGACCTGTGGCTTCTTGGAACCATAGGCTTTGGATGCCAAAGAAAATTTACCTTAGGGAAATGGAGGAAGCAGACCCAGGAAGGGGGCGGTTCCTGGAGCTCCTGAGCGGCTCTGGCCACTGACTCTGCCCAGGTGCACAGAGTGCTTTGCCCAATGGAAATAGAATAGGGATATTGGATTTGCCTAGACCACTTCCATGTATGAGCTGATGATGTGCTTTGTGATGTGTGGAAGAAGCAGAGGAAACCTCTGGCATTTCCTGCAGCTTCATTTGTCGTCCCTAGTGCCTGGTGCATAGTAGGGACCTAGTGTATGTTTGATGAATGAATTTCCCAAAGGTTGATGATCCACTCATTTTGAATCATGAAATTAACATTCAAGGACCCTCTCAGGGTTGCTGAGGGAGTGTGATTGGTTGCGAGCCTAAGCCACTTACATGCTCTCCTCTCCAGCAGTGGAAAACTTTATCTCATGCCTTTCAAGTAGAGATAGTCAAAGCTTAAATGGCTCAGCAGCTCCCGCCGATGTGTATCAGTGAATCGAAGCTTTTCAGAATCCCAGTGGAGCATCGAAGTCAAGGAATGAAGGGCGATATCTTGCAAGGGCAGGCTTCCTGGGAGTGTTCAGGAACTTCCTAAATACAATAGGAAATGAACTGCATAAAATAGCTGGCTCCTACCCCACATTGTTAGAAAAAGTATCAAGTTTAAGAAAGTTTTACAGAAACTCAACTAGACCACACACATCATCTCAAGACCATGGCCTTCCAAGCATCTGGGTTCAGTGGTCCCTAAAAGGAAAAGACTGTTCCAGCATGGACCCCACCCCCAGCTGCCTCACTGTTGCCAGCCTCCTTTCCAGATTAACTTTCTCTGGTCCCTCATCCAGTCGTCTCCTGTGCTGTCAATAGAAGTATGCACCTACCTCATAGATCTGGTCAGGGCAGTCTCCTTAATACCCCAATGACTCCCCATTGTCTTCGAGATGGAATAAAACTTTCTCAACTTGGCGTGCAAAGCCCTTTAAAACCTGGTCTTCATTCAGGCTTGATGTGCAGCCAGTACTCACCAATAAAGCCATACCAGCTGTTAAAATATTGAAATACTTCTGTGCTCGTTCAATGACCCCAGACATCCGCCAGCCAACCTCCTTGCTCACATGTCTCCTGGCCAGAGCCCTGAGGGGAAACAGTGCCCTGATGGCACTTGGCACTGACTCCCCCACAGGCGTCGGCTGGGCTGGGCTAAGGTCCCCGGCGCAGGCCAGCATCCCCCAGAGGCACCCTCACATGGAAATGTTCGGGAACTACAGCTTCTGTTGTAGACCACACTGGTTGTAAAATGCAGTATTTTGAATATTACTCCCACCTCAGTCAATGTACTGGATTTATTGCCATTTCCTTGTTCACTTATTTGATGACTTAAGAATGCCTGAATGAATAAAGGGATGAGTGATATGTGAGCTAGTACTTGCTGTCTTCCCCAGCCCTATCATGAAGGAAGCGGGTTCACAGGGACATATTGGTGATTAGGAGAAGACACAAATAAGGTACCAACCACAGTGGCCACAGAGATGTCACTCAGTGCCAGAAATGGTCACTCAGGAAGGGACTTTCATAGATGGGTTATACGCCATCCAAGTTCTCAAGAAGGGTTTTTCATGGGTGGGTTATACCCCAACCAGATTCTCAGCCATCCAAGTTTAGAAAGTGAACTTCTGCAGTGCACCCCAAAGTCATTTTTCAGGGGCAAACTCACACAACCAGGCTCAAAAGTCACGTTGTATTGTTGGAACGCCAGCCTAATGACTGGTAAAGGTGACTGGAGTGCTCTGTCTCTTGTCCAGGCATTTCAGTTGAGACTTTTTCAGTTGCCAGAGACAGGAATTCTAATTCAAAATGACGTAAGTACAAAAGGAATTTATCAGCTTTCAAAACTGAAAGTTCCAGGGAATAAATCTAGTTTCAGGTACAGCTGGATTCAGGCATCAAATGGTATCATCAGGACTCAATTTTTTCCTTCTCTGGGTTCTACCTTGTTGATTTAGGCTCCATATGGTGGACAGATAGCTTCCTGCCTCCAGGATCCCATCTTCCCAGCTTCAAGTCTAGCTGGCAAGAGTGGAAGAGTCTCCCCTGGAAGCCTCAGCATGCATCTCATTGCATCTCCTTGGTCCTAACGAGGTCACATAGCCAACTCTGAGCCAGGCCTTGGGACCAGCAGAGGAGTGTTACATTCTGATTGCCTGAGGCCTAGATCACATGCTCCACCCCTAAGCCAAGAGTTGGTGCCTCCCAAGCACAAGGGCTGAGTGTAGGGGAAAGAGGGAAGTTGGATATGGGTACCACAATGCAGGGGTGGATGCTGGGCAGCAAACCCAACCAATGCCCACTGTACCAGGACACCCTATTATAGTACTGAGCAGGCCAAAACATTCTTCAGGGGCTTGCTTGGTATATCAGAATAAGGCAAGAGGGCTATTAGGAAGTGAGATTATTTTCACCAATATCCAGAAATTGTCCTCATGCCAAAGCAGAACACCCATCTCTCAGGCAGAGCTGGGAACAGGCTAACATCCCTCCTCTCTGAAGCCCAGTTTCTCCCTAGGCCCCATTCCTTCTGCAGGCAGGCTGTGCCTTGATTCAGATGAGTTGATATCACCAATGCTACCCCAAGGCTGTAGGTGAGTAATTGCACCCAGTTGTGCCCACCCTACCTAGGTTTTCTTCACTCTGACTCATTTACATTGATTCATAAATAAAATGCATTCCCATGGTTCCTTCTACTTGTTCTAATGCTGTACTGCACAACCCAGTTCAGCAGCCTAATGAGATGGAGCAGGCCAGAGACTTCTCCGCATATCTTACAGGTGGTGTGATGAGAGGAAAGAGAGGACAAATGATGTGCCCAGGTTCACACAACAGGATAAAGGCTTCTCCACCCCCTGCTGATGACTTCCTGGCTCAGCACTTACTACATCAATGAAGTTACCTACTGAGGTTTGTCAGTAACAGTCCAGTTTCTTCAACTCATCACTGAGATGTACCAGGAGACTGACCCTTAGAATGGAGGTGAAAAGACTTTTTTCTTAGCCACTCCCAGGCAATTTCCATTCACTTTCTCCTATTCTTGGCCCCTGAGCCACTCACAGAGGCACTGCCCTGTCATTCTTAGGCTGGAGGGATAATTCCTCTCAGCTGTGGGGTGGAACCCTGCACAGCAGCCTGTCCCTGAGGACTGACATAGCTCCCATCTAGATGCAGTCAGTGCTCAGATAAGACAAGATGGATGGCAAACAACGTTTGGACCAACAGGTGCCATTTGTTAACATGCTCTAGATCAATGGCTTCCAAAATTAAAACATCTGTATCTGTCAGATGTCCCCACCAGACCCTCTGGCAGGGCAGAGGTACCAGCTGCAGACTGGTGTGAGGCTGGGGGCCATGGAAGGGAGGGGAGATTTCAGTTGGTGGTGGGGAGGATACAGCATTTCCTACCAGAGCCAAAAGCAAGCTCCCTCCCACTGCAGAGGTTCCCCAAATAAGTCAGAGGACGGGGGACAGGCAAGTCCAGATGCTGACATTTCATAGTTAAAGGACGGAGGGACACATTTCCTGAGTTTCCTAAAACATCAAGCATTGTCTTGGGCATAGCATATACCTGAAACATGGAGGCTTCCCTCCCTTGCATGGAGAAAATGAGCCCATAGTGGTGAAAGTGTCTCCTGTTTTCTGCTGTCATTCAGGATTTATGAGTGTAGCAGATGCTGTGGAGCCTCCATCCCATATCCAGCCCACCTGAATTTACCTGCAGCTGTGAGGACATCTCAGCTCTCACCCCTGTGCATGTCCCTCCTCTCTGCCTGGCTGGCATCCTGCCTGAGAGCCTGCTCTCAGTGCCCAGTCACAACCATGATATGCAGGGGAGTTAATGCCCGGGGTGGGGATGGCAGGGAGTGAATAAATACCCCAGGCTCCCTGCCCTCCAGTGGCACAATTTTGAGGCAAGGGCCACATGATTTTCAGAAAGCTGCCAAGGATCAACCCTAGTTGCCCATGACAGTAACCCATTCATCAGAGCATTCACTTTATTGTTTCTTTGTCTTCTATGTCTAACCTTGCTTACTTCATCACTGTGCTTCAGGGGATCACCTCCCAAATAAACATCCGTGTCCTTGTTTCTCAAGAATGCTCCTCTCTGTGCTGACTCTGTGCAGCCCTTTCTTCCCCCGAGCCTCCTATAGGATCATAGTACTATGTGAGTGGAGGGTACAAAAAGGGGCGCTGGCTCCACCCTGACTTTTCTACAAATCCCAGAGCATTGTGCCTCTCACCCTACCCCCACCACTTTCACCCTGGGCTCACCAGTCAGCTCTTGATCTTCCAGGATTAGTCCAGCCCAAGGGTCTGTATTGACACAAGCTACGTGGCACAGTAGAGAGAACGTGGAGGAGGGTACTTGGCTTCCAGCTCTCTGATGACCTATATGGCTCTGGGGAAGACATATGACCTCTCTGAACCTCAGAATTAGGAAATCTCTAAAATTAAGGAAGTACCAAACCTCTCTCATGGGGTTGTGGCTATGATCAAACAGGGAAATATATGTGAAGCTCTATGTAAACTCTAACTTTTTCCACAGCTGATATTCAGCAAGAACCTACCAGAACAGCTCTATCTGTGGTTTATGCCTGTTGCTTGTTCTGACTGGCCAGAGCCTGTGCTTTCCCTGTTATTAAATATGTCAAATATCACTTCTGAATAGCATCACTGTTATCTGTACATCTTGTATCCCTTGCTTGGAGGCAGCCAGCCAACCTCTCTGAATAGTAGAATCACAGCTCATCTATAAGGAGAGTCCTAGGGAGGGCCATGTTGCTGTACCAAAGAAGAATGTCCTAATACAGGACATGCGAGGCATCCTCCAGATAGATCAATCCCATTTCAAATGGGCAAACACAGAGCACCTTGTGCAAATATGCCACAAGACTTGCTTCCAGGCCCAGCCCGTTGCTAAGGAGTTCAGTGTTTCAACCAGCTTAATTAAGCATGTTTAAAGGGATACGTTCTCTCCCCCATCCATCCACAAAAAGGCCCTTGGCAGAACTCGGTTAATTAATCAGAGGGCTGTATGAGTGGGTGCTCTCTCTCTGGTAAAGAAAAGCTGACCTGGGTTTAGATCTAAGGGATTCAAGCTCTGAATAATCTTGGAAGATTGGGGAAGGCAACCTGGGGACAGGCCAGCAGGCATTCAGGGTTGGGCATGGGAGAAAGATACTCACACTCCACAATGTGGCATAATACAATGAGGTAGGGAGATGAGCAAAGGTCTTCATTAGAATCTGTTTGTATATTCATTGTCAACTGTGACTAGCTTAAACTAAACTCACCCTTCACAGAAATCCATAGTGACTGTCAGACAATGATAAGACTTCTTAGTTCTCAATTTTGCTTTAAAGTAGAGACGACTGAAAATATGCACTGTGTGATGCTCATAATCAAAGATCAACTCCAACTAAAACTAACCAATGATTAAACTTCACCCTCACTCCAACTGTTCACTCAATAACTGTGTTAACCATCATCCTTCCTGCCAGTCATTGCAACTGTGGCTTTAAGGTTGGCACATGGGGCGCTGCATTGGCTTGTTCATAGGAGGATAAGGGGATGTTCGGAGTATTTGATTTCTGCGCTATCATGGGATCAAAAGGCCAGCTTTGACTTAGCAGTGGCTTGGTGTGCAAGAGAGGAAGCTAGGACAAAGAGTGCTGGCCCACGAGAAGAAACTAGGAGACAGAATTAAGACACTGAGCACTTCCTGCCTGCAGCCCTTTAGTTATGCCTGTAAATTCTGAAAAGTTCTGCAGGTGCTGTATTATAAGAGTGGACACTTCACACAGAATCTGTCTTGGATGGCTGATGAGGTGCCACTTCTCTCTCTTTCCAGAAATGCCTTGATCTCTTCACCCTGCTGTGAATTATCAGGGTCCTGGGCCATAGACTTCTAGTTCTATCTTATTTCTTACTTCTTACCAGGAGTGGGAGGGAAATCTTTTCCTCTTAAGCATAACTCTGTGATATTAACACATTACAATATTAGCACATTGTGGACCCTGCCTCTTTTTTCTGTGGTAATAAAGACACTTACTCCATAGGGTGGATGGGAAAAAGAGAAAGGAAAGGAAGGGGCAAGAAACCCCTGTGCCATCCCTCGTGCCCTGGGCCTTGTGCACATATGCACCACTCTTGAGAAAAGCATCATCATCCAAACCCATTTTACAACTGAGGAAACCAAGGCTCAGAAATGGGAATGAGTGTTGGAGCCAAGAGCCAAGATTAGTCTGATGCTAAAGCATATGCCCTTGCCCTGAGCCACTGCCTGTGTCCTGACTTGACCAGTCAGAGTCCAGTGTTTCACTATTCTGTGTTTAGTGGGGTACCATAAACTCGAATTAATTCTGACATTTAGGGCAGAATTTGGTCAACAAATAGGGAAGGTATTGCTGGAGGAACTCAGATGTGAGTGAGATTTGGAGCTAAATAAGGTTAGCCAGGCTCACAGGCTGGAGCAAGAAATCAGCAAAGGGCCAGAGCCCCTAGAACCTGTGAATGGGATCTCATTTGTAGGGGGGAAAAAGGCCTTTACAGATGTAATTAGTTAAGGAGCTTCCTATGGTTTGAACATTTAGCCCCATCCAAAATGTATTTTGAAATGTAATCCCCACTGCAACAGTATTAAGAAATGTGGCCTTTAGGGGGTGATTGGAGTCATAAGACCTCTGCCCCCGTGAATGAGATTAGGTGCCCTCATAAAAGGGCTTGAAGGAGGGAGTCTGCCCTTTTTTGCCCTTTCACCTTCTGCCATGTGAGGACACAGTGCTCATCCCCTCTAGAGAATGCAGCAACATGGTGCCATCTTGGAAGCAGAGACAGCAGATCTCATAGATGCTGAATCTGCTGGCTCCTCGATCCTGTACTTCTTTCAGAGCTGTGAGAAATAAATTGCTATTATTTATAAATTACCCAGTCTGTGGTCTTTTGTTACAGCAACACAAAGACAGATCTCAAGATTAGATCATCCGGCCAGGCGCGGTGGCTCAAGCCTGTAATCCCCAGCACTTTGGGAGGCTGAGACGGGCGGATCACTGAGGTCAGGAGATTGAGACCATCCTGGCTAACACGGTGAAACCCCGTCTCTACTAAAAATACAAAAAACTAGCCGGGCGAGGTGGCGGCGCCTGTAGTCCCAGCTACTCGGGAGGCTGAGGCAGGAGAATGGCGTGAACCCGGGAGGCGGAGCTTGCAGTGAGCTGAGATCTGGCCACTGCACTCCAGCCTGGGTGACAGAGTGAGACTCCGTCTCAAAAAAAAACAAAAAACAAAAAAAAAAAGATTAGATCATCCTGGATTACCTGGGTGGGCCCTAAATTCAATGAACTGTGTCCTTAGAAGAGAAGAGAAGGGGAGATGAGACACGTAGAGGAGAAGGTGATGTGATGACAGATGACAGTCGCAGAGGTTGGAATGACACATCTACAAACCAAGGAGCACCCTGGATTGCTGCAGCTGCCAGAAACTAGAGAAGAAACATCTCCTTCAGAGCCTTCAGAAGGAACCAACCCTACAAACCGTACCAACACTTTGGGTTTGAACTTCTGGCCTCCATAATCGAAAGAATAAATTTCAATTGTTTTAAGCCACCCAGTTTGTGGTAATCTATTGTGGAAACCCTGGAAAACCAATACAGGCTCTATTGCTGGTAAGAATTAAGGTCAAATCAGGAAACACCAGCCATCCAGTGGCTTTGGGCTGAGGCTGGTCCTAGGTCAGTGATTAAGAGCCTGAGTTTCTCCTTAGGAACTGCATACTGACGATAGAAGCTCAAAACCCTCCTTCTTCAACTTGGAGAATTGGCTGAAGTTTCAAATGCCCTCTGGTGAGAGAGGATCCAGATCCTGATGGTGAAGAGCTTTGGTGTCTGCTGCTGAGAAGGGCTGGGGCAGGCAGGAGCAGTCCCAAGCTGTGTGAGGTTCCTGTCACGGGGGTGTGGTCTAACAGATAGGGCAGGAAGGGGGAGATTGTGCCTCTGTTTTTTCCTTCATTGATCATCTGTACCTTTGGAAGGATGGACATGAAGACCAGCTAGCTATTGACCCACTGTCCACGGGTTGCATTCAGCTTCTCTGACACAGAGCTGAGGGGTTTCTTTCACCTTTCCTCTCCATGCCACCCCTGCTAAGCACCCCTGCACATGAGACAAGGGAGGCCGACATTGGCCTTGCAGAGGCCCTGGCTGAAGGCCCAGGGCTGAGCCCAGACAGGAATTGCCACCTGCAGCATCTTGGAGCATGAAAAGCTGAAAAACAGATGCCCATCAGACTTCCAGAGAAAGCTTAGATCCTGAAACCCAAAGCACACGTGGCAAGTCCAAAGTCTCAAAATGCTGAATCAAAATCAGAATGTGGAGTCAAGAATTCAGAATGGGGCAAAAGCGGGATCTGGGGTGGAAGCAGGCTGAGGATGAACAAGGAGAGCCCACCTTGCCTGCCCTGGGCTGACATCCTGGGGGCTGTGGCTCCCCTTCAAGGGATGGCAGGTCCTTGTGAACAACTGGGTGAAGAAAGGCTTAAAGGTCTGAGGCAGCGCTGACACCACGCAGGGGGCCCCATGGTCAGCAGGACAGGCCCATGATCAAGCCATTGCACTGCTGTCAGTTTACAGTCGGCAAAACAAACCCCGCATCCCTAAGGTCCAACTGGTAGTGACCCAACTGGTAGTGACCCAACTGGTAGTGACATCTGTATTCACGCTCAGGTCTCGGGAAGAGCAGGGGCAGAGAGGACAGAAAAGGGTGGCAGTAAATGCTCCAGAAGCTTCTTTTAGAGCCCAAACCCCTGTTCAGAGTTGGAGGCCTGCTCCAGCAATGACACTCAAAGGCACCCACAACAGGCACCTGCAGGACAAAGCAATGTAGTTGGTCAGAGACTGGGAAAAGTTTTCTCTAAGAACTTGGACTATGGTTTGACCATCAGGCTCTCCCTGGCCTGAATCACCTCTGCAGAAACTCCTAACTTAGATCTGGGCCCTGGATCCCACCCCCAACAAAACTCCGGGGCAGGCCGTGCACAGTGGCTCATGCCTATAATCCCAGCACTTTGGGAGGCCAAGGCAGGCGAATCACAAGGTCAGAAGTTCAAGACTAGCCAGTCCAACATAGTGAAACCCCATCTTTACAAAAAATACAAAAATTAGCCGGGCATGGTGGTGCGTGCCTGTAGTCCCAGCTACTTGGTAGGTTGAGGCAGGAGAATTGCTTAAACCTGGGAGATGGAAGTTGCAGTGAGCTGAGATCACACCACCATGCTCCAACGTGGGCAATAGAGACTTTGTCTCAAAAAAAAAAAAAAAAAAAAGGGCCGGGCTTGGTAGTTCATGCCTGTAATCCCAGCACTTTGGGAGGCCGAGGCAGGTGGATCACGAAGTCAGGAGATTGAGACCATCCTGGCTGACACAGTGAAACCCCATCTCTACTAAAAACACAAAAAAATTAGCCAGTTATGGTGGCTGGCGCCTGTAGTCCCAGCTATTCGGGAGGCTGAGGCAGGAGAATGGCGTGAACCTGGGAAGCGGAGTTTGCAGTGAGCCAAGATCGCGCCACTGCACTCCAGCCTGGGCGACAGAACAAGACTCCGTCTCAAAAAAATAAATACATAAAATAAATAAATAAAAACTCTTGGGCAAAGCAACGGGCTGAACCCCTCTAACCTAAGTCCATTGTCTTTGAATGGGAAAAAGAAAAAGGACTGGCAGGCCTTGCCCAGAACAAGAGAAGTTAGAGGTCAAGAATTGGGCTAGGGCTGAGAACAGTGGCTCATGCCTGTAATCCCAGCACTTTGGGAGGCTAAGGCGGGCAGATCACGAGGTCAGGAGTTCGAAACCAGCCTGGCCAATATGGTGAAACCCCATCTCTATTAAAAATACAAAAATTAGCTGGACGTGGTGGCGGGCACCTGTAATCCCTGCTACTTTGGGAGGCTGAGGCAGGAGAATCACTTGAAACAGGAAGGTGGAGGTTGCAGTGAGCCGAGATCGTGCCACTGAACTGCAGCCTGGGCAAAAGAGCGAAACTCCGTCTCAAAGAAAAAAAAAAAAAAAAAGAATTGGGCTGGAGCCAACATTTAGCAGCACAGGCAGCAGAAGACAAAGAGTGGACTGCCAGAGTCTATTCTGACTCCACATGACCCTCTCAGGACATCCTCAGCAACCACAAGTAGAAGCAACTGAATCCTTTTCCCCCAGGGAGCCAGCTCACCTTTATTAGGCTCATTAGTGTTTCAAACACAAATTTGGTAGAACAGCAAAAACATATACATTAGTAATATAATCATATTAATATGTACAAAAGGTCTGATGCAAATTGGAAAGTGGCATTTGGAAACTGTGATAAATGGCCATGCAGAATTTAAGATTCCATCTGGAAGCTTGTTGCGAAAAAGGTGATGCCTGGGGTTTCCGTAGAGGGCTCCACCTTCCCAGGCTCTAACCACACTCAGCTCAAAACAGCTTTCCAAATTACATCAACGTGCAGGCGTGACTTGTACCTGTCAAACGGGACAATTCTTTTCCCCTGTAAATTATATTATCCAAAGCTAGTCAGGATAAGAGGAAACAGGCTCTCACTTCATGCTGCAGGAGGGAGGGTGAGCCCTTCTTTCCGTACGGCCATTCAGCAGATTGCCTTGAAATTCGTCATATTTCCTCACCTAGACTTTCACTTCTAAGAACTAAGTCCAAAATATGGTTCAGAGGTTGTTCATGCCACCACACACACCAATTTAAAGAATAGTCACTAAAGGCTTTCTTATTTCATAGGAAGGAAAAAATAATGAAATAAAATAAAACAAAATAAAATAAAAACTCCACTACTTCTGCCTTCCAGAAGGATGGCAAATTCATCTCTATAGTAGATGTCTATTTGATTCAGAAAATCCCTGGCCTTTTGGCTATGATAGGGAAGGCCGTGGGCTAGTCTATATATGAGATATTGAGACAAAAAGAAAACTAAATTACTTAGCACAACAAAGTAGTAGGATCTCTAGAGTGGTCCTGTTATTGGAAAGGGCCCACTGATCCAGACCCCAAGAGAAGGTTCACTGGATCTCGCACAAGAAAGAATGAGGCAAATCCATACAGTAAAGTGAAAGCAAGTTTATTAGGAAAGTAAAGAAATGAAAGAATGGCTACTCCATAGACAGAGCCCATTTTTATGGTTATTTCTTGATTATAAGCTAAACAAGGAATGGATTATCAGTTCTTCCCCTTTTTAAGCCATACAAAGTAACTTCCTGACATTGCCATGGCATTTGTAAACTGTCATGGTGCTGGTGGGAGTGTAGCAATGAAGATGACCAGAGGTCACTCTTGTCGCCATGTTGGTTTTGGTGGGTTTTAGCCGGCTTTTTTACTGGAGCCTGTTTTAGCAGCAAGGTCTTTATGACCTGTACCTTGTGCCAACGTTCTATCTCATCCTGTGACTTAGAATGCTTTAGGCTCTTGAAATTGTAGCCAAGCAGGTCTCAAGCCTTATTTTACCCAGGCCCTATTCAAGATGGAGCTGCTCTGGTTCAAACGCCTCTCACGATCCCTTGGGCACCCAAGAGAAAGGTGTTCTGGGGAACATGGGACAACTAAGAAGAGAGGAGATGGGAGGAGAGCCCGGGGAGAGGGGGCAGGGCCAAGAAATCTGGTAGCAGGACCTTGGGCTTAGCAGAGAGTGGCAGGAATAATAGTGTCTAATCTTCCGTTTTCCAGCTGAAATCCCGTTTTACCCAAACCCTTTAATACAGGTCATTATACAATAGACTTGTATTAACTTGCCTCTGGGAAATGAAGGAGGCGGGGCTTGTTCGTGGTTGAAATGGAGTGAATCAGAAAAGGCTGGAAGAGCCAGCAGGACCCACGGGAAGATGTGAGAGGGAATTACAAATGGAGATTGGAGCAAGCGTTTAGAAACAGCAATTGCAGGAGAATGTGAGCACAAGACCCCACCCCCACCCCACCCTCCCCACATTATCTGCAGATACATTAGTAGATGTATCTGCTAATACATACAGATACATGCGGGTGGAGGGGCGGCGGGGCCAGGGTCAGAGCCAGACCTAAAGAGGAAATCAACACGTTATTTGGATTATGGGATTACGTTTTTGTTTTGTTTCTTTCATCTTTGCATATATGTTTTCAAATTGTTTTTTTCCCAAGTATATGTTACTTATGAAATTTTTAAGAGTCAAACTAAAAATTAAACAAGTGTGCCAACAGGGCTGTGGAGGACTTGAACACTCAGTAGCAGCATGCAAGCCTTGCTCCCACACCGTTTTTCTCTTCAGACAGAGGAAAAACAAACAGCCATCAGCACTGGTTCCTCTCCTAAACCTGCACAGGACATGGACTTGAGACACTCGCGAGGCAGAACCGCTTGTTTTCAGGCTCCGCCAACAAGGCTTCCAGAAACTCCAGGAACTCGCCTCCCAGGAAATGGGCCAAGCAAGGCAGAGCTGTCATTAGCAGGCATTCTCTGTCCCATCATCCTCTATACTCTCATAGTTTCTAGATGCAATGTTTAAGTGTCTTAAAGAAGGTTCACATGGAGAAAGTGGACCTCTCTAGAAAAGAAAACAGCATGCCTTCCACCAGGTTCCTGCTTTTATCCTTTCAGAAAATTCAAGAAACCAAAGTTTTTGAGTTCTAGCACTGGTTGCTCTCATTCCTGCCAGAATCCCATTCCGTTCTCTGTGCTCTCTCTGGCCTTATGAATCTTGGCAGAAGGCTGCTCTCCTATGGTGATGACTCCCATATTAATTTCAGTCTTTTCAAGACATACTTGCTAATTAAAATGTGAAACAGTTTTTATCCCTTTAATTAAGACACAAGATGGGAAGCATAATTTAATTTAGTCCATTGAAACTATCAGTATTATTAGCTCCATAACTTGCTTCCATTAAAGATGCCTATGTTAAACAATATTTTTCTTTTTTTTTTTACTCCCACACTCACTGGAGTTTTGGCATGTGCCCTCGGTCCTGAAACCAGCGTGGCAGTTTGTGAACTGTGGTCCCATTGAAAAGACACCGAATGGAAGCTGGAGCCATCAAGAACATTGGCTGTAGGATCCTGTTGTAGGTTGGGCTCCCCTCCCCACAAGAAGCAGACCCTAAGGATCTGAGTACAAGCAGTTGGTACACAAGTTCATCTAGGGGAGTGAGGAAATAAGGCAGGGACAAGAAGAGAGTCAACTCCGGGTGAGCAAACGAGCAAGCTACTCGTGAGAAACTGAGGGGACCCTCACTGGGGACACTTGATAATGCGGAACACACTCCACGGCTGCCCCACCAGAGGCACAGAAAGCCGGGTGTTTATCCTCCAATGACCATCCATCACTGGCTGATGGCTGCTCGCAGGGGTGTCAGCTCCCCAGTACTTCCAGCCTCCCCCTTGGGCAGAGAGTTGCCAATATTGCAGAGGGAAGCCATGGTGTGGAGGCGTGAGGGGTGAGAGGAGACTGTTACCAAATGCATCTGTAACACACCCACAGCCCAATCCTGCCACTGCACCAGGCTGGGCAGAAAGGGACGGAGAGACATGTAGGGAGAGTGTCAATCATCAGCTTACTGCTAGTTCTTTCCATGGCCCAAGAGACAAAATCGTGGACCAGCAGCAGCCGGGGCCATATTTGGAAGTCTCTCAACAAGGATAACAGTAGGATGTGTCAAAGTCTTCGGTCCAAAGTCAGAGACAAACATGGGGAAATAAAATACATGCAGAAATAGATGTGGGGAAATAGAAAAGGCACTGCCAAGGGCCCAGAAAAGGGAATAAGCAGATATTTATAATATCAATTGAGCTAGTTCAGTCCAAAGGGAACTTACTCACCCAGCACTGGGGCCCTGACTCAGCAGCTATCCCATTACCCCACGGGTTTTCTCTTCAGACAAGGAAAAACAAACAGCCATTGATAGCTGACTCGTCTCCTAAACCCACACAGGACACAGACTTGAGACACTTGCCAAGTCAGCCCCTGGGTAAGTACCAGCTTCCTCCAGCTGGAGATGGAGAGGACAGTTGTGAATACGACCCTGTACTAAGTGGAGAACTGGTAGCTGGAAAGTGGAAAGTGAACATAACGTCTAAGACAGAGTCAGAGAAATTACCAGTTCATCAGAAATGGTGCGGGACAGGGAGTTAGCTAAAGGGGAAATTCTGAGGACAACACTCTGGATACTGAACTGAGTTGAAAACTAAGGGTGACAGGAATCCAAGAAGGAAGAGAGAACATGAGAAATCTTGCTTGCGCTGTAAGCAAGTCAGCCAGATAAACACAAGTGTGGCTGGAGCCAAGACTGCAGGAGGTCAGACACAGACAAGGTGCACAGTTGTGGACGAGCTCTGTTAGAGGCAGCATAGGGAGACAGCAAGAGGCTACCACTGGGAGCCAGGATTTGAACTGTTCACTTAAGTCAACAGTTTAAATCCTGGCTCTACCACTTACTAGCTGAGTGACACCAGGCAAGTAGCTTCACCTCTCTGAAGCCTTGCCCTGCAGAGAATTCTGTGAAAGATAAATAAGGTGTAAAATACCACAGCATAGTGTCTGCCCCACAGTAAGAGCCATAAAAGCTGGCCCCTCCTCGATCTTTGATTTTAACTTGTATTGTACTCTGGAGCCTGACTTATTAAGGGAGCCCAATGGTGACAGCTTCTGACTGTGTGTGTGTGGTGCAGGGAGGTAAGAGGGTATGTGTAGACAGGAAGTAGATCCACCTGCCTTACCCCACGTGTGTTGAATGTACCTGTCCAAAAAAAACAAAACAAACACACACACACACACACACAACTAGCTATGGATAACAACTCTTTTGGCATCTCCCACACAGGTAAGGCACACTGAGCCTAAGGGACACACCTCTGGTCCCTGCTGGTGATTGTCAGAGCAGGCCACTGAACGCTCTTAACCACTGTGATGGTTAACACTGAGTGTCAACCGTATTGTTCCCTCAAGTATTGAGGGTGTGCATGCCTGTGAGAGTGTTGCCAAAGGATGTCAACATTTGAGTCAATGGACTGGGAGAGGCAGACCCACCCTCAATCTGGGTGAGCACAATCTAATCAGCTGCCAGCACTGCTAAGATAAAGCAGGCAGAAAAACGTGGAAGGACGAGACTCGCTGAGTCTTCTGGTGGTCATCTTTCTCCTGTGCTGGATTCTTCCTGCCCTCAAACATTGGACTCTAAGCTCTTCAGCTTTGGGACTCTTAGACTAACACCAGTGGTTTGCCAGGGGCTCTTAGGCCTTCAGTCACAGAGAGAAGGCTGCACTCTTGGCTTCCCTATGGCTTTTGAGGTTTTGGGATTTGGACTGGCTTCCTTACTCCTCCGCTTGCAGATGGCCTATTGTGGGACTTCACCTTGTGATCATGTGAGTCAACACTCCTTAATAAACTCCCCTTCATATATACATCTATCTATTAGTCTTTTCCCTTTACAGAACCCTGACTAATACAACCACCCTCTATCCTGCCTTCCACCTGGTCCAGCCCCCAGAGCCCATCCTGGCCAGGCCAATAGACAGTTCTAGCCCATTGCATCCTCTGTGGGATATGTGGGTGCCTGTGTCTTTAAGGTTCGTGGTGGGATGAGTAGAAGGTGGGGTGAGTGAAGGCATGCACACCCTCAATACTTGAAGGAACAATACAGTTGACACTCAGTGTTAACCATCACAGTGGTTAAGAGCATTCAGTGGCCTGCTCTGACAATCACCAGCAGGGACCAGAGGCATGTCCCTTAGGCTCAGTGTGCCTTACCTGTGTGGGAGATGCCAAAGGAGTTGTTATCCATAGCTAGTTGTGTGTGTGTGTGTGTGTGTGTGGTGTTTTTTTTGTTTTGTTTTGTTTTTTTTAGGACAGGTACATTCAACAAATCTTAGCAAAGTCTGTCCCTAACTGAAGTAGTTTTTCCTCTCAAGCAGCAATCTGTTCCAAGAAGTGGTAGGCGATGTGTCTGAAGTTAAACAAAGAAAACTGATTCAGGCTGATGAACACACATCTGAAATTCCATTAAGGAATCTATGCTCCACATACAGAGGCAGGGGCTGGAAATCACACCTCCCAGGGCTGGCCTTAGTGGTCCCCCTTGTGGGAAAGTTGGATGAAGGATGAGGGCACAGGCTTCCACTTCACACGCCCAGGCCTCCCTCCTGCCACCTCGGCTTTGGACACCCAGAAGACGGCAGCATCTTGAATCTTACAGAGGCAGAGCCATCGGGATTTGGTGCAAATGTCCCTTGGGTCCCCCACTCCCCTACTGCCAGCCTTTTCTGGGCCCACAACTCCTAGCACAGAATCCCCCAGCCCTCGCTGCCTGGGTCTTCCTGTGGAGAGTGAAATGAAAGCCACGAAGAGAGGATGCAGGAAGCTTCTCTCCTGCCACACTTTACCCACAGTGCGTTTTGAAACGATACATGGGAAAAGCCACCTGCGGCTCTCAGACCCATGTTGAAGGACTCATTCTTTCCCCAGTTCAGAAATCCTGCCATGCTGAACTCCTCACTGACAGAAGAAACCTCCCTCAGCAGTTGACAGCAGGCCTCTTCTAGCCCCTCCACCCAGGAGGCCTGTGACATAGTGGCCCCATTTTTCAGGCTGCCTGAGCTCCTTTGCATTGCTGTTGCAATGCTGACGCTGGTCACCTGAGCTCTGTTTGCCATCTTTTATCTTTCAGCTCTGACTATGCTGTAGCCACTCAGAATAGGGATGGGCCAGGGCAGCAAGAGGCAGGGCAGGTGGGTGACAGCAGTGGCAACGGCGGCAGGCACACAGTTCAAGAAATGGACCAGCGGAAGCAAAGGCTTTCATGCGCCAGGCCTTATAACCTCCCCACTGGCGGTTGCTGACCTCACAAGACATCATCAGAGCCTGACGTATTTCCCAATGGCTGTCATCTGCCCATGGATAACTCCCAAGCCTGTGTCTCCATTCTGCCCTGTCCTCAACTCCAGATCCATTTATCCTGCTACTTCCTCCCAGAGGTCCTCCAAGACTCAGCAAACTCACACACTCAAATCTACACTCTCTGCATTGCCCTAGGTCTGATCCTCCCCACTCTGGTTTCCCATCACTGTGCAAGTGTCATGCAAGTTGGAAACATAAGTCCATCCTTGACTCTGCCTGGGCCATATCTCACATTCCATCAATTATCCAGCCCAGTCAATTCCATCTCCTAAAAGTATTTCCAATCCGTCCTCCTCTCTCCACTCCTGCCGCCATCATTCCAGTTCACACTTCCTCCCAGGATCTCACATCCAGATTGCTTCCACACTCCCTACTGGTCTTTTTGTGCTGATCTTCCCCCAGCCTCTAATCCATCTGCCTGGAACACCCTTTTCCTCTCGTCCCTCTGGTAAACTCTCCTCCTCCTAAGCCTTCCTCCTTTGTGAAGCCTTTAATGATTTCCCACATAATATGAGGCACTTCACCCCCATCTCACCCCGTGGGCCCTAGGTGCTGGCACCCATACCCTCATCAGAGCCCTGGCCATATGACATGGCACTGACTGTTGGCACACCCTTCTCCCACAGGGCTCCCCGAGAGCAGGGGCTCCCAGTGCCCTACTCAATTCTTGGCAAACAGTTAACGTTTCATAAGTGTTTAGTTGAACTAATGAATTCTACAATAAAGAGACCAGGGGTCTTTATCAAAATCCCTTTCCTCCCAGATCTGAAAGACTGGAAATTGGATTTTGTGTTGAATCTTTTAATTACAGATCCAAAATACCTAAATCCTTTAGCTACCGAATCTGTCCAGCCCAAGCATGTCCCTCTCTCAATAGCCAGGAAACACTTTGTAAATAAATTCCTTGTCTCAAGTCCCATTTTATTGTTCAATTGTTTAGAATTGGAGTGAGATCTCCACTCTCAGTGCCTCATTCCACGTGGACGAATGAAGTGCAGTTACAGTGTTGTGTTTGGTTCTTCGGGAAGATGGGCTGCTTCTCTCAGCTCAAGGCTCCATTCATGGGAGGAGAAAGGCCTTCCACTCAGCCCAGAGCTCCCACTTGCAAACACTCAGTGTTTGAGAAAGATATTAACAAAGAAATTAATCAACCAATGTTACCTGTGCCCACAGGTGTAACTTGCTTCTATGGAAATCACAGAATTCTCTCTCAGTGAGGCTTAGACGCAAGGAGTTCTCCAGGGCACTTAGCGGCGCTGAAGGAGAATATTTGTGCCTTGGGTAGCAAAATGCACAATTCGTTTCTGTGATTTAGATGTTTACTCACTCTCTCTGCTGCAATGGTTTTCTTCCAGCCTGATTCCTTCCTTACTTTCTGTCCCCTGAGTCTTGACAGGGGGAGACTGACTTCCTTTTCTCTTTTTCCTCTGTGATTCCTATGGTTTCTCCAAAGCCCAGAGCTCTCCAGGGGAGAAGAACAAGCTTGCTTTTCTATTTTACATTTCAACTTCTTTTTGTTTTATCACAACATCAGCTGTAACCTCCCCACTGCAGACGAAACTGTTGTCCTTAACTGTACTCCAGCATTTAAATCTATGTAGGGTACATTCTCTCTACCATATCTACATAGTCACTAACTAATCCTTTCTCCCTCCCTTCTTCCCACCCTCCCGCCTTCCTTCCCTTCCTTCCTTCCTTTATTCCTTCTTTTCCTCCTTTCTTCCATCCATTCATCTACTCATCCAACCACCCATCCATCCAATAATCCATTCATTTATTGAGCAGTTACTATATACCAGACACTGAGCTGGGCACAGGGAATGCTGAAATGAATAAACACAGGCCCAGCACTAAAGGAGCTCATAATCTGGAGAGGGAAATGGAAACTTTTATAATTGTTTATAAAGAGTATGAAGAGAGTGGTGTGACAATCCAAGGGAGAGGATGATTAATTTTAGGGAGTATAAGAAGAATAAATCAAAGAGCTGACATTTGAACTGAGTATCGAATATGAAGAAGAAGGGGAAAATGCCACTCAGAAAAAAATAGCCACTGCAATGACTTAGAGACTTAAAATAACAGGGTATGAAATAGAAAAAAAAAAAAAAAAAATGCCAAGGAGCTCAGTATGATTGGAGGAAAGGAGGCACATATGAGAGGAATTTCAAGTAAGGCTAAAGGAACACTGGCCAGATTTGGAGAATCCCAAATGTCAGAGTAAGGTCTCTGGACTTTTTTCTAGAAACCATAGGAAGCCATTGGCAGCAGGTCAGCAGTTGGAAAAATGACTCTGGCTGCAGAGAATCAACATGAAAGGGGCTAGATAGGAGGTGGCAGGCCAGTTAAGAGGTTGGCACAATGGACCAAATGAAAGATGAGGCCTAGAGTAAAGGCATGGAGAGGGTGGGATGACAAGGGGACTGTGGAGGGGAAGGTGTCTCTTTGCATGTCAAAAGTAAGATGCCTGTCTCAAAGGAGCCAGATAAATAAATGCTCCTTGTGCTGTAGCCAGAGAGCTTGGTAAGGCCTGCTCATGGCCCAGCTGTCTGCAAAATGCTTCAAGTCTCGCCTGGCTCTCAGGAGACACAAGCCCTCTGCCAGCCTTAAATTAATGACGCTTCTAGGGAAATGCACTGCTGTCTGCACCAGTGGCCCTGCCCGTGTCCATGTCAGGGCCCATTAGCAAGACTGTCCCACTGGATGAAAGCAAACGACAAGGTAACAGTCAAAAGATGGCTCTCGGTCCCTCTGTATGAGGTGACCTGGTTTCTATATCTACAAGCCCTATTGGAAAACAGAGCCCAGGGTGTGATAAGTCACACATTCTCTTTTTCTTGGTCTCACACCCTTAGAATTCAACATTATTTTTTCATCAACAGGCAATTCACTTATTAATTCTGTTTCCTTCTGTTGATATTGAAAGGTTCTTGTTGTTGAAATATAAAGGACCACTCCAGAGTGACAAACAGCTACAGAGAAAACTTGGGTTTTCATTCTGAGGAGAAAAAGGAATCAAGAGCTCTTCAAAATAGTAATGAAAAAGGGGATAAAATTTCTCCAACACCGAGTAAACAGTGATCTTTTTTATGCATTATCTCATTCTATCTTCTCAATAGCTCGTGAAGTGAGTTATGATTACCATTTAACAGATAGAGAAACTGAGGCACAAAGAATTTAGGCCACTTGCCCAGTGTCACTCTGCTGCTGGTTTGAAGAGCTAGAGTTTAAATCCAAATCTGCCTCATTTTGAATGTCCTGTTGGTTTCACTGCATTATGTCACCTCAGAGTGGCAGTGTGGACGGTAATGAGAACATGGGTGGGAGGTGAGAGCCTGAGAATCACCCGAACTTAGACTTGCAAGACTTAAATCCTGGACCCCCTTAATAGCCTGTGACCTCAGACAAATCACATGGCTTAAGTGAGCATCTGTTTCACCTCTAAAGTGAGGGGTAGATTGGATGATCCAGGTCCACAGGTCTATGTTTCTAATTCAAGTTAGAGAGTGAACTCACTGTTAAATGAATAAAGATTTACAGATAGCATTTTTACTTTAGTGTTGGAATGTCTCTTAGAATGTGTTATAAAAATAAAACGGGGCCTGGACTGTGAGCTTGCAATTGAGCTTGTTACTTCACTGATTTGGGTTTTAATTGTCTCCTCTGATTCAACTAATCAAACCAATGTTTGTTCAGGGTTTACCCTGTGCCTGGCAGCATGCCACATGGATGAAATAACTTGCCCAGCTGGTACAACTCCAAATTTAGTTGTTCTGCACCTTCAAACTAAATGAATTGCTGACTTTTCCCAAACTGTCTTTTGAGGAACACTAGCTTAAGATGTTGAGAAATGTTACAGAACCAAAAGCATTCAGTGCTCAAATGAGTCTGGGAAATACTGCATTAAACAGAGATAAGCAAGTTCCCTTACTGTGGGACTCCTCCAAGACTTTGATAAGCTGATACCATTAGGAATCTCCAAGAAGGGGAAGAACAACCAGTGTTTCCCAAACTTAATGGATGAAAGAATTTTCAAGGAGCACCTAACAAAATGAGTATTCTAGTGACTATGCTTTAAGGACCACCACACCATGGGCTTAAAAATCTTTATTAAGAAGAGTCTAAGAGGCCACTATCTGACACAGAATCAGTGGTGTTCATTAAATGTTAACAAAAAGGAGAGCCTATCTATGTTCAGAATGAGCACTATTTCTGGCTAGCAAGTGACCCCATGGGATCTCAGCACTTCCTCTTGGCTGGGGAAGGAGCAGGTTGGGTCAGATACCTCTGACATTCTGGGAGTGCATTTTCTGAAAGGGCATTCACAGTTTTTAGCTAAATGTCCCTTTTCTTCACTTGTGACATTTTGGGAAGATGAATCATTTGGCAAGGATGGGTTCTCACCCCTCTTCTAAGTATATAGGCTTGTCAACAGGAGGTTTATTCAATGAGTCCTTTGAGAATTTGTCCTTGTCCAGAATGACTGGCTGGTGTGTTTTATCCTAAACATGCAGGCACCCGCAGTGTGGGAGTTCTGCCAACAGTGTCTTGCAGTATTTTCATGAGCTGATATTTTTAAAAGTTGAAGGGCGCTGCATTTCTTCCCTAATTGTACAACAAAGGCAGGAATAGCCCCACAATGAGAATCATGTTTGTGAAAATGGTGAGTTTACTTTGTTATCGCCAAAATTTTATTTTACAAAAATAAAAAGAATCTTGAAATGCCAACCAAGTAGCACATACAATTATTACAGAAAGGTCTGCTTACCTTTCAAAAAGTAATTTACTTGGAAAAGAAAAGTCTACCCTTTTTCTCCTTTTCTTTTTCTATTCTTTAATGCTTCACTTTTTTGTTGGTATAAAATAATAAATTCTTCCTATAACATTTTTGGAAAATGTAAAAAGTCATAAAGAAAATATTAAAATAGTAAGTAATTCCATCACGTGGGAAAAACCCACTATCACTTATTTATGTATTTTTATATGTACTTCATATGTAATTTTTTTCATTTTTTGTATTTCTCACACTAAAAGGAAATATATTTATACTTATACATATTCATAAAAATATGTATCTATGTCAGAGTAGGAGGAAATACATATACAAAAAAATATTTTTCACTAAATTGGAAAGGCACCATATACAGTTTTCAAGCCTACTTTTTTCACTTAGCACTGTATCATAAACAGTTTCCCAGGATTGATGTTTCCCATTCCAAATAACCTGGGGTGTTGTTGGCTCATAGGACTGAAGAATTTACAAGCTGCTGTCAAACATGGCTAGTGATGGCTGTGGCATTAATATCAATGATTCTTCTTGAAAGCAATTAAACTTGGCATTGCTATAGCTATTTAATGTGTTTGTATCAGCTCCTGTAATTGTTTTCTGAAGCCATAAATTTCTCAAGTTAATTATAAACAACTTGCTCTGCTTAATTAATGGGCATCACTAACAGGTATTATCTAATATGCATGTGAATGAACCTTATGACAGGCACACAGGGCCTGGATTAATGATGTCAGGATGGAGTCCCTGGAAGAGAAGTCAATCGCCCAGAACCTGGGTCTGGAGTAGGCTCCAGGAAACCCCAGTACCAGAATCTGCTGGAGTAGAGCGTGCCAGGGCTGTTCCTGCCCATGCTGGGTCTTTGGGGTCGAAGTCACCTTGGATCCTCACAGTTACGCGTTATGTGGGTGACTGAGCACCACCTCAGTTTATTAGTAAAGCATCTCTCCGCTGCACTGTTTTCTCGTCTATATCACCCACGTTGTTCTTCCCACACAGACCCTGCACTGTGGCTGGTGTAGCATGGTGGTAATTAGGCTGGATGCAGGGTTCAGTCTCCCATGGTTCAAATCTCAGCCTGCCAGCTACTGGATGTGGGAATATTAGCAAGTTACTATTGAATAGCACAGCTCCTCACTTTGGCCAGTTTTTAGACAGGAGATAATCATTGTACCTACCTCATAGCCTCATGAGGACTAAATCAGTTAATTTGGGTAAAGCGAACATAATAATGTTAATAACCTTAACTATTATTAGGTATTATTATCTTCCCACATTATAGATGAGGAAGCTAAGATTCTATGACCCAGGACCAGGACCAGGGTTAAGCAAGTGAGACATTTAGGGTGCCAAATTTAAGGAGGCACTCTCTTCTCAGGGTCAGCACCTCATGCTAGCCTGGCTAGTGTGACCTGTCCACATCTGCTCAGCTTGGATCCAGATCTGAATGACTCCTGAGCCCTTTTGTTCTCATGGGGACAGCCCTGCTGCTTAGCAATCCTTCCTGGCTTTGACAACCTTGTTCTGAAAAAGGACCCCCCAGGATTGAAATGCTTCTTTAGGCCAACATACGTTTGATGGCTGGATTTTCTCTGCAGAAACAGTACCCTGGGAGCCTCATTTCCAGTCACCTCTGCTGGACACAGGTGAGCAGTGCCGAAGACACAGCATTCTTACTAAATTCTCACTTTCTAAAGCACTATCTTGACCTTTGGGAGACAAAGATGGCAGAACAGGCTTTATACTGAAATGGGAGCCAAGGGGTCTCATCTCCTTGTTTTTAATATTTATCCAGGTGACACTCTTCATTGCTTATTAATTGCTCAGCAGGGCAGTTCCTTGCAGCTGTTGGTAGCCACAGGCTACCTTGGGAGATGAGGCAGGAACCCCAGAATCACTGCTGGAGAAACAATGGGGCTGTTGGTGGGATTCAACGTTGCCAACATTCCATTCAAGTGGAATCAGTGCCCTTGTGGAGCCTCATCTTTGGTGGTCAAAGCCAAGGGCCTCACGTTAAAGAGAAGCTTCTCTCCTTCAACTACTACCATTTTCATTTTTTTTTTATTGGGCAGGAAAGAAACTGGCCTTTATTAAGCACCTATCACAGGTGCCTTCTTCATAGGTATTATTATCCTCACTCAGCAACTGAGCAAACTGAGGCTCATGGAGGTTACGCTAGTCATGAAGCACAGGAGGGGCAGAGCGAGGATTTGGAGCAAGACCTGCTGTACTCTGTGTGCCCTGTGCACTTTCCTGAATCACAATGCTCTGGGATATAAATTTAGGCCTCACTGAAGCTGAAGTTTCAGTAATCTTTGGGCCTTGGACCTCTCAACTCATTCTCCTTGTGGGAAGGCAGATGTCAGGGACTAAGTGCATATACAAATGGCCATGGGCATATTCTGAACCATCTTGTTGGAATTCAATAGTTGTCTTAAGAGGCTCCAATCCAATGAGCCAAGGAGTTGCTCAGGGCTGAAATGGGAAGCAGGTCTTTGAATCAAGGGGGACTTCAGCAATAAACCCATCATGGTCAACCCCCAAGAGGTAACATTGCCCCCCACCAGTGGACAAGGCTACTCTGTGAATTACCTCAGAATTTACTGGCACCTTTCCCAAGGATATTAAAAATGAATTTTAATGTAGGGGAAATTACTTTAAAATGAATAACATGTTGTGAAGGATGTATTAATATATATGTATGCATATATACATATCTGTGGGGAATAGACATGTGGTTTATTCACTGGTCCATTTGTTCATGTATATTTATTTCTCCACTTTTGAATTCATGTATTCACTTGTGTTTTTATTTGCTCATTTATTCATGCATTTGTTTTTTAATTTACCCTGTCATCCTTTCAGCTATCCATCTAACTAACTATTTATTAACCATCTAACTAACCATTTTCCCGTACCTACTATGTGCTAAATGTTAGGGATATAGAATTGAACAAAACAAAATTCTACTCTTAAGGAACTCACAGTCTAATGGATTAGAGAACCACTTATATCCTAAGTGCATTTCAGTGTTTTAGGTTCCACAGTAGAGATCTACACAATGTATTTTGGGGGCCCAGAGTTGATTATCCCTGCATAGATGTGAGGGAGAATCTTGACAGAAGAAACACTTGAATAAGAATTCATCAAGCAAAGGAGGTAGGTGCATGGTAAGGACCGGGGAAAGCAGTAAGTTCAACCATGTGGGAATGAGTCCATAGCTCCATAATTTCTCATTCATTCTTTTCTCAGATAGTCATAAGTAATCTGGGAAGAATTTATCTGGCAAAAAAGAAGACAAAACATTCTTCAATTTATCTGGCTATTTCTACCTGCCACCAAAAGATGGAGGTGATGGTTTTCAGTTTTTCAGGAACTAATCTGAGGTGCAGAAGTTATGGACCCTGGAGTATTTAAATGTGGCCTGCAGGGGACCACCCAACTCTCTCTCAGGTTAGCGTCTAGTCCTGGTAACTGTCACCCTCCAGTGTCTCTGGCCATCCTTAGCTGCCATAGGCATAAATTGCTGGAATATAGAAAGAGATTCACTCCAAATAGTAAAAAGGGTATTTATTTGCAGGAAGCAAATACTGTTTACCACTTAGTTGTGGAAATTTCCCAGCTTTTCTCTAAGGGACCCATAAGATTTATTCTCAATTTATGTAGTATCTTTCCTCCAAATAGCTTTATAAATTTTTTATCAAGATTGTATTTTGGGAACTGAAAACTACTTGATTGCTACCAGACTGTCACATTTGAAAGGAATTTTATGAAACCCAAATGGGATTTTTTTTAAGGCCTATATTTCTTTTTCTTAAGTGGGTTTCCAACCAAGGCTTTCAGATTTTCTCTTTTTTTTTTTTTTTTTTTAAAGGGGGACCTTTTATATACAATGTCACATCCAGAAATATGACATTCAGTAAGTGACATTCTATTTTAATTCACTTTGACAAAATAATGAGCTCTATTTGTAGGAGCAATAGAGCCTTGTCTGACAAGGAAATGTCCCTGGAGTTTTGCTATAAATGAAAAAAAAAAAAAAATACACACAAACTATTCCTTTTTAAAACATGTTTTTGAAAGAATGGCAAGTTTGAGATTTTGGAAAAACTTTTTGGAAATGATGATAAATGTCTAAGAACTGGTAGGAAACACCCCACAGTAATCGCATGTCCTACTATTCAGCAGTCATGCTTGGATTTCTGGTTTGGACCAGCACATGTCACTGTCCATCCTCTGGATTCAGATTTCCCATCCCTGTGAGCCACCTTCAGCGCCTGGTGGAAAGGAAAGCCTCTTGGCTTCAGGCACCCTCTGCTTCCTGCCAAAGGCGGGTAAACAAAACATCCCAGTCCCTCCTCTCACAGTAACATACATGGATGCTGGCCCAGTGAAAGTCACAGGGTCCTGAGGTTAGCAAACCCAGCACAGGAACCCTGGCCACAAATTCGGCTCAGAAGCCACCAAATCAGGGCTTCCTAGGGAGGTAGGAGAGTGGAGGCATCTGCCTTGCCTCCCTGTTTACAACCACTTATGTTTAATGCATTTCATTCGTCAATTTAAAAAAAAATAAAAGCCTGAGGAAGGAAGGAGAGGCTTTCATGCTGAGCCTAGGAATACTACTGTCCAAAAAGTTCCTTTTGTTTTAAAGTCCAGCTATAGACGCCATAACAGGTTTTTGTTTGCTTGTTTTTAAAAAAAGAACACTCAAATCCTGGTAGACTTTCTGAAGGTCATTTTATCTGTCTGGGCTGAGGGGAATAACGAGGTTGGTTCCTCGGGTCCCCACATGGAGCTGCTTTTTTGTTATCCTTAAATATAATCTATTACAATAGTATTATCGGCAACAGTCAAATTAACATTACTTATATTTTGAGTCATTAAAATATAGTTTTCTCTGTGAATGCTTAAAGGTTTTTATTTTTATTATGCAATATTTTAATCACACATAATTATATGGTAAATAACATAAACACCCATGAACTTACTACACAATTTAAGAAATAAATTATTACCAATACCATTGAAGCTCTCTTTCCTCTACTGCATTTTCCTGCCTTCCACAACCTCCTGCATCCAGGAATAACCATTAAACTAAACGTGATGCATATCTTTTTCTTGCTTTTTTTTTTTTTTTTTTTTTTAATAGTTATTCTACCCTCTGGACATTAAAATCACTGGGGAAATCTTTTAAATACCAGATAGTTTGCTTCTATTTGGGACTTTTCCCTTTGGAAACCATGTAGAGCAACAAGGAAAATGAATAAAAGAAAAAGGAAAAACACAAACATCATTTTACATGGAACTAGGAAACAGAGAAAACCCACAAACTCCAAGTTACATTTAAGTAATGCCCAAAGCAGGTGAGACTCGAAGAGCCTCATAAGAGGCAGACATGAGAGAAGTCAGGAGAACAAGGGTCTAACTAGCAGACCTCAGAAATTATCAACAAAAAAATGCATTCCCAGAAGCAGAGAATAACCACCCAAAGTGGGACATCTGTGAGTAGGGTAAGAAGCAACAGAGAGAAGTTGTCAAAAGTGCCCCAACAGATCCAGGAATGGCATACCTCAGAAAGCACAAACAGACATTTGAAGGCAAGGGCTGCTCCTATTTGTGGTGGCATCCAATAAAGAAACAAGCAGAGAAAATCAGAAGCCCTTCTGAGCCAGGCTAGATGCACAGAGACAGCAGGTATGGTTACACTGGGTGCCATATTTGAAGGAAATGGCTCATTACTTAAGTAACAGAGGAGGAAGTACTGACTTGCAAAGCCCAGAGATTTTCCATATCCTCTTCCCCCAACTCATCTCACAACCCTCCCCAATATATGCACAAAATAACTTCCTGCAGATGGTTGATCCAGAAATCCACTTAATACAATTGACTAACAAATACTCATAGGCATAGGATCTATTCAACTACACAGACTAGAAAACTCTTGTGCTAATGAAGAACACTCAAGATTGAAAAACATCATAATCAAATACTCCATCATAAAGTTTAAAAATTTGTTACATGCAATGACAAAATGACAAAAAATTCAGAAATACAAGAATTCAGGGAAGTGAGATGAAAACTGGCAAAATTCAGGAATAAAATAGATCAATTTTTTTCAGAAATAAAGAATGTATGAAAAGGAACACAAGAAAGAAAAGACACTATAGACGATACACACAAGATGCCTGTAAATGATACAAAAGATAGGAAAGAGAAAAGTGATCAAATGAAACAGAAATAGAGAAAGAGATAAAAAGAATTAGGGAGAAAATTAGAATGAAAGAAGATAGGCAGAAAATCAAGCACATGCATAACTGTTGTCTCCAAAGACTAAAACCAAAACTATGAAACAGAATAAATGCCTAATGTATAATTCAAAAACACTTTCCTGAAGTAAAAGACTTGAATTTACATACTGAGAGGGCAAATCATGTACTAGGGAAAACTGATATCAAATGGTCCAAACTGAGACATATCCCAATAAAATTGTTAGATGTTAAAGGATTCTTTGAGCAGCCAAACAAAAAGATCAAATCACTTATAAAAGGAAGAAAATCAGGCTGACATCGGACTTTCCCATGGCAGCATTTAACACCAACATAGTGAAGTAAAATTCTTATCAGATATTCAAGGAAAATAAATTAGCGATAAAGATTCGATATCCAGCCAAGCTGTCCTTCAAGCCTAATGGCTAACAAATAGTTTAAAATATGCAATTACTCTAGAAATATTGTTCTCATGGGCCGTCCTTGAGGAAACTAATAGAAAATGAATTCTAGTCAAACAAAAGGTAATTGAGGAAAATCTGGCAAAAAGACTGTCAAAGCATTCAATATATTTAACTGTAGACCTAAAATAAAAAGCAAGCATGGAGGTAAAAATGATATAATGCAATGTAAATAGCACACACTCTGACAATGTGAAAAATGAGAGGAGAAGGGCAAAAGATGATGGAATTAGAAATAAGTCAATTGCTTCATCCCTATCAGCTGGGAGTCAATAGTCACCACTTAAAATTAATAGAAAGGGGTAGTTCCTCAGTCTGGCAGTTGAAAATTAGACAGTAAAGGCTTTCAGATGAACAAAGTTGTAGAACAAAGACTGGATGTGGGTTAATTCTCAGCTGCTGTGTGACTTTAAACAATTGTATTTCCCTAAACCATGGAGATGTCAGTGCCTACTGGAAGACAGACAGAAAAATCCAACACATGCATAATTGGTGTCTCCAAAAGCTAATTATTAGGAATATTACTACATGAAATTTCAAATGTGAAAGCACCCAGGCCACTCTCTGGAACATAGTAAGTGCTCAGTGCTCTGTCATCCAGGCTGGAGTGCGGTGGCACAATCTTGGCTCATTGCAACCTCCACCTCCCATATTCAAGGAATTCTTGTGCCTCAGCCTCTCAAGCAGTTGGGACTAGAGGCATGCACCGCCATGTCCAGCTTTTTTGTATTTTTTTGTAGTTTTAAAAAAATTTTTAGTAGAGACAGGGTTTTGCCATGTTGGCGAGGCTGGTCTTGAACTCCTGGTCTGAAGTGATCTGCCCACCTCACCCTCCCAAAGTGCTGGGATTACAGGCATGAGCCACTGTGCGCAGCCAGTGCTCAGTGCTTTTACTGGAAAGTTGCCCAAGGGCAGGCTTGGGCAACCCTGAGACCCTAGCTGTTGATGTTAAGAAGTCACGCCTCCTCTCATTCCAGGCAAGCGCCAACAACTCTACTGGTTTTCCATAGTGCTAGTTTCTGTGTAGAAGGTGAATCTGCTGTAAGGCACCATCTTTCCCTTTTAGTTTCCTACTTTAGAGGATTTGACTAACCAGGGGAAGCTGGCGCTACCCCAAGACATTTTTTTTATTTCTTCTAGCTGGTTCCTGCCACACCAATGTCATTATTATTTTTAAATGTCTATCATAAATATTTAAACATGTTATTTTTCCAATCTTATTATTCTTGTGACTTATTTATTTTTACTTTTACAGTTTTAATTTTAAATTTTAGTTCTTAACCCTAAAATCCTGTCTATGTCTAGATTTTTGCTCACTTTTTACTTTTACAGCTTCATCCTTTTATCTTAATCTTTCATCTCATTTACTTTTATATTTGTAACCTTTAATTTTGCTGGTGTATAGACTTTAACATTTTTTTCTGAATTTCATCCATTTTATTTAATTGTTGTTTTTAAGCTCCTAACCTTTTGCTTTTATTGTAATTTATACTTCTTATAAATGTGTACTACTTTTTTATGGTTATTTTAATATCCTTTTAATCTCCTATACTCTCTCTCATGACTGAAATAATTTCATTCACTTTTGCCTTTCTTCCTATGAAAATTATGACAAATTTTCATTTCTTTGTACAATGGCCAGCCAGAATGTGTTGCTATAGATGTGGTTGCAAAGAAAAGCTCACCCTGTAAGGAGAAGAGGTGGAGCCCTTCTTGTTTGCATTTGTCCTAAAAGTCAAACCCTGTTTCTGACAGAACCTATCCCTTTAAGGGTTTCTACTCTACCCCACTCCCTGAAAATCCAGTAGACTCACAAGTTCACACTTTTCAGAATTCTAATTCTTTTGCACAGATGACATACTTGATTAAGGAATTAAGGGAATGGTATTGCTTCCAAACGTTTCACACCCTCTAATATCATAGAAGAGATTTCCTGGTTTTAGATTCATCATCTCTAAGTCAGTTTGATCCTGTTGGACAAATTTCTATCAAGGGGGCTATTAATTTTATTTTAATTGCCTCAAAGGTGATGTTTTCCCTCTTCCTACAAAGCAAAATGCTGATTATTTAAATACATTTTAACCTTGCTCTGTATCCTAGGATTCACGGTGTGCATTCACCTCATCTGTGGTTAAACAATAACCTCGGCGGGGCACGCCCAAGAAGGCCGAATAGGAGCAGCTCCAGCCTCCAGCTCCCAGCATGAGCAACACAGAAGACGGGTGATTTCTGCATTTTCAACTGAGGTACCAGGTGCATCTCACTGGGGCTTGTCGGACATCTGGTGCTGGTCTAGGGGTGCAGCCCGACCAGTAAAAACTGAAGCAGGGCGAGGCATCGCCTCACCTGGGAAGCACAAGGGGGAAAGGAATTCCTTTTCCTAGCCAAAGGACATTGAGACACACAACACCTGGAAAATCGGGTAACTCCCACCCTAATACTGCGCTTTACCAAGGGTCTTAGCAAATGGCACACCAGGAGATTATGTCCCACACCTGACCCGGGGGGTCCCACGCTCACGGAGCCTCCCTCATTGCTAGCACAGCAGTCTGAGATCTAACTGCAAGGCAGCAGCGAGGCTGGGGGAGGGGTGCCTGCCATTGCTGAGGCTTAAGTAGGTAAACAAAGCCGTCAGGAAGCTCGAATTGGGTGGAGCCCACCACAGCTCAAGGAGGCCTGCCTGCCTCTGTAGGCTCCACCTCTGGGGACAGGGCATAGCTAAACAAAAGGCAGCAGAAACCTCGGCAGAGGTAAATGTCCCTGTCTGACAGCTTTGAAGAGAGCAGTGGATCTCCCAGCATGGAGGTTGAGATCTGAGAACGGACAGACTGCCTGCTCAAGTGGGTCCCTGAACCCTGAGTAGCCTAACTGGGAGACATCCCCCACTAGGTGCAGACCGACACCTCACACCTCACATGGCTGGGTACACCCCTGAGACGAAGCTTCCACAGCAAGAATCAGACAGCAACACTAGCTGTTCAGCAATATTCTATCTTCTGCAGCCTCTGCTGCTGATACCCAGGCAAACAGGGTCCGGAGTGAACCTCAAGCAAACTCCAACAGACCTGCACCTGAGGGTCCTGACTGTTAGAAGGAAAACTAACAAACAGAAAGGACACCCACAACAAACCTCCATCAGTACATCAACATCATCAAAGCCCAAAGGCAGATAAAACCACAAAGATGGGGAAAAAGCAGTGCAGAAAAGCTGGAAATTTAAAAAAACAGAGCGCATCTCCCACTCCAAAGGAATGCAGCTCATCACCAGCAACAGAACAAAGCTGGAGGGAGAATGACTTTGACAAGTTGACAGAAGAAGGCTTCAGTCGATCAAACTTCTCAGAGCTAAAGGAGGAAATATGTAACCAGCACAAAGAAACTAAAAATCTTGAAAAAAGATTTGATGAATGGCTTACTAGAATAACCAATATAGAGAAGTCCTTAAAATAACTGATAGAGATGAAAACCATAACACGAGAACTACGAGACAAATGCACAAGCTTCAGTAACCGACTCGATCAACTGGAAGAAAGAATATCAACAATTGAAGATCAAATGAATGAAATGAAGCAAGAAGAGAAGTATAGAGAAAAAAAGAGTAAAAAGAAATGAACAAAGCATCCAAGAAATATGGGATTATGTGAAAAGACCAAATCTACATCTGATTGGTGTGCCTGAAAGTGACGGAGAAAATGGAACCAAGTTGGAAAACACTGTGCAGGATATCATCCAGGAGAACTTCCCCAACCTAGTAAGGCAGGCCAACATTCAAATTCAGGAAATACAGAGAATGCCACAAAGATACTCCTCAAGAGGAACAACTCCAAGACACATAATTGTCAGATTCACCAAAGTTGAAGTGAAGGAAAAAATGTTAAGGGTAGCCAGAGAGAAAGATTGGATTATACACAAAGGGAAGCCCATCAGACTAACAGCAGATCTCTCGGCAGAAACTCTCCAAGACAAAAGAGAGTGGGGGCCAATATTCACATTCTTAAAGACAAGAATTTTCAAACCAGAATTTCATATCCAGCCAAACTAAGTTTCATAAGTGAAGGAGAAATGAAATCCTTTACAGACAAGCAAATGCTTAGAGATTTTGTCACCACCAGGCCTGCCCTACAAGAGATCCTAAAGGAAGCACTAAACATGGAAAGGCACAACAGGTACCAGCCATTGCAAAAACATGCCATAATGTAAAGTCCATCGATTCTAGGAAGAAACTGCATCAACTAGTGAGCAAAATAACCAGCTAATATCATAATGACGGGATCAAGTTCACACATAACAATATTAACCTTCAATGTAAATAGAGAAAATGATCCAATTAAAAGACACAGACTGGCAAATTGGATAAAGAGTCAAGATCCATTAGTTTGCTGTATTCAGGAGACCCATCTCACATAGGCTCAAAATAAAGGGATGGAAGAAGACCTACCAAGCAAATGGAAAACAAAAAAAAGCAGGGGTTGCAATCCTAGTCTCTGATAAAACAGATTTTAAATCATCAAAGATCAAAGGAGATAAAGAAGGCCATTACATAATGGTAAAGGGATCAATTCATCAGGAAGAGCTAACTATCCTAACTATATATGCACCCAATACAGGAGCACCCAGATTCATAAAGCATGTCATTGAGACGTACAAAGAGACTTAGATGCCTATACAATAATAATGGGAAACTTTAACACCCCACTGTCAACATTAGACAGATCGAGACAGAAAGTTAACAAGGATATCCAGGAATTGAACTAAACTCTGCACCAAGCAGACCTAATAGACATCTACAGAACTCTCCACCCCAAAGCAACAGAATATACATTCTTCTCAGCACCACATTGCACTTATTCCAAAGTTGACCACATAGTTGGAAGTAAAGCACTCTTCAGCAAATGTAAAAGAACAGAAATTATAACAAACTGTCTGTCAGACCACAGTACAATTAAACTAGAATTCAGAAATAAGAAACTCAATCAAAACCACTCAACTACATAGAAACTGAACAACCTGCTCCTGAATGACTACTGGGTACATAACGAAATGAAGGCAGAAATAAAGATGTTCTTTGAAACCAATGAGAACAAAGATACAACACACCAGAATCTCTGGGACACATTTAAAGCAATGTGTAGAGGGAAATTTATACCACTAAATGCCCACAAGAGAAAGCAGGAAAGATCTAAAATTGACACCCTAACATCACAATTAAAAGAAATAGAGAGGCAAGAGCAAACACATTCAAAAGCTAGCAGAAGGCAAGAAATAACTAAGATCAGAGCGGAACTGAAGGAGATAGAGACACAAAAAACCCTCCAAAAAATCAATGAATCCAGGAGCTGGCTTTTTGAAAAGATCAACAAAAGTGATAAACCACTAGCAAGACTAATAAAGAAGAAAAGAGAGAAGAATCAAATAGACGCAATAAAAAGTGATAAAGGGGATATCACCACGGACCCCACAGAAATACAAACTACCATCAGAGAATGCTATAAACACCTCTATGCAAATAAACTAGAAAGCCTAGAAGAAATGGATAATTTCCTGGACACTTACACTCTCCCAAGACTAAACCAGGAAGAAGTTGAATCCCTGAATAGACCAATAGTAGGCTCTGAAATTGGGGCAATAATTAATAGCCTACTAACCAAAAAAAGTCCAGGACCAGATGGATTCACAGCCGAATTCTACCAGAGGTACAAGGAGGAGTTGGTACCATTCCTTCTGAAACTATTCCAATCAATAGAAAAAGAGGGAATCCTCCCTAACTCATTTTATGAGGCCAACATCATCCTGATACCAAAGCCTGGCAGAGATACAACAGAAAAAGAGAATTTTAGACCAATATCCCTGATGAACATCGATGCAAAAATCCTCAATAAAATACTGGCAAACCGAATCCAGCAGCACATCAAAAAGCTTATCCACCATGATCAAGTAGGCTTCATCCCTAGGATGCAAGGCTGGTTCAACATATGCAAATCAATAAACGTAATCTAGCATATAAACAGAACCAAAGACAAAAACCACACGATTATCTCAGTAGATGCAGAAAAGACCTTTGACAAAATTTAACAGCCCTTCATGCTAAAAACCCTCAATAAATTCGGTATTGATGGAACGTATCTCAAAATAATAAGAGCTATTTATGACAAACCCACAGCCAATATCATACTGAATGGGCAAAAGCTGGAAGCATCTCCTTTGAAAACTGGCACAAGACAGGGATGCCCTCTCTCACCACTCCTATTCAACATAGTGTTAGAAGTTCTGGCTAGGGCAATCAGGCAAGAGAAAGAAATAAAGGGTATTCAGTTAGGAAAAAAAGAAGTCAAATTGTCCCTGTTTGCAGATGACATGACTGTATATTTAGAAAACCCCATCATCTCAGCCCAAAATCTCCTTAAGCTGATAAGCAACTTCAGCAAAGTCTCAGGATACAATATAAAAGTGCAAAAATCACAAGCATTCTTACACCAGTAACAGACAAACAGAGAGCCAAATCATGAATGAACTCCCATTCACAATAGCTTCAAAGAGAATAAAATACCTAGGAATCCAACTTACAAGGGATGTAAATGACCTCTTCAAGGAGAACTACAAACCACTGCTCAGTGAAATAAAAGAGGACACAAACAAATGGAAGAACATACCATGCTCATGGATAGGAAGAATCAACATTGTGAAAATGGCCATAGGTAATTTATAGATTCAATGTCATCCCCATTAAGGTACCAATGACTTTCTTCATAGAATTGGAAAAAACTGCTTTAAAGTTCATATGGAACCAAAAAAGACCCCGCATTGCCAAGACAATCCTAAGCCAAAAGAACAAAGCTGGAGGCATCATGCTACCTGACTTCAAACTATACTACAAGGCTACAGTAACCAAAACAGCATGGTACTGGTACCAAAACAGAGATATAGACCAATGGAACAGAACAGAGCCCTCAGAAATAATACCACACATCTACAGCCATCTGATCTTTGACAAACCTGACAAAAACAAGAAATGGGGAAAGGATCCCCTATTTAATAAATGGTGCTGGGAAAATTGGCTAGCCATAAGGAGAAAGCTGAAACTGGATCCTTTCCTTACTCCTTACATGAAAATTAATTCAAGATGGATTAGAGACTCAAATGTTTGACCTAAAACCATAAAAACCCTAGAAGAAAATCTAGGTAATACCATTCAGGACATAGGCATGGGCAAGGACTTCATGTCTAAAACACCAAAAGCAACGGCAACAAAAGCCAAAATTGACAAATGGGATCTAATTAAACTAAAGAGTTCTGCACAGCAAAAGAAACTACCATCAGAGTGAACAGGCAACCTACAGAATGGGAGAAAATTTTTGCAATCTACTCATCTGACAAAGGGCTAATATCCAGAACCTACAAAGAACCCAAACAAATTTACAAGAAAAAAACAAACATCCCCATCAAAAAGTGGGCAAAGGATATGAACAGACACTTCTCAAAAGAAGACATTCATACAGCCAACAGACACATGAAAAAATGCTCATCATCACTGGCCATCAGAGAAATGCAAATCAAAACCACAAGTGAGATACCATCTCACACCAGTTACAATGGCAATCATTAAAAACTCAGGAAACAGCAGGTGCTGGAGAGGATGCGGAGAAATAGGAACACTTTTACACTGTTGGTGGGACTGTAAACTAGTTCAACCATTGTGGAAAACAGTGTGGCAATTTCTCAAGGATCTAGAACTAGAAATACCATTTGACCCAGCCATCCCATTACTGGGGATATACCCAAAGGATTATAAATCAGGCTGCTATAAAGACACATGCACACGTATGTTTATTGCGGCACTATTCACAATAGCAAAGACTTGGAATCAACCCAAATGTCCATCAGTGACAGACTGGATTAAGAAAATGTGGCACATATACACCATGGAATACAGCCATAAAAAAGGATGAGTTTGCGTCCTTTGTAGGGACATGGATGCAACTGGAAACCATCATTCTCAGCAAACTATCTCAAGAACAGAAAACCAAATACTGCATGTTCTCACTCATAGGTGAGAATTGAACAATGAGATCACTTGGACACAGGAAGGAGAACATCACACACCGGGTCCTATTGGGGGGAAGGGGTAGGGGGGATAGCGTTAGGAGATGTACCTAATGTAAATGATGAGTTAATGGGTGTAGCACACCAATGTGACACATGTATACATATGTAACAAACCTGCACGTTGTGCCCATGTACCCTAGAACTTAAAATATAAAAAATAAACAAAAAACCAATAACCTCAAGGAAGAGAGAAAGCACTGGTAACTCTTGATCTTACTGTAAACTTCTGCCCTTCTAATTGATGCATGCCAGAACAACTAGCAATGGGCATACAGAAAATAATTGCAAGAGGTATGCATTTAGTGATTGAGGTACAGGACACTTAATTTTCACAGCTTTACAAAACAGGCACAATTATTCAGACCTTGCAGATCCTGGGCCACTTTCTTATTGAGGCCTAGTAATAAACTCTCATTTTATACAGTTGATTAAAACAAAGTTCTCAAGCTAACTAAAGCACCAGAGCAAAATTTCTTGTGCCCACAACTAGTCAAGGATGGTCTCAATTGCCTGATTTTGGACTTTGAGTCTATTATGAATACCCTGGGCATGATGCTCTTAGGCACATACTAATTTATCAACAAATATTTGTTGAAATAACCAAATGATTCAAAAATGTTATTTCCCATTTTTAAGAACATTTCCTTTATTATCTATTACTTTTGCATATTTCATCTGTATGTATGTGAGCTGGTTGTAGGTGTGTGGTCTTATTTCTGGGATATCTATTCTGTTCCATTGGTCTATGAGTCTGTTTTTGTACCAGTGCCATGCTATTTTGGTTACTATATCCTTGTAATATAGTTTGAAGTTGGGTAGCATGATGTCTCAAGCTTTGTTCTTTTTGTTTAGGATTGTGTTGGCTCTTTGAGCTCTTTTTAGTTTTATATGGATTTTAGAATAGTTTTTTCTAGTTCTGTGAAGAGTATCGTTGGTGGTTTGATTGGAATAGCACTGAATCTATAAATTGCTTTGGAAAATATGGTCATTTTAATGATGTTGATTCTTCCTATTCATAAGCATGGAATGTTTTTCCATTTGTTTGTGTCATGTCTAATTTCTTTGAGCCAGGTTTTGTAATTCTCACTGTAGAGATCTTTCACCTCCTTGTAGTTGTATTCCTAGGTATTTTATTCTTTTTGTGGCTTTTTTTTTTTTTTTTTTTTTTTTTTTTTGAGATGGGGCTTAACCATGTCACCCAGGCTGGAGTGCAGTGGTACAATCTTGGTTCACTGCAACCACCACCTCCCTGGCTAAAGCAATCCTCCTACCTCAGCCTCCTGAGTAGCTGGGACCACAGGCACATGTCACCATGCTCAGCTAATTTTTTGTATTCTTTGTAGAGACAGGGTTTCACCATGTTGCCCAGGCTGATCTCAAACTACTGAACTCAAGTGATATACCCACCTTGGCCTCCCAAAGTGCTGGGATTACAGGCATGAGCCACTATGCCCAGCCGTTTTTTGTGCGGCAGTTTTGAATGGGATTGCATTTCTAATTTGACTGTTGGCTTAGCTGTTGTTGGTGTACAGGAATGCTAGTGATTTTGTATCCTGAAATTTTGCTGAAGCTGTTAACTTAAGAAGCTTTGGGGGCCAAGGCTCTGGGGTTTTCTAGATATAGAATCATATTGTCTGCAAACAGGGATAGTTTGACTTCCTCTCTTCCTATTTGGATGCCCTTTATTTCTTTCTCTTGCCTGATTGCCCTGGCCAGAACTTCCAATACAATGTTGAATAGGAGTGGTGAGAGAGGGAATTCTTGTCTTGTGCCTGTTTTCAAGGGGAATGCTTCCAGCTTTTGTTCATTCACTATGATGTTGGCTGTGGGTTTTTCATAGATGACTCTTATTATGAGGTATTTTCTTCAATATCTGTTTGTTGAGAATTTTTCCTCCTCAACTTTTTGGAATAGTTTCAGTAGGAATTGTACCAGCTCTTCTTTGTACATCTGATAGAATTCAGATGTGAATTTGTCTAGTCCAGGGCCATTTTTGGTTGGTAGGCTATTTATTACTGATTGAATTTCAGAACTCATTATTGATCTGTTCAGAGATTCAATCTCTTCCTGGTTCAGCCTTGGGAAGTTGTATGTGTCCAGGAATTTACCCATTTCTTCTAGATTTTCTAGTTTGTGTGCACAGAGGTGTTCATAATATTCTCTGATGGTTATTTGTATTTCTGTGGGGTCAGTGGTAATATCCCCTTTGTCATTTCTAATTGTGCTTATTTGGATCTTCTCTCTTTTCTTTTTCATTAGCTAGCTAGCAGTCTATTTATCTCCCCCCTCCCCCCCCCCCCAATACCAGCTCCTGGTTTTGTTGATCTTTTGAATGGTTTTCACGTCTCAATCTCCTTCAGTTCAGCTCTGATTTAGTTATTTCTTGTCTTCTGCTAGCTTTGGGGTTGGTTGCTCTTGGTTCTTTCATTCTTTTAGTTTTGAATTTGAGATCTTTCTAACTTTTTGATGTGGGCATTTAGGGCTATAAATTTCCCTCTTAACACTGCCTTAGATGTGCCCCAGAGATTCTGATATGTTGTATCTTTGTTCTTATTAGTTTCAAAGAACTTCTTTATTTCTGCCTTAATTCTATTATTCGATCAAATGTCATTCAGGAGCAAGTTGTTTAATTTCCATGTAAATGTATGGTTTTGAGTGATTTTCTTCATATTGAATTCTGTTTTTATTGCACTGTGGTCCAAGATGTGGATGGTATAGTTTCTGTTTTGTTTTTTTAATTTGCTGTAGATATTTTTATGTCCAATTGTGTGGTCAACTTTAGAGTATGTACCACATGCAGATGGGAAGAATGTATATTCTCCTGTTTTTCAGTGGAGAGTTCTGTAGATGTCTATCAGACCCATTTGGTCCACTAGTTGAGTTCAGGTTCTGAATATCTTTCATTTTCTGCCTCGATGATTTCTCTAATACTGTCAATGGGATGTTGAAGTCTCCCACTATCATTGTATGAGACTTTAAGTTTCTTTGAAGGTCTCTAAGAACTTGCTTTATGAATCTGGGTGCTCCTAGGTTGGATGCACATATATTTAGCATAGTTAGGTCTTATTGTTGAATTGAACCCTTTACCATTATGTAATGCCCTTCTTTTTTCTTTTTGATCTTTGTTGATTTAAAGTCTGATTTGTCTGAAATTAGGATCGCAACCCCTGCTTTTTCCTGTTTTCCATTTGTTTGGTAGATTTTTCACCATTCCTTTATTTTGATTCTATGGGTGTCATTGTGTGTAAGATAGGTCGCTTGAAGACAACATACCATTAGGTTTTTCTTCTTTATCCGGTTTGCTACTCTGCCTTTTAATTGGGGCATTTAGCCCTTTACATTCAAGATTAGTATTTATATATGTGTATTAGATTTTGTGTTCATATTGTTTGCTGTCTATACCCTGACTTGTGTGATTGCTTTATAGTGTCACCGGTCTGTGTACTTAAGTGTGTTTTTGTAGTGGCTGATAAGTCTTTACTTTCCATATTTTGTGCTTCTTTCAGGAGCTCCTATAAGGCAGGCCTGATGGTAGCAAATTCCCTCAGCATTTGCTTGTATTAAAAAGACCTTATTTTTCCTTCACTTATGAAGCTTAGTCTAGCCAGATATGTAATTCTTGGTTGAACTTTCTATTCTTTAAGAATATTGAATATAGGCCTCTAATCTTTTCTGGTTTGTAGGGTTTCAATTTTTATATGTCAAAAAATATTATTCTTCTTTTGATTTATTTCAATCTGTTAAATATATAAAAGACATTTTTAGCTTGCAGGCCATTCAAAACATGCTGCTGGCCAGATTTGACCAGTAGACTGTAGTTTGCCAACACTTGATCTAGGACCTACCCAATAAAGATATTCTTCTGATGGCTCAGATAGCATCTTCCAAAGAAATAAAATGGATATTTATTCTGGCTTTTCTTCTGTTAAATTAGCATCTCTTAGGTGATTAGGCTATCAGGATATTACTCTTTTGTTATAACAAATAGAAAGAGGGGTATTCACTTATTCACAGATTACACAGAGTCATGAGCTGAGACTAACCTTAATAGAGAGTGTACCTACTATCTAGTTAATGTTGTAAAACAGGACCACAAATCAAATGCTTCTAAAAACAAAGTCATTATTTTTTTGTAGACAGCCTCCAATATTAAACTGACTTGTGGCCAATAACCCTAAGAAAAAAGTTCACAAATTCAAGTCACATAGTCGTATATTTTGCAAACAATTTAGCATGGAAAGGGCACAAGGAAACTATATTTTTCAAGGTTAAATGTTCCATGGTTGTTTACCAAAATATTTTATGAACAAATTGGGTATTTGGCCTACCTGCTTTAAATTTTTTCCAAGCAAAAATTATTGCTGTTCGTGCTCTGATGGAGAATTCTGGGGGCTCAATTACCCTTTTGTCTGTGCACTGGAGTGTATCCAAATGCTTCCTGAGGAAAATCTTGGCCTGCCTCTTTGCTTTCTATTTATGTCTGTGTCCTTGCCAGGCTCCTCAGCTTTCCTAAGTAAATGCTGATCCTGAGCCCAGCAGCTGACCAGTGAGGCAGACCTGCTCCATGCTCAAGTCAGCAGCATAGCAAGCTGCATTGCGTGCCAGGTACCCATCTACCTGGAAGCCCAATCGAGCAGTTAAAAGAATCCTGCATGATTAGAAAATTGTCAGGAAGAAGTAGTCCATGAATTTTTCTCTTCCAGTGGTTCCTAAACTTCACAGGGTTCAGAGCCACCACTGATAATCAGATGAAAACTGATATGGTTTTTCTCTGTGTCCCTACCCAAATCTCATCTCTAGTTGTAATCCCCACAAGTCAGAGGAGGGGCCTGTTGGGAGGGTATTGAATCATAAGGGCAGTTTCTCCTATGCTGTGTTCTCTCTCTCTCTCTCTCTCTCTCTCTCTCTCTCTGTCATTCTCTCTCTCTCTCCTGCTGCCATGTAAGACGTGCCTTGCCTTCCTGTCACCTTCCACCTTGATTGTAAGTTTCCTGAGGCCTCCCCAGCTATGCAGAACTGTGAGTCAAACATCTTTTATTTATGAATTACCCAGTCTAAGGTCATTCTTTGCAGCAGTGTGAAAATGGACTAATACAAAAACCATAGGCCCTCTTCATGGAAAAAGAAATTGTTTTGATTTCTGGAGTCCTTACGTAAGAATCTGTTCTAAATCCTCTCAAACACATTCCAGGATGGAGCCAAGTGGCAAGGATCCTTTGGTCCATGACTATAGAGGTGATTTTCCTGAGTGGTACTTGGGGATAATTCCACGAGTTCCCATTTGTGGAAAATTGAGTATTTACTATAGGGATATTATTGAGGACATTGTTCTTTGTATCACACATGCCCTCCAGCTAAAAATCCACAGGAGGAATTTCTCTCTCAGTTCCACTCCTGTGCTTCTCTTAAGGAGTTGTTTTTGTTTCGTTTATCTGTTTACTTTTATTTCTACATATTGTGAATAGTATAACTTGGTGGCTCTTCACTCTGGCCATACTTTAGAATCACTAGTAAGCTTTAATAACATACAGATGCCAGCCTAGACCAATTAAATCACTGTCTCTTGGGGTAGGGCCTGGAAGTATTTTTCAGAAGCTCCCCAGTGTCCCTAACATACAGTCAGGGTTGAGAACCACTGACGCCTGAGGAGTCCTGCTCCTTAGCATTGGCCACTAGAAAACTGAAAGCCAGATATGCTGGCTGCTAGCAGCAAATTCACTGGGCCTTGTGGATTCCACTGGTATCATCTCTCCCGAGACACCATCCTAGTCTTCAGGTCTCATTTTCCATTTGTCAACACATTTTAGATGTGACTTTATCTTGTGGCAACATGTTCTATGTTAGTTGGAGACTGTGGGCAGCCTACCTGAGTTTGCTTAAACTAAACATAATGGGAGGAGTCTAAACTAAACATCATGGGGGTTATTTCATGGACACAGGAGAGGAAGTATAGCTGGATCAGAGGAGAAACAAATACCAGGATTGAGAGAAATACAAGAAACCAAAGCATTCCCTCTCCTAGTCTCTTACCTTTCTCTTCCCCAAAGATTCCCTCTACTTTCTCCTATGCATCTGTTTCATTCTGTCTTCCTCCATAAACCAGTTTTCTTTTCTTCTCTGTGAAAATAGGTAATTTGACAAGGTCTCAGTCAAGCCAATTAGTGGGAAGAGACTGCTGTTTTCAGGTATTCAGTTCAAATTCTCAGGAGAAAGACTGCAATTGGCCCATCTTAGGTCAGCCATCTCCACCAGTTCTGTTCCCCGATGGAGGGAGGGTTAATAAGGTGTAAACACAATTTCCTGGCCCCCCACTATAATTGGGAGAGGCAGTTCTTAGAGGAAGGAGGTCACAGCCTAGCAGGTTCCCCTAAATATGGCTGAAACAGCAGTTGTAAACCACTTTGAGACTTTCTGCAATAAGAAAGAGTATAAGCAAATAAACTGTGATGCTCAATGTGAATTACATCTGCGTCCATCTGAGAATTTGGCCTTAGGATCATTATAACATTAGGGAGACAATAAGAAACTTTGTAAAGAGTGCAAATGGGACTAGTATGTGCTGAGGGGCCAAGTAACATGGACGTTTTGCATTTTTAACGCTCCTCAAACTCACTGGTACCTGCAAAAGTCCTGTCTGAAGCCATTACTGAATCTCACTTAGATAACACACCTGTATGTCAAATCCATGTCAGAGGTGATTCTGGAAAACCTTAGTTATGGCCCTTTCATGGCTCTTGGCCTCACTTGCCAGAACTGCTTTAGAAAAATATTCAAAATGGAGAGCAATAATTTCATGTTAACAGACATTTTGGTTCACCAGGGTTCAGCTCACAAATCTCATGATGCTCAACACTGCTACACAAATTTAAACAAATTTCAAAGTCACTGCAGCAGAATCAGGATTGGACAGGCCTTCATTTGTCAGACTAACATGAAGCAACTTAAAAATGAAGCTGTTAGCATTAGTTGTAGCAGATAATCATTAGAAAATGACTTATGTTTTACAGCAAAAATAAAAATAGTTTTCACTTTTAATATTTGCTAAGTGCCAGGACGTTTGCTAAAAAATTACTTTTCTTAATCCTCATCATAACACCATAGAATATAGGGTAAGTTTTTATTAACTTTCTATTGAAGCATAACTTACTTTTCTAGCGCACATAGATATTGGCCGCAATGAATATTCACAAACTAAATGCATATGTAACCAGCACTGAGATCAAGAAATAGAATACAAGCATTCTGAGGTCCTTATTTAGGTTCCCTTCCAGTTACCATGCCTATGTAAGGGTGACCACTGTCCTAATATCTAGAAGCATGGATTCGTTTTGTCCATTTCTGTTCTCTATACAAATGGAATAACAAATAGGTACTGTTTTGGGTCTGGCCTTTTTCACTCAACATTATGTTGTCTGAGATTCATTCACATTGTCACATGAATATAGACCATTTTTGCTTATTTCTGTACAGTATTCCATTATGTGAATAAGACAAAATTTATTCAGTCTACTGTTTTTGGACATATGGGTAATATCCCATTTTATTTTTACTATTAAAAATAGTTCTTCTATGACATCCTAGCACATATTGTTTTGGTGATTACTTCAGTGCATTTCTATTGGGTATATAACTAGAAATGAAATAGCTGGAGAATAAGACATGCATATGTTCAGCTTTATTAAATACTGACACTTTACCAAAAGAAGTGTACAAATTTATATTTCCACCATTAGTATAGGAGCGTTCACTTTGCCCCACAATCTCACCAGCCTTTGAAACCTCCTTTTTCCTTTGTAGTCTTCCAGTGAGTGTGCAGTGGTACATCGTGACATTCATTTGTATTCCCTTGATGATTAATGAAGTCAGGTACCTTCTCACATGGTTGGCTTTATTTTATTTGTTTATTTATTTTTCCACATGGATGTTTTCTTTGAGAACTGTCTACTCAAGCCTTCTGCCCATTTTTCTATTAGGTTGTCTTTTTCTAACATGATTTGTAAGAGTTCTTCATATATTCTGGATACAAGACCTTTGTGGGATATATGTGTTGAAAATATCTTTTCATTTCTGCATTATATTTTTACCCTCTTATTGATGTCTTTTGAAAAACCAAAGTATATTTTGTCCTTGTATTTTTCTTTTTCAGGTTAGCAATTTTTGTGTCCTTTTAAATAAGTGAGCTTTGCTTACTCAAGGATCATGAAAATGTTATCCTAGGTATTCTTCTACAATTTTATTATCTTTTACATTTAGAGCTGCTATCCATCTGTTTTGATTTTATATTTGGTATGAAATAGGAGAAGTAAAGATATATTTTTCATATAATCAGTGGAGCAACATGTAATAAACAAACTATGCCCTCTTTCCATGCACTGCCTTAATCACAAATCAAGTAATATGAGTCTATTTCTGGACTTTATTTGGTACCATTGGTAAGTTTTTCTAACTCTGTGACAGTTCTATACTGTCTAAATCACTATAAATGTATAAAGGGTCTTGTTAATCAGTTTATCAATTTTTGCAAAAAAAAAAAAAAATACTACCAGAATTTGCTGGGATTATATCGAATCAATATATTAATTTGGGAAGAAATGACATCTTACAATGTTGAGTTTCCAATTCATGAACATAATATATCTTTTTATTTATTGAAGTCATCTTTAATTTCTCTCAATAATATTTTGAAGTTGTACATCTTTTATTATATTTAATCCTAGGAATTTGATGTTTATTGATGCTATTATAAATATAACATTTTATTTTAATTTTTATTTGTTAGTTGCTGATAGAAATACAGTTGATTTTTGTATATTGACCTGTATCCAACAACTTTACTAATTACATTTATTAATTCTAATAGTTTGTGTATTAATTATCTAAGCCTCCTGCAATAAATTAGCCACAAATTTAGTTGCTTAAAGCCATGGAAATTTATTCTTTCATAGCTCTAGAGGCCAGAAGTCCAAAATCTTGGCTACAATCAAGGTGTCAGCAGGGCCATACTCCTTTCAGATGCTCTAGAGGAGAATCTGTTTCTTGCCTCTTCCAGTTTCTGGTGGCTCTGGCATTCCTTGTGGCCACACCATTCCAATCTCTGCCTCTATCTGCACATGGCCTTCTCTTCTGTCTGTGTGTATGACCAACTTCAGCCTCCCTCATATAAGGACACATGCAACGGCCTTTATGCCCCACCCAAATAGTCCAAGATCATCTCCCCACCACAAGATCTCTAACCTAATTACATCTGCTGTAGGGTAAATGCACCTAAAAGCAATGATTTAAACATACTCTTAGAATGACCCTGTATGGCAGGTGCACCTGAATGTTTGTGCCAAGCTAGGGAATCTAGTAGTGGCCAGCTTGGAGATTCATTCCTTTTCTGTCACAAACATCAGAGCCCCCGGCCAGTCCCGTGGGACACAGGCTGGTCTGTACAGGGGACTGAGGCCTTGAGTTTTGGGTTAAATGAAGGTTTCCAGGTGGAGGTCATTAGATGGAGGCTGTTAAGTGAAAATGCTGTATAAAGTGCATGATGGAGCAACATTTAATAAACAAACTATGCCTTCTTTCCTATGCACTACCTTAATCACAAATCAGGTAATTAGATATATGAGTCTATTTCTGGACTTTATTTTGTAACATTGGTAAGTTTTTCTAACTTCATTACAGTTAGAAAGGAAGTTGTGGTTCTCCTGCCCAGGTCACCACCACTAGGCCATGTGGTTATGCTGTCCTGCCCACTGCCACTGGACCATTGCTGTAGGTAAGGTAGGTCTCCTGCCCAGCCCACCATCACTGGACTCTCTCCCCTGTGTGTGAGCCCCTAATAAAACCCCACATCTCGTTTGCTGGCTCTGGGTCTCTTCTTTGGCCTCGTGAACCTGGTGCTTTCCCTACTGAGGCGAATTGGGGGTTCGGCACATTTGCCAAGATGCTTTTTTCAAATAAGGTAACATCTACAGGTTCCAGAAATTAGGACCTGATATCCTGAGTGGGAGGTGGGGTGGGAGGTGCATTTTTCAGCCTACCATAGTTTGTAGATTATTTTAGATTTTATAAGCACACAATCATGGCATCTGTAAACAACAGTTTCATTTCTCCAACATAGTTTAGCCCCTTTTTATATACCATATAAGCAAACTATGATTTGGGCAAGTTATGGTAATTTACACAGGATTCTAGTATCAGGGCTAGGATTTGAGCTCAGGTCTGGCAGACTCCAAAGTCTGAGTTCTTAACCGCTACATTGCACTGCCTAATATGAGTCTAAGTTCTATTATTGGCAAAAAGAAATATTAGCAGCAGTTCTATGCAAAAGGCATTCTAAGCAGTTGATTTTTTCCGAGAACTACCTATCTTCTTAGATGCAAGATATGACATTCAGGAATGCTTAAAATCTTTGGGATCAACATTCATACTACAAAGTTTAAAATAAGACTTTGGAATAATAATTTTTTTAAAAGACCTAGGTTTAAGTCCCAGACTCTTCACAAACTGCTAGTATGGGCTTGAACAAGTTACATAATTCATCTGGGCCTGCTTCTACATCTTTAAAACTGAGATAATAACCATGGCACAGGGTTATTGGAATGCTTAAGAAAATGCATGTGCATTCACATACTGAATGCTCAATAAATAATTTTTAGCTGCTATTATTATGGTGTTATTGTATTTATTCATTTATCAAAAACATATTTAGTAGCAAAACGCAAAAAGCCAAAAAAACAAACAAGACCATCTTTGCCTGCAACAAACACCACAACAAATAATTGCCACCTGGGCTAATGAGTAGAATGATGGAGACAGGCAGAAACATAGTGGAAGTGAGGAACAGAGAGCAAGTGACTCACTGTGGGTAGAAATGGGGGTCAGGAAGAACTTCCCGGAGAAGGCAACGCCTAAGCTAAAACTTGAAGGAGAAAGCAGAGAAGACAGGAAGAGCATTCCAGGCAAAAGGACCAGCACGTGGCATAGGGAGGCCTGAAATTATTCTTCCAGCAGAGGAACAAAACTGCCTTACCTGCCTTGGAAGAAGCAGAGTTCAGGAACTGGAGGCCAGAAACACTGAAGTTCACGCTATTCAGCTGGGAAAGGAAGATCAGAAAGAGTCACCTGGAGGAGGTATCTGGCTTTAGAGCTCACAGCTTCAGAGCTGGACTGCTCATGAATTAGGAGGTGCCAGCGATGCCTCCTGCGGAGTGCCTGGCACTTACTTGTACTGTAGGAACCATTTGGTTCTTCAGCATGAACTTCTGTGTTCCTGGGGCTGCAAGAGCAAGCCAGCCTCAGTCACCACAGCTGATCCCCGTGAGGAGCCAGCTGATTGCTGCCTCACGGGAAGTATGCGGGGTGGTGGGGGGCAGGCACGTCAAGTCCGGAGGGGGTGAGGAGGAGCCAGACCTCCCACAAAGCCTCTTGAGCAGTTCTTCAAATAGATGCGGGGCCACACTAGGTTTTATGTGGGAGAGAAATGAGGTGTCAGGGCACATCAGGGATGTGGTGTCCGATACTAGGCGCCACAGTCCGATAGTGAGTAGACTCAGCACCATTTTACCTGAGGAATAAGAGCTTAGGAGCAACACGGAGGATACCCACAGAGGCCCCAGGAGGAGCAGCCTCTTGAATCTCATGGAAGACAGATTAGGCTTTCCTGTTCTGCACCAGAAGGGAGAGCTAACTCTTCAGATGGAAACTACGGAAGGGCAATTGCGCCGAAGGGGCAGCCAAGGAAGAGCCCAAGAGGGGATCCGCGCGGTTTTCAGCTAAATCCGCTCCTGCAAAAGTGGAAACGAAGCCAAAAAGGCAGCAGGAAAGGACACATCTTCAGACAAAAAAAGTGCAAACAAAAGAGAAAAGGGGAGCAAAGAGAAAACAGGCCAAGTGGCTAACCAAGAAACTAAAGAACATCTACCTGCAGAAAATGGGGAAACTAAAATCGGAGAGAGCTCAGCCTCTGATGACGCCAGAAAGAAAGAAGCCCGGTCTGATTAACATAGCATGTACCCTGTCTTAGCGGCCCCTGTCTCCCTGCTTGTACAATCCAGAAGAGTATTTTTATCAACTATTTCGTAAATGCAAGTTTTTTAGTAACTCTAGAAACGTTTTTAAGGAGGGAATCCCACCTCATCCCATTTTTTAAGCATATGCTTTTTAAGAGGTAAAGTCATTCGCTGGTTTATTTTTTGATACGACCAGAAGATAGTGTGGGATATTGAATTATGAGAGGCTTTGACTGTCTTGGGTGTTAGATGGGGGGTTAGTTTTTATATACTATAATATAACGCATACTGAATGGCAACATAGAGTCACAGTCCTGCATTTACTGTCTTGGACATTTTAAATTACTTCTAGTGCCATGTTGTTTTTCAGTAGAATTGTTTCCTGAAGAAAGCTAGCCCTTGAACATGGCTCTCCCTGTCAGAATTGTGTGCACTCTGTACCATCTTTGGTCACAGTCCTGTTTCCCTAATAACTTTGTTCATGTGCTGTGGAAGATTGAAAATTTGAGTATGTGGTATATATGCTATACAATTTTGAATTGGTGGGACTATGTAACAGTTGAATGTGAAGATAGTGGTATTTGATAGCCTCTTAAGGAAAAATTGCCTCCAAATTTTAAGCTGGAAAATCACTGGAACAACTTTAAAAAGGAATTACAATAATGACTTTTTAGATTGTTGGTATGTATGTTAAGAATTGTGTACAAATTGAAATGTCTGTGTACTGATCCTTAATGCAAACAATAAAATCTCAATTATGAAAGAAAAAAACAAATATTTATGGAGTACCTAATATGTGCTAGACACTATTCTAGGCACTTTACAGCAATAGGAGTTATCCAGTCATTGAACGAGATACCTTGAAAGGTAGTGAGCTCTCTGTCACAAGAGAGATTCAAGCAGAGGCCAATCGATTTCTTAGTGGAATGTTGAAGGAGGAATTGAAGTCTGGAGTAAGAAATCGACCCAGCTGGCTTTCAGTTTCTCTTCAGCCCTGTGATTATATGACATCTGCTTTCTAAGGATTGGAGACACCCGCATACATTTCCTTTAGCATTCTGTGTTTAATATCTTGGGGAGGCAACATACCTTGTCATCTCTCTTTTCCTCCCTTCCAGTGCCGGGCTTCGGTTTCTCTCTTCTGGACAGTTCAAGGCACCTTTTAGGGAGGGGCTGCAAAATGCAAATTGTGTAAGTTCAGTGATTCCACATACACATTAAGTGCTTTTATATTTGCATTTATATTTGCCTTGCACAATGTAAAGATAAACTGTAAAATTCATGCTAATAATTGAAAACTTTCATTTTTCTTAGAATGACGTTAAGTAACATGAAAAACACCATGACATGCTGGGAGAGAGACTGCAGAAGAAAGAAAAAAGCTTTATCTATAATAGCACTTTTTTTCTTCCTTTTTAACCTTGAGGCTCCACATTTTCATTTTGCACTGAGCCTCACAAATTATGTAGCTAGCTTTGGTTACAACTTGCTCCTTGCCTAAGCCAACTCATGCGCAAGCTAGGCAGCTGATCCTGGACCCAATGGCTAGAGCCCAGTCTCACAATAATGTTACTGTCTGTAAGTGCACCGTGGTGACTCACAGCTCAAGACTGTATATTTCTCGCTTGTCTGAATGCAAAGTAAAAGTGGCTATTTTTATAGAACAAAAACCCAGGGAAAATATGGAATTCAGGCCCATCTATATGCACTGCTGCACCTGAGACACTCAGCACACATAATAAATCTGTCTTTGGAAACTCGCTCCTTTACAGTTTTGACATAGATAAATGACAAGTATTAAATCTTAAGGGAAAAGAACCAGCTGCTGTAGTTGTTGAATTACTGAGACTGAAGCCTCCAGGCCTACTGATTTGAAATATCAGGCAGAAGCCTCCCGGAAAAGGGTATAGGTGAGCTGGGAGAATGTCTCTGGTACTAGCAACCCCGAGAAACTCAGGGCTACATCTAATATCTGAATCTGAACTTTGGAAGCCATTACCATAACCTTGGTCTTCGATCAGTAAGAGGACCTTTTTAGGGGGATGCATACCATGCTAAACCAATGGTTCAGAACTTGGATTGTCTAACGAAGTTTTTCTTTAGACAGAACGGATACCTGCTGAAAGAGCAAGGACTAGTAACAGACATGTTTGTTCACTGTTTAGCATGATAGCATTGGTAGGAGTTAAGGGTGACAATAGGGATAATTCTAGAGTGCCAGAGTCAAACATAGCTAGGAGATGATGTGTCCTTTCACCATGGTGTTCCTCTGCCCCAGAGCGGAGCTCTCTGAGGGGGGGCTTGGAACCTTTGTTTTTACATCGCCTGGTGTCCCCGCCCCAATGCACGCCCCCCCCCCCCCCCCCCCACCATACATTATCTGGCATGGAGTGATGGCTCAGGGCACTTTTCAAAAATTAAACTCGGCCAAGTGCAGTGGCTCACGCCTGTAATTCCAGCCCTTTGGGAGGCCAAGGCGGGCGGATCACAAGGTCAAGAGTTCTACACCAGCCTGGCCAATATGGTGAAACCTTGGCTCTACTAAAAATACAAAAAATTAGCTGGGTGCAGTGATGCATGCCTGTAGTCCTAGTTACTCGGGAGGCTGAGGTGGAAGAATTACTTGAATCCCAGAAGCAGAGGTTGTAGTGAGCCGAGATTGTGCCACTGCACTTCAGCCTGGGTGACTGAGTGAGACTCCATCTCAAATAAATAAATAAATAAATAAATAAATAAATAAATAAATAAACCCAACTCCTTCCTTGTTTAGCAAGAAAACCATGGCCCAGAGAATTTTGATGCTATCCTCAAAATCACACAGCTAACAAATAGTAATGCTGGGACCAGAACTGAGACCTCCTTACCCCGATGGAAGCTGATCTAGTCTATCACACTTGGAGAGAAAATTGGTGTCATTTTCTTTGAAGATTATATATAATCCATGTGGATAAAAAAGAATCTCATAGAATCTCAACGATGAGCTGCTGCCAAAATGTTGGCAGAATGAAAATGAGGAAGACGATGGGGTCCAGGGCTGGGCCTAGCCAAGCAGGGGAAGGCTGAGAGTTGCTCAGACAAGGAAGCTGGCCTCTCAGCTCAGGGGAACCTGCCATGGTCCCAACCAACACCCGAGGATGAGAGCTCTCTGCAGGAAGAGGACACCTACTTACAGCATTGCTTAAGTGCTTCTTCTGAGGTGAGCACTCTTCTCCAAGATACATGTGGATTAATTCATTTCATCCTTATAACAAGCCTGTTAGAAGGGCACTATTATTAATTCCACTTGACTGAAACTGAGGAAAATCTGCCAGTGAGAGAGAGAGTCAGGCTTTGAGCCCAAGAGTCTGAATTCTGTCTTAGCCCTTGTTGCTCAGCTGCCTGTCTGGCCTGGGGAAGGGGAGTGCTCACCAGAAACAGGGGAGAGTCCTTCAGAAGAAGGAATGTCTGACTCCTCAGTGGCAGCAGGAGTACAGCGCCTGCTGTTGGAAAGGCCACTCCTGGGAGAGCCTCCCACCCTCCTCGGCCCCCTCCCCCCGCTCTGTTCCCAGACTCCTCCTTTCCCTGGAGCCGCTGCCCAAACTCATCAGACTCGGGAGCTGGATGCAGATCCCTTGCACACACCTCATTCCCTTGTCCCTCCAATGAAAAAGAGGCAGCATGGTGTGCTCCCAGAGCCCACAGCCCCTGGGCTTGGCTTCTCCCACTTACTGGCTGTGAACTTGGACAGCTCACTTAACACCCCCAGGCCTCAGTCTCTTCATCCATAAACTGGACACTAGCAATGCTTCACAGGTGGCCGTAGTGAGTTACCATGCATGAAAGCATGTTATAAATTGTTTAGTGTTAACCAACATTCAATCAGTTTGAATTTCAGTTTATTTATAATGAGGACGAACTCCTTGAGAGCTTGAGAGCATGGACTCTGGACCCAGACAGATAACAGGCAAGTTACTGAACCTGTCTCAATTTCAGTTTCCATATCTGTCAAATGGGCATAATGTGCTGGTACCAGCTAGAGAGATGATGGAAGGCATATGCAAGATGATGCATGAAAAATAATAGTAAAACGTTTATATGCCTTTAAATAAGTTAATATATAATAAGATCACTGCAAATCACCTGGCGTAGGTTGGTATTAATTCTTTTCAAACCAGGGAGAAAAAGATAATGCCGTGTAAAATACTTAGCTTTGTTTCTAGCACATGGTTTGTGCTCAATCAATACAGGCTACTAAGGTAATGTTATCACTGGTGTTGTTATTGTTATCAGTAATAGTATGAACATAGAGGGGCTAGTGATTCCTATGCACATCGGGGCTGAGCAGCACTGCCTTGGGACTCAGCAGGACTCTGCCTTTCTCGGGCTGGACTTTATGCTGAATTCCCCGTAGTCTCAAACCTTGCAGGGCTTGTTTCATGAACCTACAATCTATGCCATTGCATAAGACCCTGTGTTCAGAAGGGGCTGTTCTCAAAAAGGCTCCATGCTTGGTTTAATGCTCTGCTATTGCTGTCTTGAAATTCTTATTTTTCAGTAAGAGGCCCCACATTTTCATGTTGCACTGAGCCTGGCAAATGATGTAGCCAGTCCTGCTGCCTGCTACCCTGGGACCCTCTAGGACTGGTGCCTAGAATCTACCTGGACCCTGTCACCTTCCCTCCCTCAGGCTGATTCCACTTCCTACATCCTGAACACCATATTTCTAAAGCACACAGACACCATCTTGACCCTGACTGCAGCTCTGGCAAACTTGTGAACTGAGGTACAATTTGGCAGTCAGACCACAGGGATTTGTCCTCCCAGAAGCTAGACTTGCTAGAACCATATCTGAATTGGCATACCTTTTCTTTTCTTGTAGGAATCACCTTCTTAGCATTTAAATGTGCTAGAATTATGCACAGTATTTTTAACTTGCCTCATCCCATTAAATTCTTCCTATAGCTGATAAGGTATATATTATTTTTCTTGTTTTACAGAGAAGGAAACTCAAAAAGTTTAAATAGCATGCTTCAAATGAAGTAACAAATCAGAAGTCACACCAGATTATTGTGTGTTCAAATCAACAGCACTTGGGCTGTCCTATCTCATTGTACTCAGTGGTCCTTTCCTAGGACTAAACTCAGTTCCCTCCCACCAGCAAACCTACCTGCTCAGGGACTGAGATCTCTGCACACTGTCCTCCCCACACCGTTTCTCTGGAGGTCCCCACTCTCCCAGGGTTAATGTAGGAGACATTCCACAGAAGCACACAAAGGCTCTATATATTAGGTCCTTGTGGCTGTGTGACAAAGAAGCCACAAACTTGGTGTCTTAAAACAAGAGAAATGTATTCTTTCACAGTTTCAGAGCCCAGCAGTCTGAAATCAATATCACGGCTCTGAAATTAAGGTGTTGGCAGGGTCTTGCTCTCCCCTGGAGTCTCTTCCTCCAGCTTCTAACAGCTGCTGGCATTTCTTGGCTTGTGGCCATATCACTCCCATCTTCAAAGTTTATGTCTTTATGTCTCTCTCTGTGCCATCTTCCTGTGGCCTTCTCTATGTGAGTGTCAAATCTACCCCGCCCTCTTCCAATAAGGATCATGTGATTGCTCTTAGGTCCCACCTGGATAATCCACGTGATCTCTCCACGTCAAGATTCACCATCACATCTGCAAAGGCCCTTTTTAGCCACATCAAGTAATAATCACGGGTTCCAGGGATTAGGAAGTGAATATCTTTTGCGGGGGCGGGGAAGTTTTGTAGCCTACCAAAGTGGGCAGATATGCTAATAGCTGGGGGAGTTGGACAGAAAAAGAAAGGATTTCTCAGCCCTTTCAGAAGCATTCCTGAGCAGCCTCCAAGCAGCACAGCCTTCCCAAGAGAACTGGCTCCACTATACTTAGTTTGATCCTCTGAGGGAGGGATGGTTTGAGAAGAAAGAGGCAAGGAATCCCTGGATAAAGCCCTAAGGGCTAAAGAGCAAGAGACTGGATCTTCTAAGGAGAGCAGAATGGAAAGTTAAGCTGTCCTCAGCAGTTTCCGTATTCCTTTCTCACATGTTTCTTCCAGCTTTGCAGGTAAAATATGTGTAAAAACCATTGAATCTATTAAGAATTCTGCTCTGAGACCATTGTGTTTTCAAATAGTGGCTAATAAACCTTCTTCCTCCCATTATCCTTTGAGGCTATTATTCTTTTTCCCCCCCTCTCATTACTCAGCTGGAAACCTTCTGTTTCTGCTTCCCCTCCTTATGCCTAGATTATCCCTCATCCTTCCATGTTGGGAAAATCACTCCCAACCCAGGAAACCCTGAGGGGCAGCATTCAGTCACGCTCAAAAGCTAAAATGTACAGTAACTATTTCCTGAAAGAAGAGGGGCAAGCATGACTACAAAACAGATGCTCTTGGAAAAGGCAAAACCCCCGAGGAAAAGCCTCAGCTCATACCTGAATCTGTGCAGGAGGAGGCGCCTCTGATTAGCTGCACCTGGGCAGTGCCCCAGTTAGCTGGGGGCTGGGAGGGGCAGTTAAATTCAGGGCCTTTGATGGAACACAAAAGGAGGCACTGAAAACTGAGGCAAACTATGGAATGAACTTTTATATTATTTTATATATGCTCACACATCCAGAGTTGAGTGTTACGCTGTGGCAGATGAGAGGTAAGGATTTAACCACCAGCCCCTCTATATTAGACACTGGTGCAGCCTTAAATCAGGAGTGGCTGGGCAGGGTCTCATCTAATATTGCCCAGCTCTGTCGTGTGATGCCCTCCCATTTGTTTCACCTTTGTTTCTGGGTCGGGATAACCTGGTCTTCCACATCCTGGCACCAGGGTGGACATACTTACTGCTCATATTTGTTTCTTCAAAGAGCAGACTTTGTCAGCTAAGCTCCTGTTGTTCTCACTAAACCTGACCCTATTAGCCACTGCACTAGTTTGTGCAGGAATTTTACCCTTTCCTTGTTTAGAATGTGTCAGTCAGAGTTGGACCAGAGAAGCTGAACTAGTAGGAGAGATAGAGAAAGAGAGGGGCAAGGTGGTGGGGGTAGCGATAGAGAGAGAGATTAACAGCTTTTACAGGTCATTGACCTATGCATTGTGGGAGCTGGTTAAATAGTCCAGGTAAGACCGTCTCTGTGTCTGATGGTGGTGCTTAAAGACCACAAGGCAGGCATCAGGAAGTGAGGATTATGAAGCAGGCTGGAATCCCACAGGCACAAGCTGGGACCTCACAAGGACAGGCTGGAACCTGCTATGCTTGTTGCCTCTGACCTTGGTAAAGAGGAAATCCTGCATAGACCAGACCCTCAACCCTGAGCTAAATACTCACACCTGGCCCAGCTATTGCTTCACACCAAGGACGTGAGTCAGCAGGTTAACAACAGTGTTCATGTGCTACATGATGGCTACTGCCTTTTTTGCCTCCCTTTTGCCCCCAAAAATCTTTAGAGGATCTCCTAGTTCACCCACCTCAACCAGAAACACATGCAAAGGGAATCCTTGCATGTCAGCAAGCAAATTGACACGTTATAAAGCCAGCACAGTGTCTTAGGTCAAATGTCCCAGAAAACAGCTATGAGATGGAGCTGTACATGCAGGGGATTTACTAGGGTGTGTTCTTGGGAGTGAAGGAAGGGGGGTGGGATGGAGGGAGAAGGTGAGCTGAGAGGCAGTTGCAACAGGAACTGATTCTGTATGGAGCTGGGATGGCTTTCAGCGTTGTCTGGAAGGAAGGTAAGGCTGCCTCGGGGAAGAGTGCATGACTTTGGGAGGTAGAGGGCAATTTCCAAAGGGGCCTCAGCTGTGAGCTGTCAGCAGCCACTACTCCCAGCTGCTGGAGGAATGAGTGCCTCATTCCCAAAGAGGGGATCTGGACGTATATGACAGTATCCAGTACAACCTGCTTCAACCTGCCTGTGATGAGTGTGGAACCTGCCTGTGATGAGTGTGGAAATTCTTTGTTGGAAGAGGGGTTTTTAGGCGGGTAGGAGATGAATGATTCTCTCTGTTACTTGAAGTTCATTTATTTGGTGGCTTTTTCCTGGTACTCTGTTTCCAAATTTTTTCCCATCTACAATGGCTGGAGTAGAAATTTTCCACAGCTTCCCTGGTACTTTTCTGTTCGCCTGCTTCATGCCTGCTACATATGATTACATGGATGTTCCTCCATACTTAGGCCTCCCTCAGAGAACCTGGATTTGGGGAATGTGGAATTCTAGCAAGTAGTATAAATTTTCTGAATTTCCTGCCAAGTGAGCTTGGAAAGCCAGGGCTGAGGCCACGCCTTCAGAAAGGCTGCCTAAGAATCTCATTCCCTTTGGCCCACTTGGGGGTGAGGTGTGTCCGGCTCTACCCTCTAAGTCATGTTTTTAGTAACAGTGCAGATCCATAAGTGACAGAAAATACCAGGTTGCCATATTCTCATTTCCCAGAGCCACGAAATCACCTCTTACACATTACTATTCTTAAACATCCTCAAAGTAAAATTATCCTTAGAATTTGAGAGTCATACATACGTAAAAGTGTGAACAAGTACAGAAAATAAGTCCATCCTTTCAGTGCCTTCTATGGCAGTGAATGGCAACAGTCTCCATCTAGATGTACAACCCAGAATCCAAGGACTCTTCTCAGCACCTCCCTCTCCTGCAGCCCCCATATTACAAAAGACTGTGAATCCTCCCTCTTAAAGAACTCCCCAGTTCTCCCTCCCACTTCCCTCCTTCTCCACTGCTGCCTCCCCGCCCTCAGACTGCCATGGCCCCTCCTCTGGGTCCCTGTAGTGGCCTCTAAATTTGTCTGCTGGCATCTTCTCCTACCCCCTTCCAATCTGTTCACCATTCCACAAATACAACAGAATAGTCTTTTTAAAATACAATTTTCATTTTGTATTTCCTGTCCTTAAATTCCTTCTCTGTCTTCCTACCTATTTCAGTCAGAATAAAAACTCAAATTTTAATGTGGTCCACAAGCCCCTACAAGGTTCTTCAAGGTCCTGCAAGGCCCCAGGCCTCGTATTGCCCCTGGCTGCAATTCACTGGCTGGTTTCCACCAGTCTGGCCTTCTCTCAATGCCTTCTCTGAGCCTCCCTTCTGTCATTTTCACACCCTTGCCTACTTAACAGCTGCTGTGGTTTAGTGGCTACTCGTGCAGACTCTGCAGTCAGACTGACAGGCTTCGAATCTCCAGCTGTCTAGTACCCTCCTCTTTTTTTTTTTTTTTTAACTGTGTAGTCTTAGACAATTGGCAAAAGCTAACTGTATCTCAGTCTCCTCATCTGTGAAATGGAGGCAATAATAGAACATTTAGCTAGACAAATAAATGACTCAACATTCACAGAGCACTTAGTGTGTGCTCAAAAATATTAGTTATGGTCATAACTCATCCTTCAGTTCTCAGCCCAAGCACTTCCTCAGGGAGGTCATCCTGGCAGGCCTTCTCTGAGCCAGGTCAGGGACCCCCCAGGTGTTCCCATAGCTTCCTGCCCCTTCCTTTCACAGCACATAGCATAGTGTGGTTCTGTCTGCCCTCTGCTCTAGGTCAGAAGCCCCTTCAGGGCAGAAACACTGCCTGTTTGCTCGGTACATCCCCAGAGCCTGCCCCATTTCTCAAAATAAACATTCCCTTTTCTGGTGCAGTTGGGAGGGTGTGGGTACAGGGTATGGCACATGCTTTCTGTCACCATAGATGGAGGTGGAAAGTTGGGAGGCAACAGAAGACATCCAAGATGTGTCCTGGGGAGGCCTCCTCGTGGCTGACGAACACTGTAGGAATGGTCCGCCCAGTTCTAGTGAGCCCTGGGAGAGGCATTAAATCAACCCCCAGAATGTCCCCCAGATTGCTGTGCAAATCCATCTGGTGCCTCCTCACCCAGCCTGCAGACTTCAGAGTGGGACCCCAGAATTGTATCAGTGTTCCACTCGTGGCAGGCAGCCCTTGCCCACCTACAGTAACTCCCGGCCTCATGAAGACACACCTGGCACGTCCAGCCTGGCTACAGAGTTATGTTGTTTTGATTTCCACGTCTCCATTACAGAGCACATCCACCAAGCATCAACACTCCTCTGCATCTGAACCACAGAAGAGCTGCAGCAATGCCTCTGTTATAGATTGGGAAGACTGAATTCAAGTCACAGCATTGCCATTAATTCTCTGTGTGACCTTTACTGGTCATTTCAACTCCATTATTCATTTTACTTCTTTGTAAAATGAAACGTTGAAACAGATGACTTAGCTCCAGCAGAGTACTATACTAGGCTACCCCTCAGAGAAACTTCTCCCCAGGACCCACCACACTGATCTCAGTTCTCAGTACCATGGGATCCTACTCAGCATACACACGTGATCGGACTGAGGGTGGACCCCTCACCCAAGCTGGTTCTTCATTCACAGAGACAGTTCTATGGTGCTGAGTATTGTAGCTATAGGTTAGGAGAAGCCAGGGCCAGACTGGTGCCCATACCAGGCAGAACCTCACAATAGGGGAGGTTAACTACAGGCCCTAGGGAAGGAACTGGTCTACCAAGAGAAGACTAGAGCAGAGGTGGGCACATGGCACCAAACAAAGAGAAAGAAGTTACCTGATGACCTTCAGTCTCTGTGAAGCCATTTGTAATTCCTCTACAATTGGGTGTCTGGACATTCCCCTCTGTCTCTTCACTTAAGGGGAGTTTAGATGGTCTCTATTCTCAGTAACCAAATGATTGTGGACTAAGGCATCTTCTCATATTGGATGTTAATTCAACAAAACCTCAACCAGTAAGAGTGCGATGATCATGACAGCTTTAACCTTCCCAAAGACCTCTGTCTTCACCTACCTTATTTTAAAGCCAAACGGCCCAGGAAAATTGATGCTGTAGGAAGGGTTTTCATTGTACAAAATGAGGAAACCAAGACCCAGAGAGGAAAACAGACTCAGTCAAAGCCACTCAGTGAGTTAGTGACAGTCAAGGTGAAAGCAACACTCTGCCCACTCATTCTAGATCACATCTCCTGCTGTGCATCAGGGCCTCCTCTTTACCCTGGGTCCACTCTTCCCCTGGCCAGGGCTGTTACAAAGTCAGAGCTGTCTGCAGACTTCTGCATGGAACAGGATTTGTCCCTGGTCTGTTATGTGTTCTGGAGAGTAACAAGATGGAGACCATGGAGATGCTGGAGTTGGGGGCTTGGGTGCAAGGGAAAGTTTTGCAGACACTGAACTGCAAAACAAGACAATAGCCGCACAGGCCAGAGAGCTCAGCTCTGCCTCCAGGCATGGCCTAGGGGAACACCCACAGGTGAGGGGATGCCTCCCTAATGTGGAAATGGGGATTCACATTGACCAGCCTGAGACTGCTGCACTGGACTCCAGTCGCAGGAGATCCCCCCAGGACTACGGGCTGCACTGGAGAGAGGAGCCCAGCTGGGAAATCACCAGAAACCCCCACCTGAAAATCACAGAGCCTGGAGAGGGTGGTGAGGCGATTTCTTAGTAATTATCCAAAGACCTTTTGTTCTATTAAACATAGCCTCAAGAGAAAAATAGAAGATAGGACTTTTTAAAGATGCCATTCCTATGAACAAAAAGTCATGTATTTGGAACAGATACAGATACACTACAATAAAACATATCATTTGAACCACTGTTATCTCTGTAGTCTCACTATCAGGCACAGGCATGGCACAGAGCAGGTTCTTTACAGAAACAAATGAGTGCTTCTCTGAGCCCAGAACTAGTTTAACTTTAAACACTCCTATTATCCCATTTTATAGATGAGAAACTGAGGCTTTACAATCTGAGATCACACAGTTAATACATGTAGTCTGCAGCCACGCTCCAGAAGCCTTGGCTTAAGTTTCAGGCTATATTTGATGGTCTCTTATCTTTGAATAGGACTAATGCAGGATGTGTAGGCTGGCAGAAGTCTGTAGAATTTGCTGAGTCCAGAGGATCTTGAAAGGGGCCTGGCATCTAACCATACAGCATACAAATACAGACCTTGTAAAGATGTTTGTCTTGTCCACTCTTGCTGAGGGGCCTGAAACATGTTTTCCACCAGAGTCTGGACCTTTTCTGTTTGTTTGTTTGTTTGTTTGTTTGTTTGTTTGTTTTTGGCTGTCCTGTGTATGAAAGAGCAAGGGACCGAGTCAGGGACACCTGGATCATATTCCGGGTGCAGGTCTCTTCCCTTCTCTGGACTTCAGGTTCCCGCCCCCACACCCGCCCCCGACCTTAAGACACAGGTAGATGAGATGGCCTTTCCTGTCTCCTCTCACAGTCTCTATTTTCAAATGACTCTCATGGTTCATCTGAATTCTACCCACAGAGAAGCTTATTTAAGCTTCAGGTTGAATATTTCAGCAGCTGGCACATGGTAGGCCCTCAGTAAATGTCCAGAGTGATTTAAGTGACGCCTCGGGCGTCTAGAATTTCTCACCACATCTGTGTCCATTCCTATAATTTCCTCACACTCGATGAGCCATGTGGACTGTTGTAAAGCCTATGGTTTATGAAAAATAGTTCAGGGCTCAAATCCCAACCAGGGGGCACAAAATCCCTGGGAGGAAGAGCCCATAATGTCACTGAGGCTGGCAAAGAGACAGCGTGAAATAAAACTAGACCAACCTCACTCATAAATATAAATGTGCAAATTCTAGACAAAATGCCAGGAAATTGAATTCAACAGTATATTAAAAGAATAATTTACCATAGCCAAATAGGGTTTACCGAAGAATGCAAAGCTGTTTTAATATTAGTAAATCTGTTTATAGAACATATCAATGGGTCAAATAAGAGAAACCATATGATTATCTCAAGAGGAGAAGGAAAATCATTTATGAAGTTTCAAAATCCATTCCTAAAGCGAACTTTCTTTAAAATACTAGAACTAAATGATACAAGTGGACAGTGATGGGAATGTTTTTAGTGGGAGGGCATTCTGCATCTGAAGGTTTTCCAATGTTTGGGAAATTCCCCACTTTCTGAGTTTGGGTGGGAGGCAGAGCCATCTTTCACTGTAGAAGTGGAAGAAAGGCCAGGTGCTCACTGTCCTGGGTATTGGCCCCCTCCTTGCGGCAACAGTGAGGCATTTAGCATAAGCTCAGATTGGGGAGCAAAAAAGCCAAGCAGCAGATAGTCTTTTTTGGCAGTTCCAGTAATAGCAGCAACATCTGTTTCCAGGGACACAGTGATAGAAGCATAAGTAGCTGTATCCGGGCCCTCGGGACCAGCAGAGTTGGTGTTTCGAGATGTGGCATCCCATGGTCAAAGATGGCGGCAGCCATTCCTCTTGTGTTCCATGTCATGACCTGCACTGTGGTGCCAGCTGCCCAGGAACCCTTTGTTCCTGACTTCCTGGTGATTCTCTGAACCATCCAGAATCCTGCCAGTAAATTTATTTTTTGCTTAAATCAGCCATCAGTTTCTGTTGCTGGCAACTAAGAAATCTTAAAGACACAGAAGGTTATTTCTTTAACATAATAAAGAATGTCTTATTTTTTAAAACCTGTGGCCAGAAAAAATACATAATGTCATTCCTATTAAAACAAAGAACAAAACAATAATTTTTGTTGACTGCATATCTCTTTTTTGAAAGTCAGGTTTACTGAGGTCCAATTTGCACACAATAAAATTTATTCACTTAAACTGAACAATTTGATCATTTCAGCAAATAAATGCATCATTTGAATACGATATTCAATATGTAGAGCATCCATCACCCCAAAAATTTCTTGCAAGCTCCTTTATAGTTAATGTCCTCTTCCACCCCAGCTCTGGAAACCACTGATCTGATTTCTCTCTATATAATTTGGCCTCCTCCAGAATGCCATATAAATAAAATCAGATGGCAACCTTCTGAGTCCTGCTTCTTTCACTCACCAAACTGTGTTTTGAGATTCATCCATGTTGTTGCATGAATGATATTTCATTGTATTAATGTTCCAAAATTTGTTTATTCCATGATTGATGAATATTTGTATTGTTTTCAGTTTGGGATTATTATCAATAAATCTACTATAAACATTTCTGTATAGATTTTTGTATAAACACAAATGTTTTTCTTAGGTAAATATCTAAAAGTAGGAATGCTGGGTCATATTAAATAAGTGTTTAACTTTATAAAAAACTGTCAAATTGTTTTCCAAAGTGGCTGTGCTGTTCTGCATTCCCACCAACACTTTCTGTGAGTTACAGTTGTTCTGAATCCTCACCAGCACTTGCTATTATCAGTTTTTAAATTTTAACCATCTAGTAGATGTACAGTGATATCTTGGTTTGACTTTAATTTTTATTTTTCTAATAATTGATGATTTTGAGCATCTTCTCATGTGTCTACCTCCCACCAATACATCTTTTTTTGGTAAAGTATATGTTTAAACTGTTCACTTATTTATTTATTTGGCTATTTGTCTTCCTTTTACTGAGTTGTAAGGATTCCTTATATATCCTGAATATAAGTTCTTTGTCAAATTTGTGTTTTGAAAATAGTTTCTTCCAGTCTGTGGCTTGTCTTTTCATTTTCTTCAGAGTGTCTTTCAAAAAGCCAAAGTTTCCATTTTGATAAAATTCAATTTATCAATGTTTCAGTTTCATTCAATTTATCATTCCTTCATGATTTTTGCTTTTTGTGTCATATCTAAAAAACATGTTACCTAACCCAAGGACACAAAGATTTTTTTATCTTACACTTCCTTGTAAAAGCTCTATAGTTTTAGCGCCCACATTTAGTCTATGATTCATTTTAAGTTAATTTTTTTACATAGAATGAGAAAAGTGTCAATGTTCATTTTGTTTGCATAGGAATGTACAAATTTTCCAGAACATTATTATTATTTAACATCATTATAGAAGTTCTGGTTGGCATAATGAGATACAAAACATAAGTAAGATGTATAGTTATTGGAAAGGAAGAGAAAAACTATCATTATTTATAGTCAATATGGTTTTGTATCCAAGAAGCTCAAGAGAATCTACTGAAAACACATAGAATTAATAAGAATTCAATAAGATGATTGATTACAGAATAAACATGCAAAAATCAATAACTTTTTAGTATACTAACAGTAATTATATAAAGAATATAAGAGAAAAGAATCCCATGCACAATAACAGCGAAGACTTAAATGCCTGTAAGAGAAAATAAAAGAGAAAGACAAAGAAAGTGCAAGGCCTAGATAATGAAAATCAGAACATTTTGTTGAGGACATAAAAGAAGTTAACTAAATATAAATGTGTCAATATCTTATATGCAAAAACTCAATTATATAAAGATATTAATTTTCCCAAATGAACTTATAATATTAGAGTTTTCTGGGGAACATGACAAAATGATTCTAAAATTCATCTGGAAGTACGAACAGGAAAGAATCACTGAAAAAGTGCATTGAAGAGCAGCAAGGAAGACCAGATATGAAAAGTATTTTATAAAGATATCATAATGAAAATATTGTGTTAAGGACCCAAAATCAAATAGATGAATCAATATGCTAGAATGGCTAAATTAGTCTGAATCAGAACGTGATATATATGAAAACTTTATATATGATGACCGAAACATCACTAACCAGTTAGGATCAGGATTTATTGCAGGATAGCAAGAATGGAAGAAAGGAGACCAGTTCACAGGCTATCAGAATAGTCCAAGAGAAATACAACAGCAGAGAACTTCTCCAGGTTCCTAACCCAAAGCTGTTCCATGGCCCTCAGGCAAGTAGAACCACCCTCTGGGGAGCTGGACATCCCAGGCTGGTGGGCAGGGGTGCAGAGGGGATGGAGCACATCCAGGGCCCTCAACAACAAAGTTGAAATCTATCCCAGCTGGCAAAGGAAAAAGACATAAAGGGCCTTTAGCCATTTCCACAGATGGAGCAACAAAAGGTGAATTGGAGCTGAGAGGTAATATGTTGATAACTGACACAGGATGCAAGTGCCAAACCACACTTCCCAAACACGTTCAGTTCGGAACACATCTGCTAACATCCCAATGGCCAAAGCAAGTCACCTAAACAGGTTCACAATCAGTTGGGTGGGAAAGTATGGTCTGCAGAGAGATGGGGAGGAGGGTGAGTATCTGGCATACAATAATCTCAGTGATCACAGAAATAGTACTAGTGGAATGTGCCAGTGCATTGAAGGGGAAGGTAAAGAATTGGGAGGACGTTATAGCTTAGATGTTTGTCCCCTAAACCTCATGTTGAAATTGAAACCCCAATGTTAGAGGTGGGGGCTAATGGGTGGTGTATGAGTCCTGGGGGCAGACCCCTCATGAATAGCTTGGTGCTGCCCTAGCATTAATGAATGAATTCTCTATTAGTTCCTGGCTTGTTAAAAAGAGCCTGGCACTGACTCTCTCTCTTGCTTCCTCTTTTGCCATGTGATCTCTGCACAGGCTGGCTCCACTTCACTTTCCATCACGACTGGAAGCAGCCTTAAGCTCTCACCAGAAGCAGATGCTGGCACTATGCTTCCTGTACAGCCTGCAGAGCCATGAGCCAAAGAAACCCTTTTTCTTCATAAATTACCCAGCCTCAGGTGTTCCTTTATAGTAATACTAAACAGAATAAGACAAATGTGTTTTAGAGTTGAGATACAAGCAAGCCCCTGGGTGGATGATAAGGCTATTTACTAATGTTGGAAGGACTGGAGGATGAACAGGTTTGCTGGGTAAATCAAAAGCTTTGTTTTGGATTTGTTAAACATTAACATCTAGGAGAATATATCAAATAGGCAGTAGACATGAGTCTGACTCAAAGGCCATGTCTAGAAACATAAGCATGATAATCACCAGCCTACAGAAAGTGTTTTATGCCATGGATCTGCTCGAGGTCACCTGGGGAAAGAGTGTAGCTATAGCATCAGAACTTTCCAAAAATAGAGCCCTGGGCACTCAATATTTCCATAACAGGTCAGGGAGAAGGAATCAATAGAAGGACGGCAAAGGATTCCTAAGTGTTGTGGAAGAATACTAGGAGAGTGTGGTATCACTGGAGCCAAGAGAAAAGGGTTTGAAAGAGAAAGGAGTGCCAAACTGAGTGCATCACTGCTGGGAATTTGCATAAGATGAGAACAGAGATGGGGCTGTTGGTGACCCTGGCAAAAGCTTCATAGGAGACCAACTCTACAAAGCACTGTGCTAGGCGCTAGAGATAAAGAGAGGAGGAAGATACATTTCTTGCCCTTTAGGAAATAGCAGCCTGGTGAGGAAGGCAGACATGTGAATAAATCATTGCAATACAGTGTGATAAATCTTGTAATAGAAAAATGTTTTCCTAAATGTGTTCCACTAAACACTATTTGAGGGAGATGTTAATCAGAGCTCTAGCAACAAAGTGTCCCAAGGCCAAATAAACTTAGCAAGTGCCACAGACTAATCCCCATTTCAGAAGACTCCCAGGACACACTAATATTTTAAAGGTTCTGAGAAATTCTGGAGTAGAAATGTATGACTAACTTTGTTTCATGGTTAAATAAGAAAAGATTTAAGTGGAAGATTTTATGTTTTGGCATATCAGTTAACATCCTCCAGACAAGAACAGTTTTTTTCTGAACTCCAGTTTGGGAAGCACTTAAATAATATATTAATGGGTTGGGGGATGCCTGGGGGCAGCTCTATATTTTTGCTTGGAGAAATCAGAAGCAGTTACCTGGTAGGAGAAGCTGTTGGAGTCGGCAGCCTGCCTAGGGCTGAAACCTGTTCCCTCCCAGATCAAGAGTCCAGGAACTTTATGATGACTTTCTAATGATTCGAACGTCCTGTAATACCACATGTGGGCCACATGACCAAGCTGATAGACAAGCAGGAAACACCCATCCTCTAATGCATGTGGCACTGCTGCCAAGAGGGAGACAGAAGGAATACCAGAAGACAGGAGGAGAGACAAAGGGAGAATAAAGCTCTTTCCAAATCCAAGGAGGCAGGACCCTGAAGGAAACCGGAAGGAAGCCTCTTTGTAATGATGTGTAAGACTTGCTTTGTTAACATCCTCAGAACAGAAGGAAAAGATGTGGCTTCTCTCCAAAACACTTTCATCACCAGAAAGTCTGGCGGCAAAATCTATAGAAGTTGCAAGCCTCTTTAATGCAGAAGGCTACACAATGCTTTGGAAAACAAATAAAATACAGATTATTAGGTCTGCAAGCACCCTGAGAGCTCACAGGGCCGAGAGGAATCAGCTGAGGGCCAGAAAGAATGAGTAACTTGCTCGGGTCTCCTCACCAACAGGACTGGAGCTGGGACTGAGAGCTATCATGCTGCAGGGCCAACTGCAGAGCTCTTGATGCTATGTGCTGGGCTCAGGAATCCAACATGTTGTCCCTTGGGATCTTCTCTGCATACACCCAGGTCTTGTCTGGCACCCCCAGGAGTTATGGAGAAGCAACATCAGTTCCATGGTAGAAGCAGCCACAACTGAGAGAGAAATAAAAACACTAAAGCTGGTAGAGTGGTCTAAGGGGCAGACTCTCTCACCCCAGGAATGAAGGAGCTGTGTTTCCCCTCCATGTGCCCTGGATCCTGGGGCCCAGCATCACGGAGAATGGGAACAACTGCCCCAGGACCCTCAGTGACCCTGTACCACAAGACACAGTGGCTGAGCTCATAAACCTGCATTCCCTGGACAACCGCTCACATGTTGCAGCCAAGTTGAGAGGTGTAGCTTCTCATTAATTTGCCTATTTCCCCAGAGGTAGAAAAATTAGGGAAAATTAAGTCACCAGCTGAATCCTCAGCAGTTTCAGGTCTTCTTCAATTTTTCCCTGACAACTAAGGCACTGGAGGCAGCAGAGACCCCATTAATACTTCACTGCACAAACACATGCTGCTAAAGAAAAATCAATTTGTTAGTCTATTCACAGGTGTTTTCTGAAGGGTCATCCTCAGGCAGGTAGGGAGTACAAAGAGAGTGAGGCAGTGGGGTTCACATTCATACCTACTGGTGGGGAATAAGAGAAAGCCCCCATCCTGGCAGAACAGGGGCATGATGATGAGGAGCCTGCCAGGAGGTTGAGAGGTGCAAGTCACAATGTCCAGAGGCCATGGTAAGCCCAGGCATGGCTGGAACAGATGCCAGAACCTGGTGGGCTGTGGCAATGGGAGTCCAGAGAGCAGAAGGCACTCCAGGAAGATGGTTCTGATTGAGGGTGAGGACCTAGAGTTGAGCACAGGGAGAGTGAGGCAGAAGTCTGGACTTTTGGACTGAGATAACATGGTGAGGGTAGGAATGTGAGAGTAGTTTTTTGGGTGGTGGTGTTGTTGTTTTTCCTCAGTGACTCAACCCTGAGAAAATTGTCAAGTAACCCCTTGTCTTGATCAATGTTGGAGAAGCCAGGTCTGCCCTTAAAGTTTCAGTAGTTCTAGCTGTGGGAAATGAGAGCCACCAGGGCATAGGAATTGAATCCCCTGGATATAAGGGGACCCCAGGGGAACTATCCTACCTTCTCTTCGTTGGTCATCTGACATTTTGGAAGACTTCTGCTGAACACAGGATCTGTGCTTTAAAGGGTCTTATAAGTCACCATCTTGGTGTGAAGGAATAAAAGAATATTCTATTTGAAGCTGTTTGCTTTGCAAAGAATCAAATTGCTCTCTGACTGGTAAAGAACAGAGATGAAGGTTATCACAATGATACAGAAAGACCTTATATGAAAAGGGGCAGGGTAGGAAGCATAGCCAGTCCCTGCAGGGTTTGCACCTAGTCATCTCAGTCTCTCAAAGGCCATAGGGGCTCTCTAATTCTATTTCTACTTCATGCTTCTCTTGATCAATCAGCTTCCTCTGCTTACAAATATTGTACACAGCTCTCTAATGGGATGGCTGACCTAATCCTGACTCTAGATCACTCCTAGTCAAAAGAGCCTACCATCAATTGGCTACAGGCCTGTGTCACTACATCCAAATTCTTCAGAACCTGATTGATGATTGGCAAGTCAGTGGGTCACTGGCAAATGGCAAGTCAATAGGTCATTACTCAATAGATCATTAACCAGAAATTAGATTGACCATTTACCAACTATTGTCAAGGAGGGTCTGTTCATGTAATACGTGGACTGTCCCTTACAGGGGATGCGTGCAGGACATATATTGAAACACAAATAGCATAGAATTGGATAGATGCTGACCATCAGAAATGCAGGCTTACTGCAAGAATTTATAGCAAAACACATATGGTCAGCCTGAGTAATGACGCCTCCACCCCCTGCCAAAGTCTTCCACATCCTAATTCAGAAGCCGTTGATGCAGGATTTTCCTCTTGGTCACTTTGCAAGCCAGGACCTCCAGCTGGCAATGCCCCACCTAGGCCTCACTCAGCCACACTATCTGCTGCAGGAGATGGCTCACCCACTCAGCCCACACAGGTAGAGTCTGGCTTGCACACCAGTTCCTGAGTTCTTGTCCTGTATCCAAGAAGAATGAGGATGCGCTGACAATTGAAGAGCGAGCAAGACAGGGAGATTTATTGAGTGATGAAACAGCTTTCAGTGGAAAGGGAACATAGGGTGGTCTCCCTACCCAAAGGCGGGAAAGTCTCCTTAATATGGCTGAGTCGGGGGCTTCTTATGGGCTCAGAATGGGGAAGGGGCAAGCCATAGGTAGTCTTGGAAAAGGCAACATTCGATTGGTTAAAAGGCATTATTCAGAAAGAATCTCTCAGGACAGGGCAGGCAAACAGGAACAGAAGTTCTTACTGGGGGTCACAGGTTTCATCTGAGACCAGCAGCTCAGTCTTCTAGCCTTCAGGCTGTTTTTGGCTTGAAAGTGGGGTTTCATCAGGGACCTGCCTCTATCAGCCTAGGCATTTGGCTGCCTCCTGTCGCTATCACTATGAATATGTTACCTTATATGGCAAAAGGGACTTTGCTGATGTGATTAGGATCTTGAAATGGGGAGAGTTTCCTGTTATCCTGATGGACTCAATGTAACCACAGGATCCTTTCAAGAAGGAGGCAGGGTCAAAGACAATAATAGATATGACCACAGAAACAAGAAGGTGGTGATGGAAGCAAGAGGTTGGAGTGACGTGAGGAAAGGGTCACAGGCTAAGGAACACAGGTGTCTTCTAGAAGCTGAAAAAGGCAGGGAACTAGATTGTCCCCCAAAGCCTCCAGAATGACAGCAGCCCCACAGACACCTTCATTTTAGACTTCTGACCTCTAAAACAGTAAGATAATGCATTAGTGTTGTTTTCAGCCACTAAGTCTGTGGCCATGTGTTTCAGCAGCAATAGGAAGCTATTACAGCTGGAACATGGGATGCCATCATCCTAACTGTCCGGGGCTTCTCACAGGGAATCAGAACTATAGTTCATATTCATTCAGGAAGCAACTTGAATTCAAGCAAACCCTGCTCCATTGTGTATACCTTGCATTTTCTCTTTCCAAAAGTGAGGATTTGATTGACTAGGTTCATTGCTATGCAATACAGATCATTCTTACTGAATAGTCAGGCTAATAGGTTTCACATCAATACACCTCAGTGGGGATTGGCTTCCCTCTTGTCCAATACAAAGGGCCTGATCCAATCAGCCATGTCCAGGGCAGCAAGGTGGCAGCCAGTTAGCAACCGTCATAACCCACAAACACACACACACAAAGCACAAAACTTTACAAAGAAGAATGGGTTTAAGCTATCTGTGGGAGTCACCTGAGGATACCACCCACAACCAGTAGGGTTTAACATGCAGAAGTTTAGCAAACAATCTTGAGGTTTTAAGAGAAGAATGGCCCCTTACTGACCTCCTTATACTAACCTTGATGCTGCAGTGGTAATGAGTTAAAATTGTGAGAAGCTATGAGCTCAAGGCCTGGGGTCCCTTTCTTTGAGCCCTGTGATCACGGCCCTACTGGATCCTAATCCCACAGCTACAGGTAGTCATCTTCCATAGGTCAAAAGCAACCACTCCTCCAGCATCTCCTGTGGTGCCCTTGCCCCTGCACATTGGCTTGAAGGAGGGCACAGGATTGCTGCTTGACCAGGAATAATATTTTTAGTAGTTTAAAGAAAATAAAGAGAATCTGTTAAAGGCAGTTTCAGGTTCTGGGCATGAAAAGAGATGCAGTGCTTGAGCTTCTGGAAATCAGGAGGGCTTAAAAAGTCAGAAATATTTGAGTTACTGCCTTTGGGACTGGAAGAAACCCAAACAATTAGAGGCATGAAGGTATAGCACTCAGGGTTTGATAGGTGGTGGTGCCTCCCTAACATGAGGTCTCTGGGCTCACTGGAGCCTGACCTCATTTTCAATTGCTGAAAAAAATGCACATGATAAGCTCAGTCTGAAGATGCTTTGACAATTGTTTGAATCAGCCATTTTCCTAGAGGGTTTTGTTTTATTTATAATTATTATTTTTATTTATTTGTGTTTTTCTCTTATGATAGGCTACCTTTTGTTTAAACAATTGGGCATCCCAGACCAGATTACCTAGAAATAACCTGGTGCTTTTCTGTGGTATTCTTTAAAGGCAAGAGTATTTTTAACTCAATTTATCTTTTGTACACTCAATGACTTGTCTCAAAACAGCTCCATCAGCTTTCTTAACCTGAATCCTTGTTCAAGTTTCCTAGTCCCTTTCATTAAATTAAAACTTTTAAAGAATTTTAATTTAAGCCTTATTTGAAAAGATCATACATATCTCATGATTCCTATTAAAAATTAAGTAACTGAAATGCATACATATAAAAATATGTGTATATAATGTCATATATTATTATATACATAATATGCCAGAAGGCAGAATTTATCTTCCATGAACTAACTTTTTGTCAGAAAAAAAAAATGATAATCTGGTTTCTGGCATAGGCATGTGCAGCGCCCCCCCGCCCCATACAGGATCCCTGGGGCAGAGTCACGGACAATTTCATCTCACATCTCTCTAAGGAATGACAGATCAGCTCTGTGGCACATGGTCCCCCTCCTGCAAGGTCTGGCCTCCTCATGATGCTAAGGTCCACTAGGAAGATTCCAGAGTGTGAGTGACTTGGGGGAGGACAGTAGGAAGTCTACAGAAGGTTGGGTAGGAAGAGACCTCAGCACACCAGGCTGCATCTGAGACAAGGCAGGTCTCCCTGGGCAGCTCTGTCTCCTCCATCTCTATGTAGATCATTTCTCTGCCCCTTGTTTGGTGCACACTCCTGCCAACAGGATCTTGGAGGCAAGCTGGGTAAAGATTAGGCTGCCATGAGACCTGAAGCTGGTGCTCTATGGCGCATGTTTGGGAGAGCCCAGGATCTCCACCTCACACCCAGGCCCTGCTCGGCAGCTGAGGGCAGCTCTGTGATGTGTGATGTCAGTGCTTCTGGGCCGGGGATGGTGTGCTGAGCAGAGCTGCCATAGGCACCCACCCCTACACCTGGACATGTCATGCCTACAAACACAGGACCTGGAGAAACCACGAGCCATTCTCAATCTACCTTGGAGCCCTAACTACCACTGAGAGACTTTGCTGGTACCCCAAATCATCTGGCTTTAAGGAGCTGTCAGGAAACCGTACGAAGGGCTTAGGTGGCAACTAAGGGATAAATGGCTAATCACAGTTTAAGTGGTGCCCACTTTCTCTCTGCCCCAGTGTATTAACTTCAAAAATCGAAAGAATGGAGGGGTGCTAGTGCTGGGGGCAGGGAGAGACCCCTGCCCAGTTTCCCCTTAAACGAGAAGGCATCCAGACCCTCATCCAAGGTTTCCATGGCACCGAGAGCCCAGGGATGGTGGACGAGTCAGCATTCAGTCCAGCACGCACGGCTTCCATGGCACCAAGAGCCCAGGGATGGTGGTTTCAGTGCCTGGTGGAGGAAAGTTGCCTTTATGCACCTTCCAGCAAGGGGCTCCGGGAGTTTCATGCTGTAGAGTAGGGGGGTCAAGGCCCTGTTTTATCTCTGCAGTTGAAACAGTCACAGATGTCTATGTGCTATTTTCAAAATTTTGAAGTTCCTCGTGGAAACTGCGCATGTTTTTCTCAATAACCACTCCACTACCACTGCCAAACTAAATGAAGCAACAAGCTTCACTTTATATCAATTCAATATTTATACCAACTCTGATTATCTCTTATGGATCAGAAGCTCTGATTGGCAGTTACATATGGTTTTGCTGATAAAACTGTGAAAACAAATTTATTATTATCTGCAAATGGAGGGTATATGGCAGATAGGATTTTCCAGAGCATGAAGTCTGAAATAACACAAAAGATATCCCTGGTGATGGGAAACCTGAGAACCCTAAAATAAAAACACTAGGGGCAGGGGCACGAGGTCAGGAAAGGTTGTTGGACTGGATTGTATTTGTCAAAGAGAAAAGCCATAGAGCATAGTAGAAATGTCGGGATGCAGAAGAGGAGAACTCCCGGCCATGGCCTTGCTATGTGACGGTGACCAAGTGCCTTGCCTTGGATCTTTCACCCCTGGACACTGGAGGGGTTGGACTTGCCTGATTCCCTCTCTCAGGGTCAGAGCCATGGACCCAGCCGGGGGGAGGGGGTTAGGGAATGTGGTGCACACAGGCCTGGCTAAGCTGGGCCTCAGGACAGGACTTGTAGCAGGAAGGATCCCACGTTGTTGACCCAAGACAGCAGATAGGAGTTGTTGCAGGTCCCTCTTCTGGAAGCACCTCTGAAACGGAAAAGGTGTGTGCAGGGTTTATCAGGAATTGCTCTCAGGCTCCACGCCCATGGGAGTAGTCAGGGGTGTAGGATGGGACAGAAGGAGCAGCTGAAGGGTGATGCAGAAGCAGCGAAGACCTCCGCAATCCTGCAGGGAAGCTTGGGAGCTGGGATGGCCCTGCAGAGATACACTGAGGTAGGGCAAGGACCCCGGCCTTCTAATCCCCTGCACTGACTCGACATTGGATGCGCAGCCCCTTGGAAGGGGATGTGACGGGTGAGGTGGCTCTCGGCATCTGAGGGCAATCCCTAAAGACAGACTCAGCTGAGAGCTGTCAGCAACCTGAGGACTGTCTCATCTTGGACGGGTGGGGACCCCAGGGAAACCTGGACAGCGTACCTCACGCCGTCTGCAGGCACAGTGCTGCCACTACAGCCAACCATCCGGAGGGGAGAATTCAGGTGAGAAAGGCCCAGGGAGGAAGCTGAGGGAGACTCCAGGCCCCAGTGAGAAGGCAGCGCACAGCCAGCAAGGCGGACTCACCTAGCTGGGTCCTGCCTACAGACATCTTAGTCGGCATCTGCGGCCGTGGCGTCAACCAGTAGGAAACTGATTAGGACCCAACCAGGCTCAGCCAGGCTCCACCACGCTAAGGTTCTGGGCTCTCCCAGTATCTCTGAGGACTGAGCGAGACCCCAGCCTGGGCAGAGGAGACCTCTGAGGTCGTGCAAAGAGTTTTCTATGAAGCTCGCCTTCTGCTGCTCTTCCACCCATTGTTCACCAGTCCTTGCCACTTCCTTGTCCTGGGCATCAGCTAGCCTGGAACCCATCAAGGAGGTCAGAAAGGAGTCGGGATCTGTGGTGAAGGCTGGGGAGGTCAACCAATAGTCAGAAGCCTAGGCAGGCCTGGCACAGTGGCTCCCGCCTGTAATCCCAGCACTTTGCGAGGAGGAGGCAGGAGGATCCCCTCAGTATAGGAGATTGAGACCAGCCTAGACAACATGGCAAGACCTTGTCTCTACAAAAAATACAAAAAATACAAAAATTAGTTGGGCATGGTGGTATCCACCTGCAGTCCCAGCTACTCAGGAGGCTGAGGTGGGAGGATCCCCTGAGCCTGGGAGGTCGAGGCTACAGTGGTTCATGATCGTGTTACTGCACTCCAGCCTGGGTGACAGAGTGAGACTCTGTCTCAAAAATAAAAAAAAAAAGATGACGACATCTAGGCAACAGTATGGTACACTGCAGAGACAGTGAGATTTGGAGTCAGACGGACCTGCCTTCAATTCTCACCTCTGCCACTTTTGGGCTGTATGACTTTAAGCAAATTGCTATACCTCTCTGAGCCCCATGCTGCCCGTTAATCCTAGCACCTACCTCTCAGTACTTTATTAAGTCTCCAGGATTATTCCAGCTGCTATTTTACCACTGCCTCTGGCTTCTTTTGAACTCTGACGACTGGCTTTTATTTAGGATTATGACACACATCGTTAGCTCTAGGATTCCTCGCTGAGCCCCAAGTCTAATTGTTTACAGGCATCCTATGTCTAACTGCATCCCACCTCTCTGCTTCTCCTTAAGGCTGATCCCCACTTTGCTATCAGCTGTTCCATCTCAGCATCTCTTACCCTTTTCTTCTCAGCCTGACGGCTACTGAATCCCAGTGTGAGTCCTGGCAGAAGAAATCTGCAAACCCTAGTCAGATGTGTTTCAGCTTTGCAGTGGATGGTAGGACCACCCTCCCACTGGGGTCAGGTCAGAGGACATGACTCTTTAACATTACTGAAATTAGAAGTTTCTTGAACACAAGATGAAAGAAGAGGTCGATTATCATGTAGTAGGTCACACATTTAAAACAGATTTTGGCTACTACATTTTCTTGGGAATGGGTAGAGAAAAAAGCTCCCCTTTCTCTGTTTAAAGAAATCAAAACTTTAGAGGGCTCTAGGAGGAAAAAAGAGAATCTTCACATGAGAAATAGAATATTGAGAACCCTTATTAAGATAAGTTTCTTGCTCAAAGATTGAAAGACTCAGTGCCTTTGGAGTTTAGCTCTGGTTGAGGGAGGGGCGGGATGAAGTGAAAAATGCCTCAGAGGTTATGGCTAATGGTGCCTTTGGAGAGAAGTATTGGGACATGTGCGTGGGCACCCTCCAGAATGGCCCCAGTGGTGCCCCGTCCTGGTGTTCACATTCTTGTAAAACACCCTCTACCTTGAGTGAGGGATGCTGATGAATAATGACGGGACATCACTTCCAATATTAGGTTACAAAAGACTCTGATTTCCATCTTGCTCGCTCGGAGGGAAGCCAAGCTGCTATGCTGTAAGCTGCCCTGTGGAGGGACCCACATGGCAAAGAATGGAGAATGGACCCAGCCAGCCAAGAACCCTCAGCCTACCATCCCGTGAGGAACATGCCAACAGCCACGTGAGTGAGCTTGGAAGTGGATCCTTCTCCAGTAGAACCATCAGGTGAAACTATAGCCCCAGCCAACATGGGAGCTCTTTCAGAAGAAAGGAAGTATTAAGCCAGATGCTTTACACACTTTACCTTGAACCCCCAATTCATTCTGTGAGATACAGGTTGGTATCTCCATTGTGTAGATAAGAAAACCAAGACTCAAAAAGGTGAAAACTTACCAAATGTCATATGATGAATGAATAGAAGAGAGGGGATTTGAACTCAGGACTGATAACACAAAAGCCCACACTCTGGTTATTGCAGAAATATACTGTGTTTTTATTTCCACGTTTCCATCAGAACTTAAAAATAAAAATGGACAGTGGCTCAATTATCCCACTAACAAACATACAGCAGCAGCATGAACTGGGACCACAGCACCATGCTAACCAAGGCCAGGCCTTCCCTGAGTTGGAATACACTCCCGTACAGCAGCATCCGAAGCTGCTCAGAGCCTGCAACATCCCCTTGAGGCAGAATCCTCCACGTGCAAAGTGACCTAATGGTCAATTTTTAAAAGAAAATAGCTGAATCTGATGCCAGTATGGGCCAAGTACCACTTCTAAAAACCTTACATGTCTTAACTCCCTTAAACAATCCTATAAGAAAGGCACTATTATAGTCATCCAATTTATGGATGAGGAGACCAAGGCATGGAGAAGTTAAATAATTTTCTCCCAGACACTCAGCTATAAGGAGCAGAGCCGGGATTTAAATTCAGACAATTTGTCTCCACAGTCACAAACAAGATCCCCAGAATTCTCTCCTTGGTCCCAGGCTATCAAGTTGCCTGGGTTCCCAATACAGCATTGGGTTTAGCTGGCCTTGGCTCCAGGTCTTTACCTTCTGGATTCAACCTGGCTACCAACACCCTTGACTCTGACTTTCTCCATTCACCTCCTGGTTCCCAGTTCCCAGCTAGCCCTTTCTGCCTCGACCCCATCTGCCCTGGCTCTTGAGCTGCTCACACCTGCATCTCATCCCATGACTGCACCCCAGCCCTCACCTGCCTCCCAACCTGTCTTACAGCTCACCATCCAGCCCGCCTGAGGCTCTGCCCACTGACAGGCTACTCCCAGGACAATACTAGCCCCCAGGACAAGCACTACACCCAGATGGCATGTCATTCAACAAGTCAGGGGCAGGCTTAAGGTTAAAAATCATCCCAATTCTGGAGATATTATCTGAAAAAAAGACTGTTTTCAGGAAACAATCTTCCCGTCTGTGGTGATTTTTAAAATATAGTTCCCAAATTTTGTGTGGGAAAGGAAAGTAGCAATATAGATGCAGGAAGAGCATTACTGTGTGGATAAAAAGATGATATATGCAAATGAACACGCTCAGCCTAGAACTTAGATTAAGGTTACTGCCTGATATGGTAGGTACTGTGGTTTGAATGTGTCCCCCAGAGTTCACGTGTTGGAAGCTTAATCTCCAGTGCAACAATGTTGAGCAATGAAACCTTTAAGAGGTGATTGGGTCATGAGAGTTCTGCCCTCATGAATGAATTAATGTCATTATTGCAAGAGTTAGTTATTGCAGGAGTAGGTTCCTGATTAAAAAATGAGTCCACCCCCACTTCTCTCTCTCTCTCTTTCTCTCTCTCTCTCTCTCATGGACATATGCATTCTCTTGCTCTTCCACCTTCCACCATGTGATGACACAGCAAGAAGGCCCTTGCCAGATGCAGGCCTCTCAACCTTGGACTTTCCAGCCTCCAGAATTGTAAGAAATAAATCTCTGTTCTTTATAAGTTACCTTGTTTCTGTTATTCTGTTATAGCAGCACAAAATGAATTAAGACAGTAGGAAAGATCATCGACGCTGTTATAGACCTCTAGGGCATGATGAAAAAGCAAATCTGCCCATGTTTATGCAGATAACAGAGTCAGTTAATGAGGCCATGACATTGATCATATGGGACTTCAATAGCCCTGAAATGGACTAGAACAAGAATTATGAGATGGCAAGAAGGAGAGGCCACAGAGCTAGCAGTGATCAGAAGCTCTTTTCCAGGAGACTTTGTTGAGCAATCAAAAAGATCATGGGCTGTTGGGGGCAGCCATCTGAAAAGTTGAATGTAATGAAGGATGAAGGATGGGGCTAAAATGCTAAAAGCAGCGTTTTCAAACAAGTCTCATTTCAATTTAGTCTTCCCATCTGTGGTGATTTTAAAAATATAGTTCCCAAATTGCCTGTAGCATCTGGGGAGCAGGGTCTGTGGGCAGACACCTGCTCACCAGTGAACATTTGGAATGGCATTTCTGGATGGAGGTGTCATTGTGGCTTAGAGATTAATCCATAAAGAAGACAGACTTAGAGAATCCCAGAGTAGCACAGCTGGGAAGCCCTTGAAGATGATGTAGCCAAATTGCCCAGAGAGGGTAAGTGACATACTCAGGGTCACGCAGTCAGTAATTAATGGGGAAGGGGCTGGAACTCCACTTTTCTAAGTCCCTGTTTAGGACTGCAACATCCCCCGGAGTGAGTGAAAGGAAAGTTCTAGAAGGAATCTCCTCAAAAGAGATGTAGAATAAGAGTGAAGTGGTTGCCTCTGGAAAAAAAAAAAAAAGTGAAAAGTGAATAAAGATTGATAAATTCAGATCCCCATTCTCTTCAGAAAGTAAAATTTCTGATAATTATTATCCCTCACTACCTTAGAGAAAACAAGAAGAATGAAGATTGTCCTAACACGATTATGTAAAGGCAAGACTAAGAAAGGAGAAGGAGTTGATTCCCATATAGAAGTCAACCATCTAGGCTAACTGTTCATCCCACCCCAACGCCTCAAACCCAGACTGGCCACCCATTTATCACATTTTTGCAGGCCTGTGAAAGTCAGCAACAAATACTGTACCTATTCCAAGAGATTGTCCTAGAGCTTCCTCAATTTCTCTGTGGCCACTATGCCTGCTCTTGTCTCCCTGGTTCTCTGATTTCCATGTCTGCTCCCAGTTTTAACATTTCTCCTGGCCTTCTCATATTAGTCACCTGAGCCCCTCCTCTTGGGCCTTAGGTCTCAGCCTCATCTCATCCTAACACTTCCTACTATCCTGGTGAGAAGCTCCCTGCTCTAGCTACAGCCCACTAGGCCTGTAGGCTGGCCTAGCTCCCAGATGTTCTCAAGTAAAAACAAAAAAGTAGACATATTGTCTTGAACCCTAAGTTTCCATGTTGTGGGGAGGATAAGATTATGACCACTATCTGTACCCCATCTCTTGAGAATTTGGAGCTGTGGGACGACAAAGAAGAACCAGAGAATTGGCTGCAGTTGGCAGAAGGAAAAGGACAGATGGTTCCCCAAAGGAAAGGCACCATTGACTGAAGTACCAGCCTCACTCCTGCAGCTCCTGCCTGCCATGGCGCAGGTGCATGTGTATGTGTGTGTGTGTGCATGTGTATATGTGTGATCACCCTGTGGTACAGGGTTGGAAGCCCCACCTGCTTGGGCCTATGCAAAGACCCACCAAAAAATTCTCTCATTTTCTACTCAGCAGTTTGAGGAAAATAAACTTGAATATATCAGTCTTAATCCAGAAAGGCTTGAGATGGTTGGTTGGAGAGTGTTTTCCATGATGTTGGCCTGAAGCCCTTCAGCCACTTTGAACAGGTAGGCGTATGTCTCAGTGTGAAATCTATTTGTAACCCAAGACGATGCTGTCAATACAACAGGAAACTCTTTGCCTCCTCTAGCCTGTTGGCGGGATAGAGTCCCAGTGACAGGACTACCTCAGACCTCACTGTGTCATAACTTCCTTCTGCTCACACAGGATCACAACCACTCCACAGTGCCCTCTGAATGCTTCTGGGCTCCCAGGGGAGGTCTTGGGTGTTGTCTGCACACGAGGTGAGTTCTTGAGCCCCAGGTTTCCCTTTCCCCACAAGTCTCAAGGTCTGTGGATCTCTCTGTTTCTGCTCCACAGGGTGTCCCCACTGGTGTCCTGAAGCTCACCCTACACCAAGCAGAAGTGAGCAGAAGACCCCACACCCTGACCCTGCTGCAACATGCTCACCTGGAGATCTAAAATGTGACCTCCATGTCCCCTCCGTGAGAACAGCTTCTTCCACCTCTGCTGTGGGGAACAGCATTCCAGGCAGAGGGAACTGCAAATGCAAGGAACCTGAGTGGGGTGGGGGGCATTGGTTGCCGGCTTTTGAAGAACAGTAAGGCAGTCAATGTTACTGGAGCCCAGAGAGATTATGAAAGGTAGATGACATGGGCTCTTGTAGGTCACCATGAGAGCTTTACTCTAAGGTGATGGGAAGCCAGACACCTGCAGACATGTCTGCAAACACCTTTGAGGTTTGTCTGAATCCTCAACTGCAGAGGAAAACACAAGAAGTGTGGGAGTTCCCCACAAGAGTTCACATTTGAACTAGGTTTTTTTTTTTTTTTAAACTGCAACCTCTGCCTCCTAGTTTCAAGTGATTCTCCTGTCTCAGCCTCTCGAGTAGCTGAGATTACAGGCATGTACCACCACACCGGCTAATTTTTTGTATTTTTAGTAGAGATCAGGTTTCACCATGTTGGTCAGGCTGGTCTCGAACTCCTGACCTCAAATGATCTGTCTGCCTCAGCTTCCCAAAGTGCTAAGATTACAGGTGTGAGCCACTGCATCCGGTCTTGAACTAGGCTCTGAAGGATGACCAGGAGATTTTCAGATGGGGGAAAGAGGAGCAAAGCATCCCAGATAAAGAGATTAATATATTCAAAGGCTAAGAATGGTGAAAAAGCAAAACGTGTTCCGGGGTGGCTGGCCATACACCTGTCTGGCATTCAGGACAGGAGGATGTTAGGGGATGCTGCAGCAGAATGCGAGGCTCAGATGTGGTTGGGGTCAGATGGGGAGGACCGTATACAAGGCATCATCTCCAGCTTCCTTAGGAACACACTCCCTTCTTTGAGAACTGCACTGGCCCCTAATGAGCTGAAGTCACTTTATTACTTACTGCAGTGTAAATGAGCACTGTTATGAGAGGCATATGGCCCATCTCCCCGCTCCTTCTTCCCATCCCACCCTCACTCCTGAAATCCAGGCAGCTGCCTTGGGCAGCATCAGAAGGGCCCATGTGCTTGAGGCTTTCAGACAGCTTTTCCCCAATAAGACAAGCTCTCTACTTAATCTGCAGAAATGGAGTGTTTTAAATTAATTTCTGAACTATCCTTGCCAAGAAGCTAAGGACACTGGAGTAAAAGGCAGGGGATGAGGTGGAAGGGGTAGAGGGGAGAAGCAGAATGAGGCAGGGCAGCAGGGAGGCGAGTTCCTAACCCAGGTCTGCCCCACAGACTCATTCCAGCAGGTGGGCTGCCTTGTGCTGTCCAAGGCACTGTGTTGAAGAGGTTCAGTAATTGAAATAAGAAAAGAGAGTCCTCTGATCAGTTACTGCACCCAGGGCCCTAAAAATGATGGAAAGGTGGCCTCCCTCTGCCACGGGGTCAGCCCGAAAGTAATTACCAGGATACTTTGCAGATTACTGAATAAGTCCCTGGAACCGGCACATTGATTTATATAAGACCTGGAGATTTTGAGAGATTTGAGAGAATATTAAGAATCAATCAATATTTTAATTTATTTCAGGGTCTTGGAGACTTTAGCTCTGTAGAAAACCACAGGGAGGAAATTGTGACCTTTGAAATATGGCTGGCTGGCAGGCAGCAGGGAGGTACCTCGGCAAGGAGCCTGTTTGGCAGCCGCTGCAGAGAAAGACTTCTCTGCACTGGAATGTTCTTTTTCTTCACAGCATCAGTCACGGATTTCAAATAGCCAAAGAGTGGAGGGCCTCAGGGTGAGTGAGCTCTGGAGCCCTGGCAAGAAGGCTCTTGGCTTGAACATGCATAGCTTACTCCTCCCCAGAGAGAGTCCCTAGGGCCTGGAGAGAGGAGCCTGCAGACTTTGTGCCTCTGCCTAGGATGTGCTGCTGTGATCTGGGGACATCCTCGTAGAACCACCTGATGATGTGTCATCACTGCAGGAGATCCAGTACCTTCTCCCCTGGGTCACCAGGCTTCCTAGGCCATACTCTTCCTGTGTCCTCCCCAGCGCTTTGCCAGACCTCTCATAGAGCACCTTAGCACCAGGTCTCGGACTATCACCATCCTCCTGTCTTATTCCACAGGAAGACTGTAAGCTCCCTTCAGGCAGGAATGACGTCTGATCCATTTCTGTGCCCCCAGTACCTGACATCATGCCTGGCCCAGGACAGGTAGACATGAAAATCAATGTGTTGAACAAATGAATGGTCAAATGAACCAATGCAAGAAAAATAAATATTTGTTTGTAAAAATCAGTTATGTTTCAACAGCAAGCAAACAGCACATTCAAATGTAGTCATTAGAGAAATTCAGAAAGGTGAAGACAGGGTGGAGGTAACTGACCAAAGCATGCAGCACCCTGGGGCTAGCAGCAGTGGGAGAGAAGCTGTTAGCACCCCCAGGCCTGATGCAGCTAAGAGAGAAGCAGGTCCCAGAACCTGGAGCAGTCCACTAAAAGGGAGAGGTGACCTTTTGCAAGGGAGGCAGCCATCCCCTCAAACCTGCAGAGGGGAAGTGGGTGAACGAATACCTTGACCTCACCCTCTGTACTTCCTTGGATCTCCTCCTTGTGTTCCTTACTGGCCAATGCCAACCAGAAGCCAGAGACCAGTGGAGCTCCTTGATTCAGGGTGGAGAGTAAGCAAAAGATCCCCAGGAAAGGGCTGCCAGGTAACTCTCTGCCTATTCCGTCTAGCTTATCCAGCCCCACGAGAAGGGCAGACCTAGGCACCCCAACTGATGGGCATAACCCAGTAGTTCTCAATAGGGGGCAGTTTTGCCAGCCCCTGGGGGGATTTGTTTTTCACAATTGGGATGGGGAGGGTGCTACGGGCATCTAGTGAGTAGAGGCCAAGGATGCTGCTAAACATACAAAAATGTAAAGGACAGCACCCACAACAAAGAACTATCCAGCTCAAGATATCGATGGTGCCATGCTGAGAAAGCCTGGCCTAATCAAATGTTGAGAGGAATTCAGGCAGACTCTGTGCTGCCCTGGCTTCAGCTAGAGAACATTGCCTCACTGTGCTAGGAAAGGCAGCATCATTTGGTCCGACCCAGAGCCATCGGCCACTAAGTGACCAGTGTCTTGACTCTGAGTGTCCCTTCAGGAAGGTGCTTTAAGGAGAAAGTCTATCTGCTGTCTGTCTCTCCTCACTGACAGTGATGTCCTAGGGTGTCCAGAGTGGTGGACCGGTGGCAGGGAGCACCACTCAAAACATGAGCAATTAGCCAAAACCTCCCCACTGGGCTCACCACCTCCCCAACTCCCCTGGTATTGCAACCTTCTCGTTCCCCTCGTTTTCAGTTTTATATTCACACCATAAAAACATTTTGTAAAAGTGAATCAAGTCTTGCCATCTGTCTCTCTCACTTTTATCATGTTTGTAATGAAAAGAAGAGTCAAGAGGAAATTGAATCCAAACTGCAAATGGTGTGCTGCTTCCTGGTAGCTGAGATCCACCCGAGCAAGGCAGGGACTTGAGGAAGAGGGTGGCCCTCGTGGTGCAGAATCATGTACAAAGTGAGTTCCATCAAAATCTCATGTGAAGCTCTCATGGCAGCCCTGGAAAATAGAGCTTGTAATCCACGTTGACAGATGAGGAAACTAAGGTTTTTCAGGGGGAGATTAGTATTTCAAGGTTGTGCTCCCAACAAATAACAAAGCAAGGTCTTAAACTCTGAACTTGGCCATCAACTCCAAGTTGTAGACCAGTGTTGCTTCCTATTTCATCCTGACATGAAATCATTAGCTTACTGCTACTGGGGTTTAGGTACCATATTGGAAACCATTGAAGTTTAAGTAACTGTGGTACTTAAGAGAGCTCTATTTTACTCCCTGTCACAGCTTAGAAATTCTGTCCCTCATCTGACCCTCCAGGGCCAGAGCTGGGGAGAGAATAAGTTCCATGTGTACATTCATGTCACAAATATTCACTGAGAAAACCACATGCTAGATGTGGGATGGCCAAAGAGCACCATTCTGAGCAGGGCAGCAGATCTTGAAAAAGGACCCTTGGCACCAGATCAGAGAGGAACCTAATAATGTCAGGCTGCATTGTTTGAGCACTCACAATGAGCCAGCTACTGCTCAAGAACTTTCTGCATACTAACTCATTGAACCCCATAAGGCTTATACTCTTACAACTCCCATTTTACAGATGAGATGAGATGAGATGAGATGAGATGAGATGAGATGAGATGAGATGAGATGAGATGAGATGAGATGAGATGACTCAAGCAGTTTAGAAAATTGCTGAAGGAACCCAGCTTAATAGTTGTTCTGTTCTGACACATGCTACAACATGGATAAACCTGAAAGACATTTTGCACAGGGGAAAAAGCCAGTAACAAAGGTAAAATACTGGGTGATTCCACTTATATGAGGGACCTAGTGTAGTTAAATTCATACAGACAGAAAGCAGAAAGTCTAGGAGTTGGAGGGGAGAAGGAAATGGGGAGTTATTGTTTAACAGGTTCAGAGTTCAGTTTGCAAAGATGAGAGTGTGGAGGTGGATTGCAGAACAATGTGAATGTCCTTAAATTAGTGCCATTGAACTATACACCTAAAAATGGTTAAAATAGGCCAGGCACGGTGGCTCATGCCTGTAATCCCAGCACTTTGGGAGGCCGAGGCAGGCGGATCACAAGGTCAGGAGATTGAGACCATCCTGGCTAACACGGCAAAACGCTGTCTCTACTAAAAATACAAAAAATTAGCTAGGCACGGTGGTGGGCACCTGCAGTCCCAGCTACTTGGGGGGCTGAGGCAGGAGAATCGCTTAAACCTGGGAGGCAGAGGTTGCAGTGAGCCAAGATCGTGTCACTGCACTCCAGCCTGGGTGACAGAGCGAGACTCTGACTCAAAAAAAAAAAAAAAAAAAAGGTTAAAATAGTAAGCTTTATGTTATGTATACTTCACCACAATAAAAAAGGTGAAAAACATAACTTTTAAGTTGATCATAAAAATTTGTAAGTTTTTTTTTTTTTTTTAAGGCTCTGGAATCCATTCTCTTAACCATCCCTGTGTTAGAAGCTGCATTAATCAGTGTTCTCCAGAGAAACAGAACCCATAGGATGTGTATCTACACAGAGAGATAGTGAAGGGAACTGCCTACACAATTATGGAGTCATGCAAGTCCACGATCCACAGGGTGGGCTGGCAGGCTGTAGACCCAGGGAAGAGCCCATGTTGCAGGTCAAGTCCAAAGCTGTCAGTTGCCACAATCCCTCTGCTGGCAGCAGTCGGTCTTTGTTCTATTAAAGTCTTCAATGGGCTAGATGAAACCCACCCACATAATGAAGGGCAATCTGCTTTACTCAGAGTCCATGGATTTAAATGTTCATCTCATTCAAAAATACACAGTCATGGAAACATTCAGAATAATGTTTGACCAATTAGCTGGACACCAAGGTCCAGCGAAATTCACACATAAAATTAACCAGCACAGGTGGTCAATCCCACTGTGCCACAGCTAAAGAGAGAATAGACCTGCAGTAAGCAAGGAGCTGAACTGGTGGGATCAAGTCCAGGAATGCAGGTAAACTAGGGTCCGAAACCAGGGGCAAGCCCACAGTGAGCAGACTGATATGTGAAAGCAGGAGAGACTTTGAGCAGACTGAGCCAAGGTGAATGGTGGCAGAGATATTGCTGACTTAGGATGATATAAAAATGCAGGCCCTGGCTGCAAAGCCCATAGACTCCTGCCAGGTGAGGGGCAGCCTGTGCCAGGCACAGGCTGGGCAGGGCAGCCGAGGCCACTTCAGGGGATGATGAGGCATTACCCCAGCAGTGTGGAATATCATCTTCCTTCTGAAGGGGAGCAACAGAGATAACTAGAAATTTTGCCGAGTTATTCAACCGTTCTACATGTCCAGCCTGCCTCAGGTCTGCATATGGGACCTGAATGGCATCAGATATACAAGCACCAGATCAGACTGTGCTTCTGGGATTATATTATGGAGCAAGGCCTGCAAGGACTTCCTGAGCTGCCATCAGGGTCCAGAAGACAAATTCAAGATGAAGGTTTCTGGCCAGGTGTGGTGGCTAAAGCCTGTAATCCCAGTACTTTGGGAGGCCAAGGTGGGCAGATCGCCTGAGGTCAGGAGTTCGAGACCAGCCTGACCAACATGGTAAAACCCCCTCTCTACTAAAAATATGAAAAAAAATTAGCTGGGCATGGTGGTGGGCACCTGTAATCCCAGCTACTCAGTAGGCTGAGGCAGGAGAATCGCTTGAACCTGGAGGCAGAGGTTGCAATGAGCCGAGATCGTGCCACTGCACTCCAGCCTGGGTGACAATGTAAGACTCCATCTCAAAAAAAAAAAAAAAAAAAAAAAGATGAAAGTTTCCTCGGAGGGCAGCACGAAGGCATGCTGGGGCCAGGTTAAAGGCAGAGACACCATGGGTGTCAGTGGCCAGGAGATGAAGCCAAAAGTTGGAAGGTGGAAGGAGCTATTGACTACAGCCAAGGGAAAGAACAGGCAGAGGAGGGAATGGGGGGAACAGGTGAGGGCTGATGCCAGGCAGGTTGGAACAGAGAGGAAGGGACAAGATGGTGAGACATGTAGGTTCAGACACTAAGTCTGTAAGTGCAGAGGGTCCATCAGGGCCCTCTTCATTCTTTGGACCTGGGGCCTTGCCAGAAACATCCAGAATAAAGTCATCCAGGTCTTTGAAGGGAGTGGCTTCCCATGAGTTGATACCCATCTGCAGCTGCAAGCCTCATCTTTAGGAAGGAGACAGTGATGGTTTTTACAGCACAGCATGCTGGCACAGACCCAAGAGATGTGACATCTAGACTCAGATATAACTTGGTCTAAGACTACCCATTCCCTCACCAGTAAAGTAGGGGTGATCCTGGCTCCCAGCAACCTCAGAGTCATTGTCATAGGCGCAAGTGAGAAAACAGGACTGAAAGTCCAGTGACATCTAGATTAAGTGGCCCTAAAAATGTTAAATACCAAAACTACAGCAGGGCAGAGGCCCATCCCTCCCACTAGCGAAGAAGGGAAACAATGTGTCTTCAGAAATATGCAAGCTCTGGAGTGGTGAGGAAAGGATGACTTACTATATTCTAACTGAAAACTGAAGCCAAACAGAACCAGATGTTTGATGTCTATTAAAATTCTGCTGCTATGAAGTCAGTGCCAGAAAGAACACAGAATTACAGCCAGGAATTTACGAAGAGTCAAGGGCCCATGCCCAGCCCTGGGCTGCAGGATCACATGAGGTCTGGTAGGTAGAGCAGCAGAGGTCCCAAGCCAGGGAATGTGGGCGATGGGTGGGAGTGTATGGGAAGGGCAGATATCCTACTCCCAAGCCATCTATTCACTGAATGTTGTCAGTCCATCCTGGCAAGTCCCATTTCCATCAGGCTCCATAAACCCTTCCCATTGCTCCTGGTCCCTCCCAGTCTGCTCAGTCTATAAATAAAGTCAGGATTTCACTAAACAACAGCAATAATAGATACCCAGAATTAAACAACTATCATGTTGGCCACCATCACTTCCTATGAGCCCGATATCATGTTGCATGTTTTGTATGTATTACCTCATTGAATCTTAACAACTGTGCATTTCATGTAAGCAGAACCTGAAGTTTTGAGAGATTAAATAACTTGTCTAGGGTTATTTTGCCTCTTCTTTCCTGGGACCGGAATTTGAACCTAGGTCTTTCTGATGCCATTATAAACACATTAGCCCACAGCTCCCCTGATATGTTGAGGATTAGCAAGAGTGGGTCATAACTCTGCCTCTTAGAGAAATAATCTCAAGTATGATGGGAAAGAAAATGTCACTGGAAGGGGTTATGGTGAGCTGGACAATGTAAGGTCACTGAAGGATTAGGAAATTGAAAGAGTAACCTAAATTCACTGAGAATTTCCATGGGAAAAACATATAAATGAATTTAGTAGCAGTCCCCTGGGTACCAGGCCAGCAGCTGTAAATAGCATTCCCCGAAGTCTAATTTCCCTGTAATGGCTCTTGGTGTTAAGAGTTGAGTGAACAATTGTAATAATAGGCAGGTTAATCTTCCCCATAATTTACACTTGGTGAACTGTGGAGCAGGAGGCAATAAGGGCTTTGCCGAAGCACAGCAAATCCAGAGAAGGCATCTCAGCCTGTACTGTTCCTGGGAAAGGCGATTGTTTCCTTTGTGGCTCTGAGAGTATTGGAAAGAAAGCAGAGTACAAAGCTCTGTCGGGAATGATTGGTTGGGCCAATCCCATCCTTTCATTTTCAAGGCTTGCAGAGAGGCTTGGAGTGGGGTGTGATTAAAGCTATCAGTCACCTGCAGGCCTCCGCAAGCTTTGGAAATAGACTTGGGTTTGAAGATTGGTCCTCCTGTGCAACCACAGGCAGGTTACTAGGACTAGAAGTTTCCTGGGCGTAGTTCCCATTCTGCAAGCCTTTTGGTAAAACAGTTTATTAAGGAGACTAAAAACATGATCCAGTTAAGCATTTTTTAAATGTATTCTGGAGAAAAAAAATACTGGCTAAATTTAGGAGCTGGCTACGGGCCCTTAAAATGCCTGAGGATCAGGCTGAGTTTTTCCTTCTTATTTGTTTTGTTTCTAACAATAGCTAGCAGGCAACCTCATGGTGTTATGCACTTCATAGTTGGACAGAATGCATTCAAATCCCATCTCCTCACCCAAGTTCTGAGAACTCTGCAAGACAGTTAAATCTCTCTGAGCCTCAGTTTCTTCATTTGTAAAACAAGGGACATTCATGTTTTGATGGTTCTTGAACAACTCTGGAAACCTGTGAAGTATACACTGGCTGACCAGTAAGTGCAAATTGTATGTAAGGAGGTTCTAAGAAGGTGAATCATCCACCTCCCAGTGCCCACGTCTCCACCCAGTTCTGTTGTTCTCTGCTGAAGCTCAAATATGGAGCTTGAATATCATCTTGTGAAATACAGCATATACACAGAAAGATATACAAAAGAAAAACGTACAGCAGAAATAGAATGTAGAGGGCAGTGATTTGTCACAAAGAAGCACCTATGAGATCAATACCCAGGTGGAAGTCTAGCTCAGGGGTCAGCAAACTTTTTCTCTAGAGAGCAAGAGTAAATATTTTATGTAGCTGATTTGGTCCCTTCAGCAACTACCTAACTCTGCTGTGTTGGTCCATTCAGGCAGCTGTAACAAAATGCCATAAACTGTGTGGCCTATAAACAATCAAAATATACTTCTCACAGTTCTGGAGGCTGGGAAGTCCAAGATCAAAGTGCCAGCTGACTCAGATTCCACGTCTGGTAAGGGCCTGTTTCCCGGTTTCTGGCCTATAAGGTTCCCTCTCACTGTGTCCTCACATGGTAGAAGGGGCAGGTTAGCTCTCTGGGGCCCCTTTTATAAAGATACTAATTCCATTTATGAGAGCTCCACCCTCATAATCTCATCACTTCCCAAAGGCCTCCTAGTATCATCACATTGGTGATTAGGTTTCATCATATGAATTTGGCAGGAAAGGCACAAACATTCAGGTCACAGCATCTGTATCTGTTGTTGCATTGTGAAAGCAGCCACAGACTATATTAAACAAAAGTACCTGCATTGTTCCAATAAAACTTTATTTATGAAAATAGGTACCAGACTGTAATTTACCAACTCCTGATTTAGATGATGATCAACACCCAGAAGTCACCTCATGTTTTCTCCTCAACAAGGGGAACATTATCCTGATTTTTATGGCAATTACTTCTATACTTTTCTTTATAGCTTTACTACCTAAACATACATTCCTAAGCATTAACTTTTTGCCTAGTTTTTGCACTTAATATAAATCAAGTCATACAGTATTTACTTTTTTGAATCTGGCTTTTTCATCAGACATAATTAGCACATGGCCCTAGATCATTCAACTTTACAACTGATACACATGCACATCGCTTCCAGTTTGGCGCCATGGTCAATACGCAGCTATGAATATTTTTATACAAATCTTATAATACATATGTACATGAATTTCTGTGGGTATAAATCTAAGAAATTTTGGAAATTCCAAGAAATTTGGGATCATAGGGTATGTATATGTTCAACTTTAGAAGATTCTGACAACTCTTTTCCATAGAAATCATGTGAACTTGCATATCCACCAGCAATGCATGACGCCAAGGAAACAACATAATTTTTCTTCAGCCCTTATAAATGTATTGTTGGGACAGACTCCTGTTACTAAAGACAGATTAACAAGAGAGAAAACAGACAAGTGTATAAATGCAAACAGCATGCATCACATAAGAGAAACTTCAATGAAAGGTACCTCAAAGCAGTGACTTGAAACTCTGGCTAATTTAACAGCTTCAACAAAGAATAATAAATTTTAGAGAAGTGACAAGACAAAGCAAAGTTTTAAGCTTCCAGAGGTAGCTATGAGTAGAATATGAGAAGAAACTAATGGAGTAAGGGTTATTTGTAGATTCCTCTGGTGCCATCTCTGAGCTGACAGCAGTCATCTCCAGTAAAGGATAATTTATATCCTGTCTTTAGGCAGTAGGGGCAGAGGAGAGAATAGAAAGAGCTCTTTCTCCCTTTGCTACTTTTTAATTGCCTTCAGTTCAAAAATATTTATTTCAAAGAGGTAGGTTTTGGAGTGACACATTCTGGTTTCCTTCAATGGGAAGAGTGCCAACTGTTGCACCTGTACTCCAGAGCTGCACAGGACTTGGTATTACAGACTTCCATAGCTTATCCATTCTGGTGAGTGCATCGGTAACTCATGGGTTTTGTTTGTTTGTTTGTTTGTTTGTTTGTTTGTTTTTGAGACGGAGTCTCACTGTGTCACCCAGGCTGGAGTGCTGTGGCCGGATCTCAGCTCAACTGCAAGCTCCGCCTCCCGGGTTCACGCCATTCTCCTGCCTCAGCCTCCCGGGTAGCTGGGACTACAGGCGCCACCACCTCTCCCGGCTAGTTTTTTGTAGTTTTTTTTTTTAGTAAAGACGGGGACTCAGGAACCTGGGCTGCATTTTGTGCCAATGAGGTTGTTTAGCCTGGCTCACCGTGTTAGCCAGGATGGTCTCGATCTCCTGACCTCATGATCCGCCTGTCTCGGCCTCCCAAAGTGCTGAGATTACAGGCTTGAGCCACAGCGCCCGGCCGGTAACTCATGGTTTTAATTTATATTCCCCAATTAGTAATGGGGCCCAACACCTTTCCATGTGTCATTTAGATCTCGTCATTTGTGAAGTGCTTATTCAAGTTTTCTGCCAATGTTTTCTATTTGGCTGTTTGACTTTTCCTTATTGATTTTTAGAAATTCTTTTTGTATTCGGTGTAGGAGCTCTTTGTTGACTATATGAGTAGCAAATCTTTTCTCCCGCTGTTGGCTTACTTTTCACCAAGTCATTTGATGAAGAGAGAGGTTCTTGGTTTCAAGGTGGTAAACTTCATCTATTTTCCATCATAGAACTTTTTAAATATCCTGCCTTAAAAAATCTCTTCGTATCCCAAAGTTATGAAGATCTTAAGTTGCATTTCTCTATGATATTGTTCATCTAATCTAAATCTAGGTCGTTTTCTTAATAATATCCCATTAATATCATCTTATTATTTTGAGTATTAGCAGAATCTCTAGCAAAGTTGATTTTTCATCCCTAACATTGGATATATATGTGTCTTCTCCCTTTTCTTCTTTTTTTCATGAAATCTTTAAATTTTTATATTTATTTTTATCATCTAGCTCAAAATGTCATCTTTTCATAAAATCTTGGTGGAGGTGCACCCCAAGGATGACCCGGCCTCAGTCAAGAGCTGATTTTGCGGTGAGCCGAGATCGTGCCACTGCACTCCAGCCTGAGCGACTGAGACTCCGTCTCAAAAAAAAAAAAAAAAAAAAAAAAAAGAACCAATTTTTCCTGTAGCTATGCTGACCACAGCAGCTCACTAAATGCTGATTGTCAATGGAGGAAACAGTGGCTACTTGTATTCTAGGTCTTCTGATGAAAGCAGCAGTTCCCCAATCACCAAAGGTATTGTTCACAACACACCTCAGCAACATGGGTCAATGAGAGTGTATGTTTTAGAACTTATCCACTGGAAGGATATATTTAATACACATCAGAAGTTCATCAAATTACTGGCCACTTACAGCATATAGAAGAGGACTGTTTCTATAGAAAGGGCTCACAATCTGAGCTGACCTTTTACAATGGGAAATGGTATTACAGTGATATTGTAAACAACACAAATATGGAAAACATGTAGTATAATATATAATTATTGAAGACCTCTTTTTTAGGTAAGATTTTCAGAAAACTCAGGGATAGATTTTATATCACAGAATGGTCCATACCATCCAAAATATCTTTTGATTGGACAATAAAATAATATTTGTTGGAAGCTAAAAACTGAGTTAAAGTACAGGCCATTGGGAGTAGTAAAGCTTTAATTTCTCCAATCTTCTTCCAAATTAACTTATTATTAGGGTTCTCATAACACAGGAAGAGGTGGTAACTTTCTACAGGAGAGCACTGGGTCTCAAAACCCATTTCACTTCGAGCTCAGGCTTCTGGTGAGAAAGTGGGTCTGAGATTTTATCTACTAATTCAGGTATTAGTGGTGGTGGTTCTGAGAGTGGTGGCAGGTGCTCAAAGGACTCAGGAACCTGGGCTGCATTTTGTGCCAATGAGGTTGTTTCTTTTGAGTTTAAAATAGTTTCCAAAGGTACTCCATGGTGGATACTGGACTTTCTGTATTGCAGTTGGATAGGCCTTCTTTTGTCAAATCAATTGTAGAATCGAGTTTCCTCTGTACAGTCATAACTTCAGCAATGAGAGAATTGATGGAATTTCCTGATGTAATTTTTCTGATATCTGTCGGATTTAACTGGAGTTGTCAAATTAGGACTTTTCACAGAAATCAACATAAGATCATCATTGTTACTTTCAGAAACACTCATTTTGATCTGGTGACAAATTAATTTTTTACTTCCTTTTTCTGAAGGGTTAGAAGGCTCATAATTCTCAGAAGACTTTCTTTAAACTGGACTATTAACTGACTCCAGATTCAGATTCTTTTTTTTTTTTTTTTTTTCTGAGACAGAGTCTCACTCTGTCACCCAGGCTGGAGTACAGAGGCGTGATCTCAGCTCACTGCAACCTCCGCCTCCCAGGATCAAGTGATTCCCCCACCTCAGCCTCCCGAGTAGCTGGAATTACAGGCACCGGCCACCATGCTTGGCTAATTTTCGTATTTTTAGTAGGGACGAGGTTTGACCATATTGTCTACGCTGGTCTCGAACTCCTGACCTCAAGAGATCCTCCCGCCTTGGCCTCCCAAAGTGCTGGGATTACAGGCATGAGCCACTGTGCCGGGCCCTGACTCCAGATTCTTATCCAAATTCACAGTCTGAATTTGCAACTTTATAGGCTCCATTACTGGATAACATGTTTGGTTCCAAACAATTCCTTTGAGAGAATAATACTGTTTTAATATGTCTTTGGAGTTTTGCTATTTTTGTGAAGAGTTCATCAGCTATTCCTTCATGTTTATTCCTGCACTCTATCTTCCCAGTGCATTCGTTCAATTCTTTCAGTTTGTTATCAAATAGTTCATAATTTATACTATAGATAATCAAATATCTGACCTGTTCCAGGAATGCTGTTTGCCTTTCCAAACCTACACAAATATTTTCATTAATTTGCTCTGAAGTTTTCATGCGTTTAATCTTTTCTTTGTTTTCTGAAAACATCCTCTTCTTTTGATAATGGCTGTTGTTATCAGTGTCAAGTGATGACTGCCAAGTTGAATCTGCACTTTCACAATTTGAAATGCTGGAAGGACAGGTTCTACTAGATTCTTCAGTTTTCAAAATGTCATCAACACAGTTGGTTACAAGTGACTGAATTCACCAAGTTAGGTGTTTTCTCAACAGGCACAAAATGTGAGCCTTCCGAACTTAAAATGTTGTCACTTTAATAAAAGGCAAATGTGATTCTGAATTGGAGTTTGTTTCTAAATGGAAAACCATCTGGTCAGTTTCTTATTATCCACAGTACTGGTTGCTGTAGACTTTGGCATCTGAACACCACCACTCAATAAACTCAGTGGACAGAAACTGGACTTCAGACTACAAGCCCCTTTGTGCTCAAAAAGGGATCCTGTTACATTCGTCTAATACTCAAAATGGTTTTCAGAATGGCTTTTAGAAGTGTTCAGTGAATCTTTTGCCTCTTGTATAAAGACTGTGCTTGGGGAATCTGTTGTTTTACTTGGCTTTTGGTACAGACAAACAACCTGTTCCAATTTTGTTTCAGAATGAACAATTTCTTCTACTGGTTTTCTGCAATTCCAAGAGAATACTTTACTTTTCTCTGGTATCAAATTTTTATTAGAGTCCATTGAGGAAGCACCATTTTCAGAATATCTACATTTGCTAGTTATGACACTAGGACTGAAATTCTGATTACCACTTCGAGCATTACTCCCGGCTGCTTCTGTTTTCAGTGCTTCAACATGCCTTGACTTATTCAGAATCTCCACTTGCTTCCGACAACCTGGGGGCATTGTTTTATTTATTTATTTTTATTTTTTGCTTTTAATGTCTTCCCTTTACTTCTATCCGGACTTGCCATCTTTCATATCCAGCAATGGATCCAAACCAAGAAGAAATCCCTGATTTACCGATATATACCAGTTCTTAAAACACACAGATCACTTCCAGTAAGGCACTGGTTCATGTATTTCTATTAAAGCAGAAGTCAATCTTAGGATGTAGTCTGTACATGTCTGCAGATAAGATTCATAAGTGCTGAATTCAGTACAATAAGTCCTTCATTCAGATGCCTCATTTTTGCATTTTCAATTGCTTTCCCGTGATATAACTTGTCTTTATCTTGAATGGCCTTCCCCACTAGTTTTGCAAATAGTTATGTCGCAGGTCATTTACTGGCTAGAGCGGTGCCACTCCAACCACCCAATCCCCACCTTTTCTTCTTAATCCTAATAGAGGTATATCAAGGATGTTTGTCTTCTCAAAGGACTAACTTTGGGTTTGTTGATACTTTCCATTGTACTTTTGTTTCATTAATTTCTGCTTACATTTATCATTAATTTGCTTCTACTTTATTTGCTATTAATGTGCTGTTAGTTTTCCAGCTTTTCGAGAAATGTGCCTGAGTCAATGATTTTTTTAGTCTTTCTTCTTTACTGCACACACACACATGCCATGCACACATATTTTGATATTTTTATTATTATTCAGCTTAAATATTCTACTGTCCTGTGTGACTTCTTTGACTCATGGGTTATGCTGAAATATATTTCTAAGTTTTTAAACATATGAAAAATTCATAATTATGTCTTTGTTATTGATTTCAGGTTTAATTGTAAAATTTTCAGGGAACATTCTCTGTATGATTTCAGTTCTCTGAAATTTGTTGAGATTTGTTTTATGACCCAGCATAAAGTCAATTAGAATATAAATATTTCATGTATACTTGAAAATTAAAAAATGCATACTCTTAATTTGTTGCGTGGAGTATTTAAAAAATATTTATGAGGTTGTTTACTAATTATGCATTTAAATGTCTCTATTAATCCCTTTTTTGCCTGTCGAATATCAAGACCAATGTGCTAAAAAAATCTTCCAATACAAGTGTGGATTTGCTTACTTCTCTTCATGGTTGTGTCAATCTTTATACATTTTGAAGGTGTATTATTAAGTGCATAAACATTTTAAGTTTATTTTTCAGTTGAATATTTTACAATTCTGAAATGTCCCTGTTTATTTCTAGTCATGTTTTTTGCCATGAATTCTGCTTTGTCTGGCAAAAATACAACTATATAAACTTTTTTATCATTAATGTTTAGATAATAAAAGTTTGTCCATTCTTTTACTTTCAAACTTTCTATGTTTTAATATTTTTCTCTATGTCAAGGTTTGAATACTATCTAATGACCTGCTATGTCCAATCTGCAGTTAAGCCTGTACATTGAGATCTAAATTTCAAATACTGCAATTTTGGGTTCTAGAATGTCCTATCTAGACATTGTATCTAGATCTATGAGGAGATACTTTGAGATCATCAAAACATCCTACTCCTCATCAAATTTTCTCCTTCAATTTCACATATATTGATGATTTATGCCTCATCCAGTCTTTATTGTGATGGTTATAAAGTAGTGATTTTTCCACTTCTACTGCTTCCTCCATATTTACCATTGGCATTCTACTGGAAGAAGTATTTGCAGCATGTATCAACTGAGCACACCCCCTTCTCATCCATCTGTCTGTCTATTATCTACCTGTCTATCACCTATCTATTACCTAAACTCATCCCTAAACAGGTTATAATATATAATTATATATAAGTATAAAACATAATGATATGTCCCTATTGTTTTGATGCTCAAATTGTCCCAGATTTGATCCAGTCAGTGACCTTTCAAGGTGGTTTCTTTATCTTTGTAACATACTTTCCTCATTTTATTTGTTTTTGAGTGCTTTCTTGTTTTCTGGCACTAAAAAAAAAAAAAAAAAATTCCAGATCTATCTTGTACCTTCCCTGAGAAATGAGCCATTTCTCCAATGATTCCTGGTTTCTTTTTAACGATTTCCCTTTAATGACTCTGGCACTGGATACACTCATTGCTACTGGAATGTCACTATTTCTATGTCTTTTCATTGTAGAGCTAAGGAATATCTTATAAATAAGAAATCCTGCATTCATACTGGCATTTACAGTTCCCATCCAGCTCCACAGAGTTCTTCCTCACATTTCCTTATTTAATATTGAGACCTCTCTCTTCCACATTTAGAATCCTAGCTCCCAAAAACACCAAGCCATTTACTCAATCACTCAGTCCTACAATGCATTCAAATTAGTTTCAAAATAGCTTTACTTGCACCACCAAAAGGAAGCTTTCTGAAAAATAGTTCAAAATTTGTAGTTATTTTCTCTAAACTGAAGATACATAGTATAGTCAAAGAGCTGTGTTCAAAAGTTATTTGGACCAGTGTTTTTCCCCCTACAATGTGGTTATATGATTAATTTGAAATACAGCTGAATTTCTATGTCTGTTTGCATTTAGTTTTAGTCAATTTCTCTGTTCCTGATTATTTTATTTTGCTTTTTGGGTTATGTAGGACATTAGCATGATTCCAAAAGTCAAAATTATGCAAAAAGGCCCATAGAAAGAGTAGCAATATTTACCCTGCCCCTTCAATCCCATTCCTCTTATATTTGTAAGTAACTTCTTTTACTGTTTTCCCCCTTCATTTCTTTTGGCAGAAGTAAGCAAATCATATGTTTTATTGTTTCCCTTTATTTGTTACACCAAAGATGGCATTCTATACATACACTTTTGCAGTATGCTTTTGGCCCCTTAAGGATATATTCTGAAAATTGCTCCACATCAGTTCATGGAAATAATCTTCATTTTTTTTTTAACAGATGCAAGATACTCCACTGTATGTAGGTGCTATATTATATTTTTTCAACCAACCTCCTATATGTAAGCATCTAAGCAATTTCCAGTATTTTGCATTCACACAAAATGCAGTAGTGAAAAACTTTATGCACATTGCTGGCAGTGTATTTTCAGAGTAAATTCTTAGAAATGGGGTTACTAAGTCTAAGGCTTAGCGAATATGTAGTTGTATCAGATATTCTCAAATTCTCCTTTACAGAAATTACACCATTTTTTCATTCCCACAGTCAATACATGAGACTCCATATTTCCCTGCAACCTCATCTACTACACATTTATCAAGCTTTTGAATTTTTCCCAATCTGAAGGGTAAAACATAATGTCTTAGTTTAGTTTAAACTTTCATTTATCTTATCTTGAGTGAGGTTTTGTATTTCAGATATTTAAGAGCTATTTTAATATTTTTCGTAAATTGTTTGCTCATGTCTTTTGTCACTTTACTACCATTTTTTGTCACTTTTCCTTCTCAATCAAAAACAATTCTTTATATATTAGGGATATCAACCTGCATCTGTAATATATATTGCAAGTATTTTCTCCCAATGTGTCATTTACATTTTGAGTTACTTATGGTATTCTTTGCCATTAAAAAATGTTTTTAAAAATTGTTTTCTGCTGGGTGCAGTGGCTCACGCCTGTAATCCCAGCACTTTGGGAGGCCGAGGCGGGCGGATCACGAGGTCAGGAGATCGAGACCATCCTGGCTAACATGGTGAAACCCTGTCTCTACTAAAAATACAAAAAATTAGCCGGGCATGGTGGTGGGTGCCTGTAGTCCCAGCTACTCGGGAGACTGAGGCAGGAGAATGGCATGAACCCGGGAGGCAGAGGTTGCAGTGAGCCGAAATTGTGCAACTGCACCCCAGCCTGGAAGACAGAGTGAGACTCTGTATCAAAAAAAAAAAAAAAATTGATTTCTGTAGTCAAACTTATCAATCTTTTTTGTTTGCATCTGGATTTTAAGTTACAATTTGGAAACCTTCCCCTCCACTCAGGATATATAGGAATTCACCCATGTTTTCTTCAAGTACTTGTATAGTTTAATTTTGTATATGTTGATACCTGATTCATCTTGCATTTATTCTTGTGTATGGTATAAGGGAAGGATATAAATTTATATTTTACAAATGGCTATCTGTTTTTTCATACTACTTATTAAAAAGTAATTATTTGCCCCAGTGATTTCAGATACCACCTGTATTACATACATGGTTTCTTGACTTTCTGTTCCATTCCAATAGTCTTTTTGTTTATTCATGTGCCAGTACCACACCATTTTAGTTACAGAGGATTTGTAGTATGTTTAATAAGTTGTTGTATGTTAATAGTATGTTGTATGTATGTTAGTTAATGTAGTATGTTAATAGTATGTTGATAAGGCTTATTCCATCTCAGAGCTCTTGCTTTTCAGTATTATTGCTAGTTATTCTTGTATCTTAATTTTTCCAGGCACTTTAGCTCCAGAACAAAAAAGTTTCTTGGTATTTTATTTTGATTACAATAGGTTTATAAATTAAATTAGGAAGAACTGACATCTCAATGATGTTGAGCTGTCCTAACCGAGACACACTGTAGGAAAAAAAAGCGGTGCCTTTTTCAGAGGATGTCTAGAGAGATTTGGACTCTGTCATCTGTCACTACTTTTTAGACACACAGGCTTTTGTCATAGCTCACATTATTGAATCATCAAAGTTTAAATGTTAATTGTTAATTTTTTTACTCTCTTCCTGATCAGTACAAGGAACTTAGAGTGCTTTAATGCAATTTTCTCACCATTTAACTTTTATTTATCTTTCAAACACAACAAGACTTTATTTTTGTCACTTTATATAGTCAATATCAATGTAGACTTAGCTATGTTATTTACCCTTTTCATTGTTCTTCATTCCTCCTTGGGTCTTCAATCTTCTGTCTGCGATTATTTTCCTTTGTCTGATTAATGTCCTTTAGAATTCCCTCTAATTCATTTTAAGGTTCTATTAGTAACTAATTGTCTCAGTTTTGTTTCTCTGAAAATGTCTTTATAATATCCTCATTTCTGAGGAATATTTCTACTGGGTACAGAATTCTAGATTGACAGTTATTTTTTTTTCAGCATTTTAAATGGAAATTACATTACCTTCTAATTTCCATTGTTTCTCTTGAGAAATCAACAGTCTAGTTGTTGCATTGCTGAGAATAATCTGCATTGTTTCCTCTGCTTTCATAATTTTTTCAATTCGCTTAAGGGCTTCAGGTGATTGCTATGATGTGCTTCTCTTTTTGTGTATTTCTTTTTGTCTATTATATTTGGAGTTTTTAGGTATTCTTGTAGCTTGAGATCTTTCATCAGTTTTGAAAAGTTCTCAACTATTATGTCTTCTTGTTTCTGTTTTACTTTTTCTTCTCTCCTTCTGAGACTTCAGTGATGTGTTTAGACTATCTCATTGTGCTCTCCATGTTTCTTACCCTTGTTAATGTATTTTCTTGCCTTTTGTCTCTCCTGCCTCATTCCTAATATTTTTCTCTAAGCTATACTCAACTTACTAGTTCTCTCTTCAGCTGTATCTAGTCAACTACTAAACTCAACCACTAAAATATTTTAGTTATTGTATTTTGACTTCTAGAATCCCCATTTGGTTTCTTTTTAGAGCTTTCAGATATCTACCAACATTCTCAACCTTTTCTATTACCTTCTTGGGCATGATAATCATAGTTATTTTAAAAGTTTACCAGATAACTTCAATATCTGGACTCCCTGTGAAATTATGCCTGTTTATAAGTTGTTTCTGCAATTGCAGAAAGACTAAAGGACTTTTAGTATTTCTTTTGCTTTTACAGTAGATCTCTTCTTGCTGGCTTAAATAAAGCATCTACAGGAGTCAGGCAGGTAAATAGAAATTAAAGTGATAGGAAATGGTGAGGGACTGTGGCTAACTGGGGAAGGCATGTTTCACCCAAAGGCCCTCAAATTAAAAAAAACTGTAAACATTTTCAGGTCAAACAAAATGCATCTATGAACTGAATTTGCTTTCCCAGTGCCACAAATTTGTAGTCCCAAAACTACAGATTAATGTATTCCTGTCCTTTACTCCAAATATGAAAGTCTAGGAAAATAAACTTTCTGGTAGTTGCATTCATTTATTCCTTGTAGAGGACAGAACCTAAGGAATCATTGTGAAGTCATAATAGCCAATGTTTATAAAGTCCATGTATGCTAAGAATTCCTCTGAAGACTTTATATATATATATAAATTTAATCCTTACTACAGTACTATGAATAAATGTTTTATTATATGTCTTATGGATGAGGAAACTGAAGTACAAAGAGATTAACTGGATTCAGACCCCAGCAGTCTGACTCTAGTACTTGGTATTTGCCACTACACAGTGCCTAGTCAGGACACATGGGGAAAGAGGGCCTAAAGTTCTGAAAGTTGAAAGTCTTGATTGAGTTCCACCTGATTCAGTAACTGTGAAATTCACAAAGGAGCAGAAAGAAATGTGCTATTTTTACTGGGGGAAGATAAATAATTAAAAAAGTGTATGCCTCAGGAGAATAAAATAAGCTTTAAGAGACCTGTACCATTTCAACCCCATAGGAGATAGTGTACTTGTTCACACACCAAGCACATTGCTACTACAACCAGCATATAAGAAAGCTATCATACAAAGACTCTCTGTAACCAGGAAACTCTTACAGAGTCTTCACCCATGAAAGCACTAAGAACTGAATTAGGTTATAACTAACTATAAGCATGAAAGTCTTATCCTTAAGATGAAAAAAGAAATTTAACAACAAGTAAAAGAAATACTGTCAAGTCAAACATAAATTCAAGAATAATTAGAAGAAATAATCCACTCAAATGAGAAGGAACCAGAAAACTAACTCTGGTGATATGACAAAACAGAATGCTATAGTACCCCCCCCCCCCAAAAAATCACACTAGCTCTCCAGCAATGGACCCAGGCCAAGATGAAATCTTTAAAATAACCTATAAGGAACTCAGAAGGTCAATTGTTAAGCTACTCGAGGAGATATCAGAGAAAGGTGAAAAACATCATAAAGAAATTAAGAAGCAGCTCAGGATATAAATGAAACATTTTCTAGAGAGATAGATATCATCAAGAAAAACCAATCAGAACTTCTGGAAATGAAAGACAGACTGAGGGAATTACAAAATGCGGTGGAAAGTTTTAATGATAGACTAGAATAAGTAGAAGAAAGAATTTCAGAGCTCGATGATGGGGTTTTGAATTAACCCTATCAGACAAAAATAAAGATAAAACAATCTAAAGAAATGAACAAAATCTCCAAGAAATATGGGATTATGTAAAAATGCCAAACCTAAGAATAATTGATGTTCCTGAGGGAGAAGAGAAAATAATAGGTCTGGAAAATTTGTTTCAGGAAATAATTGAGGAAAACTTCCCTAGCCTGGCTAGAGATCTAGATATTCAAATCTAAGAAGCTCAAAGAACTGGGAAATTCATTGCAAAAAGACCTTCACTAAGGCATAGCGTCATCAGGCTATCTAAAGTCAACGTGAAGGGAAGAATTCCAAGAGCAGTTTTTGTAGGTTATCTGATGCTTTTATTGTACTGCTCTTTGAAGTTAGAGCAGCAGACTTCTCAGCAAAAATCTTATAAGCCAGAAGGGATTGGGGTCCTATTTTTAACCTCCATAAACAGAAAAAAACTGTCAGCCAAGAATTTTATATCCTGCAAATCTAAGTTTCAAAAATGAAGGAGAAATAAAGTCATTTTCAGACAAACAAATGTTGAAGGAATTTGTCACTACCAAACTAGCACTCTAAGAAATGCTGAAAGGAGTTCTAAATCTTGAGACAAACGCCTGATATGCACCAAAATAGAACCTCTTGAAAGCTTAAAACTCACAGGGCCTATAATACAATAACTCAATGAAAAACAAAACTAGGTAATAATTAATATGATGAAGAGAACCATACCTCATATCTCAATATTCATGTTGAGTGTAAATGACCTAAACACTCCACTTAAAAGATAACAGAATGACAGAGTGAATAAAAAATTGCAATCCAAATATCTGCTATCTTCAAAAGACTCACTTAACACAGAAGGATTCACATAAACTCAAGGTAAAAGGGTGGGAAAAAGTATTCCATGTAAATGGAAACCAAAAGCAAGCAGGAGTAGCTATTCTTCTATCAGACAAAACAGACTTCAAAGCAACAACAGTAAAAAAAAGACAAAGATGGTCACTATATAATGACAAAGGAATCAATTTAACAAGAAGATATTACAATCCTAAATATATATGCACCAAGCACTGGAGCTCTTAGATTGATAAAACAACTACTACTAGACCTAAGAAATGAGATACATAGCAAAACAATAATATGGGAGACCTCAATACACCACTGACTGCACTAAACATATCTTTGAGACAGAAAGTCAACAAAGAAACAATGGACTGAAATGACACATTAGAACAAATGGGCTTAATGAATATTTACAGAACACTCTACCTAAGATCTGTAGAATATATATTCTTCTTATCAGCACATGAAACATTCTCCAAGATAGAACCTATGATAGGCCATAAAACAAGTCTCAATAAATTTTAAAATAATCAAAATTATATTGAGTATCTTTTCAGATCACAATGGAATAAAACTGGAAACCAAATTCAAAAGGAACCTTTAAAACTATACAAATACATGAAAATCAAATAATCTGCTCCTGAACGATATCTAGATTAACAATAAAATCAAGATGAAAATTACAAAATAATTTTAAATGAATGATAATTATAAGTTATTAAAACCTCTGAGATACAGCAAAAGCAGTGCTAAGAAGAAAGTTTATAGTGCTAAATGCCTATATCAAAAAGTCTGAAGGAGTACAAATTGACACCATGTTGTCACACCTCAAGGAACTGGAGAAACAAGAACAAACCAAACCTGAAACTAGAAGAAGAAAAGAAATAACAAAAATTAGAGCAGAACTAAATGAAATTTAAACAAAAAAAAAAAATCAAAGATTAATGAAACAAAAAGCCGGTTCTTTGAAAAAATAAATAAAATCAATAGACCACTAGCTAGACTGACCAAGAAAAGAAGACAGAAGATCCAAATAAGCTCAATTAGAAATGAAACTGGAGGGAGGCAGAGCAAGATGGCCGAATAGGAACAGCTCCAGTCTCCAACTCCCAGCGCGAGCGACACAGAAGACCGGTGATTTCTGCATTTTCAACTGAGGTACTGGGGTCATCTCACTAGGGAGTGCCGGACAATCGGTGCTGGTCAGCTGCTGCAGCCTGACCAGCGAGAGCTGAAGCAGGGCGAGGCATTGCCTCACCTGGAAGCGCAAGGGGGAAGGGGATCCGTTTTCCTAGCCAGGGGAACTGAGACACACAACACCTGGAAAATCGGGTAACTCCCACCCCAATACTGCGCTGTAAGCATACAGGCACACCAGGAGAATATATCCCACGCCTGGCCGGGAGGGTCCCACGCCCACGGAGCCTCCCTCACTGCTAACACAGCAGTCTGCCGCCATCTATCCGCAAGGCAGCAGCGAGGCTGGGGGAGGGGTGCCCGCCATTGCTGAGGCTTAAGTAGGTAAACAAAGCCGCTCGGAAGCTCGAACTGGGTGGAGCTCACAGCAGCTCAAGGAAGCCTGCCTGTCTCTGTAGTCTCCACCTCTGGGGACAGCGCACAGCTGAAGACCAACAGGGGAAGTAGCGGGAGCCGGTGCAGACGCGAACGACTCTGTCTGACAGCTTTGGGGAGAGCCGTGGATCTCCCAATGCGGAGGTTGAGATCTGAGATGGGACAGACTGCCTGCTCAGGTGTGTCCCTGACCCCTGAGTAGCCTAGCTGGGAGAAATCCCCCACTAGGGGCAGTCTGACACCCCACACCTCACAGGGTGGAGTACACCCCTGAGAGGAAACTTCCAAAGGAAGAATCAGACAGGTACACTCGCTGTTCAGCAATATTCTATCTTGGGCAACCTCTGCTGCTGATACCCAGGCAAACAGGGTCTGGAGTGGACCTCAAGCAATCTCCAACAGACCAACAGACAGTCCTTCTGACTGTCAGAAGGAAAACTATCAAACAGGAAGGACACCTATACCAAAACCCCATCAGTACGTCACCACCATCAAAGACCAGAGACAGATAAAACCACAAAGATGGGGAAGAAGCAGGGCAGAAAAGCTGGAAATTCAAAAAGTAAGAGTGCATCTCCCCCTGCAAAGGAGCGCAGCCCATCGCCAGCAACGGATCAAAGCCGGTCAGAAAATGACTTGGACGAGAGGAGAGAAGAAGGCTTCAGTCCATCAAACTTATCAGAGCTAAAGGAGGAATTACGTACCCAGCGCAAAGAAACTAAAAATCTTGAAAAAAGAGTGGAAGAATTGACAGCTAGACTAATTAATGCAGAGAAGATCATAAACGAAATGACAGAGATGAAAACCATGACACGAGAAATACGTGACAAATGCACAAGCTTCAGTAACCGACTCGATCAACTGGAAGAAAGAGTATCAGCGATTGAAGATCAAATGAATGAAATGAAGCGAGAAGAGAAACCAAAAGAAAAAAGAAGAAAAAGAAATGAGCAAAGCCTGCAAGAAGTATGGGATTACGTAAAAAGACCAAATCTACGTCTGACTGGGGTGCCTGAAAGTGAGGGGGAAAATGGAACCAAGTTGGAAAACACTCTTCAAGATATCATCCAGGAGAACTTCCCCAACCTAGTAGGGCAGGACAACATTCAAATTCAGGAAATACAGAGAACGCCACAAAGATACTCCTCCAGAAGAGCAACTCCAAGACACATAATTGCCAGATTCACCAAAGTTGAAATGAAGGAAAAAATCTTAAGGGCAGCCAGAGAGAAAGGTCGGGTTACCCACAAAGGGAAGCCCATCAGACTAACAGCAGATCTCTCGGCAGAAACTCTACAAGCCAGAAGAGAGTGGGGGCCAATATTCAACGTTCTTAAAGAAAAGAATTTTAAACCCAGAATTTCATATCCAGCCAAATTAAGTTTCATAAGTGAAGGAGAAATAAAATCCTTTACAGATAAGCAAATGCTTAGAGATTTTGTCACCACCAGGCCTGCCTTACAAGAGACCCTGAAGGAAGCCCTAAACATGGAAAGGAACAACCGGTACCAGCCATTGCAAAAACATGCCAAAATGTAAAGACCATCGAGGCTAGGAAGAAACTGCATCAACTAACGAGCAAAATAACCACTTAATATCATAATGGCAGGACCATGTTCACACATAACAATATTAACCTTAAATGTTAATGGACTAAATGCTCCAATTAAAAGACACAGACTGGCAAACTGGATAAAGAGTCAAGACCCATCAGTCTGCTGTATTCAGGAGACCCATCTCACATGCAGAGACATACATAGGCTCAAAATAAAGGGATGGAGGAAGATCTACCAAGCAAATGGAGAACAAAAAAAAGCAGGGGTTGCAATCCTAGTCTCTGATAAAACAGACTTTAAACCATCAAAGATCAAAAGAGACAAAGAAGGCCATTACATAATGGTAAAGGGATCAATTCAACAGGAAGAGCTAACTATCCTAAATATATATGCACCCAATACAGGAGCACCCAGATTCATAAAGCAAGTCCTTAGAGACTTACAAAGAGACTTAGACTCCCATACAATAATAATGGGAGATTTCAACACTCCACTGTCAACATTAGACAGATCAACGAGACAGAAAGTTAACAAGGATATCCAGGAATTGAACTCATCTCTGCACCAAGCGGACCTAATAGACATCTATAGAACTCTCCACCCCAAATCAACAGAATATACATTCTTCTCAGCACCACATCGCACTTATTCCAAAATTGACCACATAATTGGAAGTAAAGCACTCCTCAGCAAATGTAAAAGAACAGAAATTATAAGAAACTGTCTCTCAGACCACAGTGCAATCAAACTAGAACTCAGGACTAAGAAACTCAATCAAAACCACTCAACTACATGGAAACTGAACAACCTGCTCCTGAATGACTACTGGGTACATAACGAAATGAAAGCGGAAATAAAGATGTTCTTTGAAACCAATGAGAACAAAGATACAACATACCAGAATCTCTGGGACACATTTAAAGCAGTGTGTAGAGGGAAATTTATAGCACTAAATGCCCACAAGAGAAAGCAGGAAAGATCTAAAATTGACACTCTAACATCACAATTAAAAGAACTAGAGAGGCAAGAGCAAACACATTCAAAAGCTAGCAGAAGGCAAGAAATAACTAAGATCAGAGCCGAACTGAAGGAGATAGAGACACAAAAAACCCTCCAAAAAATCAATGAATCCAGGAGTTGGTTTTTTGAAAAGATCAACAAAATTGACAGACCACTAGCAAGGCTAATAAAGAAGAAAAGAGAGAGGAATCAAATAGATGCAATAAAAAATGATAAAGGGGATATCACCACTGACCCCACAGAAATACAAACTACCATCAGAGAATACTATAAACGCCTCTACGCAAATCAACTAGAAAATCTAGAAGAAATGGATAATTTCCTGGACACTTACACTCTCCCAAGGCTAAACCAGGAAGAAGTTGAATCCCTGAATAGACCAATAGCAGGCTCTGAAATTGAGGCAACAATTAATAGCCTACCCACCAAAAAAAGTCCAGGACCAGATGGATTCACAGCTGAATTCTACCAGAGGTACAAGGAGGAGCTGGTACCATTCCTTCTGAAACTATTCCAATCAATAGAAAAAGAGGGAATCCTCCCTAACTCATTTTATGAGGCCAACATCATCCTGATACCAAAGCCTGGCAGAGACACAACAAAAAAAGAGAATTTTAGACCAATATCCCTGATGAACATTGATGCAAAAATTCTCAATAAAATACTGGCAAACCGGATTCAGCAGCACATCAAAAAGCTTATCCACCATGATCAAGTGGGCTTCATCCCTGGGATGCAAGGCTGGTTCAACATTCGCAAATCAATAAACGTAATCCAGCATATAAACAGAACCAAAGACAAGAACCACATGATTGTCTCAATAGATGCAGAAAAGGCTTTTGACAAAATTCAACAGCCCTTCATGCTAAAAACGCTCAATAAATTCGGTATTGATGGAACGTACCTCAAAATAATAAGAGCTATTTATGACAAACCCACAGCTAATATCATACTGAATGGGCAAAAACTGGAAAAATTCCCTTTGAAAACTGGCACAAGACAGGGATGCCCTCTCTCACCACTCCTATTCAACATAGTGTTGGAAGTTCTGGCTAGGGCAATCAGGCAAGAGAAAGAAATCAAGGGTATCCAGTTAGGAAAAGAAGAAGTCAAATTGTCCCTGTTTGCAGATGACATGATTGTATATTTAGAAAACCCCATCGTCTCAGCCCAAAATCTCCTTAAGCTGATAAGCAACTTCAGCAAAGTCTCAGGATACAAAATTAATGTGCAAAAATCACAAGCATTCTTATACACCAGTAACAGACAAGCAGAGAGCCAAATCAGGAATGAACTTCCATTCACAATTGCTTCAAAGAGAATAAAATACCTAGGAATCCAGCTTACAAGGGATGTAAAGGACCTCTTCAAGGAGAACTACAAACCACTGCTCAGTGAAATAAAAGAGGACACAAACAAATGGAAGAACATACCATGCTCATGGATAGGAAGAATCAATATCGTGAAAATGGCCATACTCCCCAAGGTTATTTATAGATTCAATGCCATCCCCATCAAGCTACCAATGAGTTTCTTCACAGAATTGGAAAAAACTGCTTTAAAGTTCATATGGAACCAAAAAAGAGCCCGCATTGCCAAGACAATCCTAAGTCAAAAGGACAAAGCTGGAGGCGTCACGCTACCTGACTTCAAACTATACTACAAGGCTACAGTCACCAAAACAGCATGGTACTGGTACCAAAACAGAGATATAGACCAATGGAACAGAACAGAGTCCTCAGAAATAATACCGCACATCTACAGCCATCTGATCTTTGACAAACCTGAGAGAAACAAGAAATGGGGAAAGGATTCCCTATTTAATAAATGGTGCTGGGAAAATTGGCTAGCCATAAGTAAAAAGCTGAAACTGGATCCTTTCCTTACCCCTTATATGAAGATTAATTCAAGATGGATTAGAGACTTAAATGTTAGACCTAATACCATAAAAACCCTAGAAGAAAATCTAGGTAGTACCATTCAGGACATAGGCATGGGCAAGGACTTCATGTCTAAAACACCAAAAGCAACGGCAGCAAAAGCAAAAATTGACAAATGGGATCTAATTAAATTAAAGAGCTTTTGCACAGCAAAAGAAACTACCATCAGAGTGAACAGGCAACCTACAGAATGGGAGAAAATTTTTGCAACCTACTCATCTGACAAAGGGCTAATATCCAGAATCTACAAAGAACTCAAACAAATATACGAGAAAAAAACAAACAACCCCATCAAAAAGTGGGGAAAAGATATGAACAGACATTTCTCAAAAGAAGATATTCATACAGCCAACAGACACATGAAAAAATGCTCATCATCACTCGCCATCAGAGAAATGCAAATCAAAACCACAATGAGATACCATCTCACACCAGTTAGAATGGCAATCATTAAGAAGTCAGGAAACAACAGGTGTTGGAGAGGATGTGGAGAAATAGGAACACTTTTACACTGTTGGTGGGATTGTAAACTAGTTCAACCATTATGGAAAACAGTATGGCAATTCCTCAAGGATCTAGAACTAGATGTACCATATGACCCAGCCATCCCACTACTGGGTATATACCCAAAGGATTATAAACTATTCTACTACAAAGACACATGTACACGTATGTTTATTGCGGCACTATTCACAATAGCAAAGACTTGGAATCAACCCAAATGTCCATCTGTGACAGACTGGATTAAGAAAATGTGGCACATATACACCATGGAATACTATACAGCCATAAAAAAGGATGAGTTTGCATCCTTTGTAGGGACATGGATGCAGCTGGAAACCATCATTCTCAGCAAACTATCACAAGAACAGAAAACCAAACACCGCATGTTCTCACTCATAGGTGGGAACTGAACAATGAGATCACTTGGACTCGGGAAGGGGAACATCACGCACTGGGGCCTATCATGGGGAGGGGGGAGGGGGGAGGAGGGAGGGATTGCATTGGGGAGTTATACATGATATAAATGATGAATTGATGGGTGCTGACGAGTTGATGGGTGCAGCACACCAACATGGCATAAGTATACATAAGTAACAAACCTGCACGTTATGCACATGTACCCTAGAACTTAAAGTATAAAAAAAAAAAAAAAAAAAAGACTACCAAAAAAAAAAAAAAAATGAAACTGGAGACATTGCAACTGATACCACAGAAATACAAAAGATCATTCGAGACTATGATGAACATCTTTATGGGCACAAACTAAAAAACCTAGAGGAAATGGACAAATTCCTGGGAACATACAACCCTCCTAGATTAAATCTGGAAGAAATAGAAACCTTAAATAGACCAATTACAAGCAACGAGATTGAATCAGTAATTTTAAAATTGCCAACCTAAAAAGCCCAGGACAGTTGGATTCATAGGTGAATTCTACCAGACATTCAAAGAAGAATTAGTACCAATTCTACTGAAACTATTCCAGAAATTTCTATTGAGCAAGAAAGAATTCTCCCTAAAACATTCTATGAAGCTAGTATCACCCTGATACCAAAATTAAGAAAGGACACAACAAAAAAAGAAAACTACAAACCAATTTTCCTGATAAATGCAAAAATCCTCAACAAAATATTAACTAACTTGTAGCAGGATGAGCCACGTGCAAAACTCCTCAAACACCGAATTAAAGAAGGAAGGGGTTTATTCAGCCTGGGGCATCGGCAACACTCCTGTCTCAAGAGCCAAGCTCCTCGAGAGAGCAATTTCTGTCCCTTTTAAGGGCTCACAACTCTAAGGGGGTGCGTGTGAGAGGGTCGTGATTGATTGAGCAAGCAGCGGGTACGTGACTGGCGGCTGCATGCACCCGTAATTAGATCGGAAAAAAAACAAGATAGGGATTTTCACAGTGCATTTCTATACAATGTCTGTAACCTATAGATAACATAACCGATTAGGTCAGGAGTTGATCTTTAACTACCAGGCCCAGGGTGCGGCACCGAGCTGTCTGCCTGTGGATTTCATTTCTGCCTTTTAGTTTTTAATTCTTCTTTCTTTAGAGGCAAAAATTGGGCATAAGACAATATGAGGGGTGGTCTCCCTTAAACTGAATCCAACAACACATCAAAAAGATAATTCAGCATGATCAAATGGGTTTTATCCCCGGGATGCAGAGATGGTTTAATATACACAAATCAATAAATGTGATACATCTCACAAACAGAATTAAAAACAAAAACTATATGATCATCTCAATAGATACAGAAGAAGCATTCGGCAAAATCCAGCACCTTTTCATGATAAAAACTCTCAACAAACTATGCACTGGAAGGACTTACCTCAAAATTTAAAAAGCCATATGTGACAAACTCACAGCCAACATCATACTAAATCAGTTAAAGATGAAATCATTCCTCCTGAGAACAGGAACAAGACAAGGGTGTCCACTTTCACTACTCTTACTCAACAGAGTTCTGGAAGTCCTAGCCAGAGCAATTAGGCAAGAGAAAGAAGTAAGGGCATCTGAATTGAAAAAGAGGAAATCAAACTATCACTGTTTGCAGATGATATGACTGTACACCTAAAAAATCCTAAAAGTAGGCACATAGACCAATGGAACAGAATAGAGAACTGAGAAATAAAGACAAATACATACAGCCAACTGATCTTTCACAGAGCATTAAAAATCGTAAACTGGGGAATGGATACCCTATTTAATAAATGATACTGGGAAAGCTGGCAAGCCACAGGTAAAGAATGAAACTGGATCCCTATCTCTCACCATATACAAAAATCAACTCAAGATGGATCAAAGATGTAAATATAAGACCTGAAACCATAAAAATTCTACAAGACAACATTGGAACAACTCTTTTAGACATCAGCCTAGGCAAATAATTTATGACTATGACCCCAAAAGTAAATGCAACAAAAACAAAATAAATAAATGGGACCTAATTAAACTAAAAGATTTCTGCACAGCAAAAGAAATAATCAACAGAGTAAACAGACAAACCACAGACTGGGAGAAAATATTTGCAAACTATGCATCCAACAGAGGACTAGTATCCAGAATCTATAAGGAACTCAAATCACAAAGAAAAATAAACACATAATTCCATTAAAAAGTAGACAAAGGACATGAATAGCCATTTCTCAAAAAAAGATATACAAATGGACAAAAAACATGAAAAAATGTTTAACCTCCTAATCATCAGGAAAAGGCAAATTAAAATTATAGTGAGATACCACCTTACTCCTGCAAAACTAGTTCAACCATTATGGAAAACAGTATGGCAATTCCTCAAGGATCTAGAACTAGATGTACCATATGACCCAGCCATCCCACTACTGGGTATATACCCAAAAGATTATAAATCATGCTGCTATAAAGACACATGCACACGTATGTTTATTGCGGCACTATTCACAATAGCAAAGACTTGGAATCAACCCAAATGTCCATCTGTGACAGACTGGATTAAGAAAATGTGGCACATATACACCATGGAATACTATGCAGCCATAAAAAAGGATGAGTTTGCGTCCTTTGTAGGGACATGGATGCAGCTGGAAACCATCATTCTTAGCAAACTATCACAAGAACAGAAAACCAAACACCGCATGTTCTCACTCATAGGTGGGAACTGAACAATGAGATCACTTGGACTCGGGAAGGGGAACATCACACACCGGGGCCTATCATGGGGAGCGGGGAGGGGGGAGGGATTGCACTGGGAGTTATACCTGATATAAATGACGAATTGATGGGTGCTGACGAGTTGATGGGTGCAGCACACCAACATGGCACAAGTATACATATGTAACAAACCTGCACGTTATGCACATGTACCCTAGAACTTAAAGTATAATAATAAAAAAAAAAGTCAAAAAATAATAGATGTTGGCATGGATGTGGGGAAAAAGGAACACTTGCACACTGCTGGTGGGGATGTAAATTAATACAACCTCTATGGAAAACAGTATGGAGATTCCTTAAAGAGCTAAAAGTAGATCTACCATTCAATCCAGCAATTCCACTACTGGGTATCTACCCAAAGGAAAATAAGTCATTATTATGAAAAAGACACTTGTACACATTTGTTTATAGCAGCACAATTCACAATGGCAAAGATGTGGAACCAACCGAGGTGCCCAATGACTAATGAATAAAGAAAATGGGGTATATTTACACTATGGAATGCTTCCCAGACATTAAAAAGAATAAAATAGGCTGGGCACGGTGGCTTATGCCTGTAATCCCAGCACTTTGGGAGGCCAAGGCAGGCAGATCACAAGGTCAAGAAATTGAGACCATCCTGGCTAACATAGTGAAACCCTGTTTCTACTAAAACTATAAAAATCAGCTGGGCGTGGTGGCGGGTGCCTTTAGTCCCAGTTACTCAGGAGGCTGAGGCAGGAGAATCACTTGAACCTGGGAGGTGGAGGTTGCAGAGAGCCAAGATCATGCCACTGCACTCCAGCCTGATGACAGAGCAAGACTCCGTCTCAATAAATAAATAAATAAACAAACAAACAACATAATGTCTTTTATAGCAACTAGGATGGAGCTGGAGGCCATTATTCTATGTGAAGTAACACAGGAGTGGAAAACCAAAAACCATGTGTTTTCACTTATAAGTGGGAGCTAAGCTATGAGTACACAAAGGCATAAGAAGTGATACAATGGACTTTAGAGACTCAGAAGGGGAAGAGTGGGAGGGTGGCTAGGGATTAAAAAAAAAAAAAGTATGCATTAGGTACGATGTACACTACTCAGGTGATGGGTGCACTAAAATCTCAGAATTCACCACTCTATAATTCATCCATGTAATAAAAACCACTTATACCCCAAAAGCTATTGAAATACAAACACAAAACAAAGAAACAAAGAAACGTGCTGTTTTTAGAAGTACTCTGAGGCGCTCTGTTCCTTAAACACTACTGTGTTGTCATTCTTTCTTTTATAAACTGGAATGTGTTTGAATGTCAATTCAATTAGTAAAAGTATAATTGCTGTCTTCATAAACCATACTTTGACATTTAATATGTCAAACATGACCGTTTTATGAGCAAACCAAGTTATCCATAATACATTTTTATGTTCTGCAGCTATCAGAATGGCTTCAGATTTATAGAGTGCTAAAAATGTAACTATATCATAAATATCAATTTTCCCTAAAATTATCCTTTTTAAATAAAACAGAAAAAATGATATTTCTGCCAATGCCTCTGTTCCAATACATCTAAAATTCTTGAAAAGTTGAAATTCCTAAAAGATTGAGGGTCCTCGTGTAGCTCTGTACAGTCACACATAGTAAAGTGTGTCTTCAATTATGCACTTTTCTGGGAAGCTTGTGGAGTCATCCATATATGCATGGGATTGGGGAAGATAAGCCCACTAACAAATTTTAAATAGCTCTACAGAGCAATTCTTAGACAAGACCTTGCTGGTGATAAGATGAGGCAGTCTGAGAGTGTGGGCCTCCCTGTGGTCATGCTGGAGCTCTGAGGAAGGAGTAATTATTTTACCATGTAGGGAGGAGTAGAGGGATCTGTGGGTGGGAGATGTTTGAAAGCTCACAGCCTGCAAAGCTCTTTCATCCTCTATGCCAGGACTGAGGATGGGAACAGACTTCTCAGGTCCTGGAAGCCTTCCCTGGTCCCTTAGAAATCCAAACTGAGTGAGAGGTTGACAGGAGCCTCTGAAAACTCAGAGTATCTCTGAATGAGAGGCACCGATGGGCCAGACAGGAAAGGAGGACAGAAAACATGCTCTAAGGGGAAGGAAGAGGACAGGCAATGCTGGATTCAAGAGCAGTTAATGGCTCAGGCAGTCACACCTGAAACACAGTGAATGGGTTTAGAGTGGTGGGGAGGAGGTAGAGCAATGACAGAAATCAGTAAGATCAGTGAGATCAAATGGAAAGCCAAAAACAAATTCAAGTACATATGGGAATTTAGCTCACAGCAGAGGTCGTTTTCCAAGTGAGTGAGTAAACTGATTATTCAATAAACTATATTGGTACAAAACACTAACACTGGGCCAAAATGAAGTCAGGTTTATACCACGCAGAAAAATATGTATCAGATGAGTTCAAAATTTAAATGTGAATGTGTTTTATAAAAAAAGCATAAAAGATTACCAAGGCGATAGATACATTAATTAGTTTGATTGTGGCAATCATTTCACAAGTATATGTTGCATATGTGTATCAGAACATCACATTGTACACCTCAAATATATAATTTTTATTTGTCTGTTGGACCTGAATAAAGCTGGGGAAAATACCCATTAAAAAAATTTCAGGAAAAGATCACAGTATATGGGCAAGTTTATAAAACTTCGTTATCCAAAACCTGCATAAGTGAACAAACCTATGTAAGTGAAGTAAATAGCAAATATACCATCAACATTGAAACTGTAAGGATCTCAGTCTCACACCACAAACAAAGAACTATTATCTCATAACTGAAATTAAAATTATTTGACTCTAGGAGTTGACAAAGATAGTGCAAAACAGGACCATGAACACTAAAAGGAAAACATTCTTTAAAATCTTACTGATACCCACCCTACCACACAAATGGGAGTAAGAGGAACCACGGCTAAAACAGGGCAGAGGAAAAATGTGGAATGTCCCACAGAAAACTACCTTTCCCCAGCGCAAGTAACTTCCTGAGCACAGCATGGGAGGGAAACAAGAGAAGATGCCCCTAAGGATAAGGCAAGAGGCCTAGTTGGGCGGGAGGAAAAAATAACAAGCCTTTCAGCCAAAAGCCAGGAACCTCTAAGATCTTATGTAAAGATGACTAGCTCACTCCAAAACGGAAGAACACAGCACAAGACAGAATCTGGCCTCAATGACTTGACAGTTACCCAGAGCAATGAATCCTTGTAAGCCTTTAAGTGTTGTCACTAAAGCTATCACAATTACAAAACACAAGGTGAAATTTATAATTCTTGGCATAAAAACCATGTTAGAAAAAGGTATATATTATAAGCTGAAACAAAAATCCCAGGTTATACCAACAAAATCTTAACAAGTGGGGATGCGTGAGGAAGAAAGTGTACTAATTTTTTTATCTTTCATGGGAGATGGGGCTGTCTGCAGATATTGTTTTATCTATAAAGTTGATAATCTAAGACTAAGAGCACAGTCATGTGTCACTTAACAGGGATATGTTCTGAGAAATGTGCTGTTAGGGGATGTCATCATTGTGTGAGCATCACAGAGTGTACTTTCCCTAAACACAGATGATACAGCCTACTACACACCTAGGCTATATGGTAGCCTAGTGCTCCCAGGCTACAAACCTGTACAGCATGTTACTATACAGACAATTGGAATGTAATAGTAAGTGTTTGTGTATTTAAACATAGGAAAGGTATAGTAAAAATACAGTATAAAAGATTTTTTAAAATGGTACCACCTGTATAGGGCACTTACCAAGAATAGGGCTTGCAGGACAGGAAGGTGCTCTGAGTGAATCAGTGAGTGGTGGGTGAATGTGAAGGCCTAGGACATTACTGTACACTACTGTAGACTTTATCAACACTGTGTACTTAGGCTATAGTACATTTATTTTTTAAATGAAGTAATTGAGGTACAGTGTTACAACAGCTATAGTGTCACTAGGTGACAGGAGTTTTTCAGTTCCATTGTAATGTTATGGAACCACCACTGTATATGCAGCCTACCACTGACTGAAACATCATTATAAGGAACATGGCTATTATGTTTAACTATGTTAAGTATATATATGCAGACTTACCAAGTAGTAAAGCTGAATACCGTCCAAATTAATGAAGCAGAAAAGATAAAAAAGCAAACAAATATGCAACAATAGAATACTAGAAAATAGGAAGAAAGAATTAAAAAAAAGCAGAAAATAGAAATTAGGTGACAGATAAAAACTAAACACATCTAGTACAACAGTAAATGTTAACATGAAAAGTTAACCTAATGCATAAAAAGAATTCTCAGATTAGATTTAACATGAACTAAATCTAGCTGTAAATGATCTATAGAAAAACAGCACAACTTTTACTAGATTGCTTTCATTTGCTTTCCAGATCTACTGTGTTACACCCCACTGCTTTGTGAACCAGGAGGCCAACCAATACCAATATATTCACACATGGCCTTGCCTCCAGCTTCCAGGTGGGCTTGGTCAGAGGACGCACCAGCCTGAGGTCTGAGGGAGGGCGGGAGGGAGGGGAATGAGGCTGGGGCATTATCTCCCTGGCTCCCTTGTGCAGAATCACCACAGTGGGCTGCCTCGCGCCTCCAAGGGCCACAGCTGCCATTAGGCAGCACCTTCTCTTCAGGCTCTGTCAGGCAAAGAAGGGGTGGTAATGTTGCCCAATGGTCAAGTCCAAGGGTGATACGCTGTCCCTGTGGTTTCTCCACACCGTTGCTCACACCTCTCTAAACAGTCCCTTTATTAAATTCTCATCAAGTTACCTAATTTGAGCATGGCATCTGTTTCCTGCCAGGACCTTGACTTATGCACACCCAAACAAAATTACTCATAAAGCTGCAAGTAAAAGAATAGGAAAGGAATACTAGGAAAATTTAAAAACAAAAACAAAAAAGTCAGGGTTTGTCTTCCTCAGAAAATGCTGAGTTCAAAAAAAGGTCATTAAATGGGATTTAAAAGATCACATTGTACTGATGAAGGATAAGATCCACATTGACATAAAATTATCTTGAAGCTGTATGTGGTAAATTACACAGAATTAAAACATACAAAGCCAAAAAAATTATCAGAAATGCAAAGTAAAAGGAGGCCAAAATCCAATAGCAATGAGGCATTTTAATACAGCTTTCTCAGTTGTTAAAGTTCAAGTTAAACATTAGCGGGGAAAATTAGTAAAATCTGAACAAACTCTGAGATTTAGATAACAGAATTATACCCATGTTAAGGTCTTAGTTTTTTACACATATACTGCAGTTATGCTGATTAACATTCAGGAAAGATAGGCAAAGGGGAACCATCTGTACTACGTAGGTGTGGGGAAACTGTACTATTTTTGCAAACTTTTCTGTAAATGTAAAATTATTCTAAAATAGAACATTTAGAAAAATATCAAGTTATTAAAAGATAGAAACATATAAAATCTGAATGATGTAATTAACAATATCAACCCAAGAACAGAAGCTACTCTTTTCTCCTCATGTAGTCATAAAATGCAAACATTCTCTATACCTTAAACAAAAATCAACTCAAAAATTCTAAAAAGTAAAAGCATCAAACCACATTATTAACCACAATCCAAAATTAAGTAGACACAAACCAAAATCCTCGACTATTTTTAAACTTTAAAACTTTCTCTAAGACCCTACATAACTCCTAAGTTTAAGAGGAAACTAAAACCACAATTGCAGGAAGTAGCAGCCCATGCTGGTTGCATTTTCAATAACCATTTTTTCTTTCTTCCTATCTTATTTCAAATTTACCTGATTTTTTAAAACAGTCCCTCTTCTCCAAGAAGCCATCTGTTTCAGGTGAGGCAGGTTCCACTCCTGCTTCTAGGGGATAGAATCTTGTTTGGTCTGAATCAAAGCATAGCGGTCTCACTCCTACCACTAGCGATTAGAAATAGTCACATGAAACATCCTGACAAATGAACTTTGAAGGAAAGTCAGATGAATGTCTTCTTGCTAAGATTTACTTCAATGCTAAAAAGAAACTGTCCCCTTTCTGTGTCTGAAAATTGTCATGGGCATGTGACACTCAAAGCTGCACCTTACCAACATGAAAGAAACTTACTTAAGAACAATCCCCATATACTAAAGGTAGCAGAACAGAATGATTAGAATAATGTGGGTCCTTGATGGTATCACTGAACTGCTGAATAAACCAGCCCTGAAACCCTCCTACCTCAAACTTCTTAGGAAAAAATAACCCCTCAAGGTAATTGTCAGTTTTCTGTTATTTGCTACAGAAGGCATCCTAACTGATGTATCAAATATTTGGAACGTAATAAAAAAAAGAAAATAATTACATATTCAATCCTGTAGGGTCCAGCCAAAGCATTATTCAGAAGAAAAGTCATTCCCTTTCATCTCTTTCATTCCCAATATATATATTATCTCTAATAGATTAGGCATTTAAATCAAGAAGCTGGAAAAAAGAAAGGCAATATAATGTCAAGGAAAGTAGAAAAATAATTAAAACATAAATTCAATGCTTTTTCTGTTGCCAACTTAACTCTGCATATAGGCCTACAGCCTCCTTTAAAGTGGAGTATTTTCTCCTTCTCAGCTTCTCTATCATCTCTTAAGCTCAGCTACAGATTTTGTCGCCCTTCTCCTAGTCCCAAGGCAGGGAGGGTAAATAGCAATCCACTTAGCTTCTTAGTACTTCTAGGAAGGTAAGCACTTACCAGGTCACTGCACTATCTTGCTCGTCAAACCAGTCTATTCGGCTCAGATAATCAAGAGCTGACTATGATGTTAAGGTTCTTGATATACAGGAAGGTAGGATCTCAGCTCAAATACTGTAAAACAAGAGCATCGGATGGCACAAACAGGACTCTCTAGAATGGAGTAAGAGAAATACATGCCAAGCCAAAACAAACATATCCCCATAACTTATCTGATAAGGATGTTCATCTGTTCCTTGGTGAGGAACCAGTAGATGTTTTCCTCAGAACACTTTCTAGGTCATTTATAATTGGCTGCATATGTTTATGCTGAGGTTAAGGTAGAATGAACTGTATCTAATTCTCATTCTAGAGCATGAATTCAGAAATTCACCTGAAATCCTTTTGTCAATCTATTTAGATCTTACATTAAAATGCTATTTAATTAAAGACATATGTTTGGACTTGGAAAGCCAAATCTGACTATAATAAACAATGTTCTGATCACCAAATGGGTGAAAACAAATAAGCAGATCCCCTACATCATTATCATTAGCATCATCATCATCATCATCACCACAGCAATAATAGCCGGTAACCCTTATTGGGCACATAAACCCTTATTTGCTGTATGTCAGAAACTACACCAAGCATTTCACATGCATCACTTCACTTAATTCTGAAAGATGAGGAAGTAGAAAGTGGGATTCAAACTCAAGTTTGCCTGCTGCCAAAATCCACATTTAACCATAACCATAAAGTAACCAAACCAGGCTTTTCTTTTTTCTATCTGATGCTGCTAAATATTACACTTTCACAGTGTTTCTACATTCATACTCGTAACAAGCCAGTGAAGGAAGAATTATCCCCATCTTACAGATGAGCCTCAAAGATGTGAATAATATTCACAGATCAAGTATTGATTAAGTGGTAGAACCAGTACCCAGTCTTCCTTATCCTCTAAAGCCCAGGCTTTTTCCATGCAGTATCTTGTCATGCAAGCCATTCCTCACTTGACTATAAGGTGAACAATGAAGGTAAGGAATTGTCCCCTGGGATCAACATGGAACTTTTCCCTCTCTGCCTCTTTTTCCCATCCCTGGAAAACAAAGCAGTTCTGTGCCCTTCACTATTCGTTGCTCACCTTCATTATCTTCAGGCAATTTTTTTATCTTGATGATTTTTTTTTCTTTTCCATTTTCTTATCAAGGGTTTGTATACAGGCTATGATTGTGTCACTCAAGATGACAGCCACTTTGGAAGGTTTTCATCATTAGCACACTATTTAGGGAATAATCAGCAGGCCCCAAGAAAAGCATAAATTTTAGCCAAAGCCATTGTTTGGATAGGGTGTTTCCAAGAGGTCAGAGAACTTTTTCAGAAGTTCTCCAGTCCTTTTGGAAAGCAGGCTAGAGCAAAGAGATAAATGCCTTCCCTTCTTTCTACTAAATATTGGAAAAGATACTATTTTCCAAGTCTCCTTCCCCAGCTGAAACAGTACTAGCCAGTACCAAGTGAGGAAGAATTAAGTCCTGCATCTCTCTCTGTAATATAACATGATATAACGAAGAAAGATGTACAAAATATAAAATTTTGTCAAGAAAGTTAAAATCTCAACAAAATGATAGATATCTCAAAAATGTATGTTGTCAGTATCTCTTACAAAAACTTTTTGAAATTCCCTAATGCAGGACTGTTAGGTTTCCCTCACTTTCCCTGAGTATCATGAGCTTTTTCCTACCTAAGTACCAAAACATCAACTCCTCTCTTGCTAACCATAAGCCAGTTCTCAAAGGAGATCTTGCACTATACTTGTGCATTAAAAAAAAAAAAAGGCTATGATTTTCAGGGACTAAAGATCTAGGATATGGTGGTGGTCACCAAACTTCTGGTTGGTAAGCACTTCCCTCCTTTCTTCCATAGTAAGCAGAAAAGTCTTATTTTAAATTCTGAGGCTATGGTATTATTTTGCACAGTAAGTCAAGCCCAGAAGAACATCTAAAAAAAACTAAGTGGTGCCCCTACTTCTGGCAATGGCAGACTAGGTAGTTTGAGTTCAAATCTTTCTCTAAAAACAATAAAACAATCTAAACAAAATATTTTAAAAATCTGTTTGGAGACATAGTAAAAGTACTATGATTATAAAAATTTTAGGGAATGGTAAGAATAAAATGGAAAAATACAAGAGTTTAGCTTAGCATTTGGGGCTTCCCTAGAGTTAAATGCCAATTCTAAATGTAAAAGCAATAGTAGAGAGGCTGAGAAACTGAGCGACGTTTTCAGAAACCACAGAGCTAGAGTGACAAAAAGTAAAGTTCACGGTCTTCAAAGAAGAAGGGATTCAGTGAATCCCAAAGGATTTTGGTTGGTACCCCAAAAGACTGAATCTTTGGAGAAAATGTCAACAAGAAATAGATAATGCTCACAAAGACATACCTGAAACTGGGCACTTTACAAAAGAAAGAGGTTTAATTGGACTTACAGTTCCAAGTGGCTGGGGAAGCCTCATAATTCTGGCAGAAGGCAAAGAGGAGCAAGTCCTGTCTTACATGGATGGCAGCAGGCAAAGAGGGAATGAGGAAGGCACAAACCAGAAACACCTAATAAAACCATCAGATCTCATGAGACTTATTCACCACAAGAACAGTATGGGGGAAACTGCCCCCATGATTCAATTATCTTCCCCCGGGTCCCTCCCACAACACATGGGAATTATGGGAATACAATTCAAATTAGATTTAGGTGGGGACAGAGGGCCAAATCATGTCAACATGTATATCAAAATATCATTTTGTACACCTTAAATATATACAATAAAAAATAAATCTTAAAAAAAATCCTGACATTAGAGTTATCCCACACAGATTTTAAAATAATCATTTTGATACATTTAAAGGTTAAATATCAAAATAGAAAAATTTTAGCAAAAAAACTATCAAAAAGAATTAAATGGAAATGCTAGAATTAAAAATTCCAATAATTGAAATGAAGAATTTAATGGATATATTTAGCAGCATATTATAGATAGATGAGAGGGAATTGGTGAACTAAAAGAAAATACAGTTGACTCTTCATATCCATGGGTTCTGCATTCATAGAGTCGACCAACCACAGGCTGAAAATATCCAAAACAAAACTGCACCTATACTGAACATGTACAGACCTTTTTTTCTTGTTAGTACTTCCTAAACAGTGCAGAGTAACAAGTATTTGCATTACATTTACAATGTCTTACATATTATAAGTAATCTAGAGATAATATAAAGTACACAGGAGGATAATCCCAAAATAGCAGTCAAGTTATATGCAAATGTGACACCATCTTATCTCAGAGGCTTGAGCATCTATGAATTTTGGTATCCACAGAGGGTCCTAGAACCAATTCCCCCCGGATACTGGGACAACTACACACAGAAGGAAGCATAAAAAGACAAAAAATAAGTAAAGAGCAAATGAAAAGGGAAAATACATGGATAAATCTAAATCAAAATTGAATTAATGGGACAATAATAATATCCTATAATGCTTTAAATATATAGAGAATTATATAATAGTACGTAAGAAAGGACGAGGGTTTAAAGTGTTACATCAGCCAGAAAGTGACAAAAAAAGAAAAGAATTTTTCTTCTTTATCTCCAGGGTAACCACTTTAAAAATGTATAATAAATGAGTGAATAAAAGACAAAATAAAAAAAAAATTTCAAAGAAGGAAATAAAAGAGAAAGAGGAACATAGAACAAGTGTATTAGTCTGTTCTCACACTGCTATAAAGAAATGTCCAAGACTGGGTAATTTATAAAGGAAAGAGGTTTAATTGACTTACACTTCTGCATGGTTGGGGAGGCCTCAGGAAAGTTAGAATCATGGCAGAAGGAGAAGCAAACACATCATTCTTCACATGATGGCAGGAAGGAGAAGTGCCGAGCAAAGAGGCAAAAGCCCCTTTTAAAACCACCAGATCTCATGAGAACTCAGTCACTATCACAAAAGCAGTAGCATGGGGGTAACTGCCCCCATGATTCAATTACCTCTCTAGAGGCCCCCCCCCCCCAACACATGGGGCTTATAATTCAGATTACAATTCAAGATGAGATTTGGGTGGGGACACAGAGGCAGACTATATCAACAAATGAGGCAAATACAAAGGTGAAAGTTTTAGACCAAAATATATCAGTAATTATATTAATTGTAAATGGACTAAAAATTCCAATTAAAAAGAAATATTTTATGAGTAGGTTTAAAAACAAAATCTTTACTTACAATAGAGACCCCAAAACATAAGTCCCAGAATGGAGGAAAGTAAAGTGATGGAAAAAGATATACCACAAAAACACTAATCAAAGGAACGCTGGTATAGCTATATTTAAATAGATGTCAAGCAAATAGCATTATTAGAGACAAAAAGAGTGAATTCATAATTATAGAGGAGTCTACCCAACAGAAAACTATAAGAATTTTATGTATTGATGTACCAAATAACACAGTCACAAAAAACGTTAAGCAAAGTAGGTCAAGTTTGTCTAAGACCACAGGAGTTAATAAACAGTCTGTTTAGTTTGCCTTGTACCACCAGTGCCCAATAAATGTCTAACACTTTTTAGTTAAACAATAAATGATATTTCTATTTAGACGTACTCCAATAGAAATTATAATAACACATTGCTAAGGCTTAAAACATATACAACACACATACACACAAAAACATACTAATCTAATTACTATATGATAGTATTTAAAGGCATGGTAGGCTTTGGATTCATAATATCTGGGTTGAATTCCAGCTCCATCACTTACTACCTATGTGACTTTGGAAGAAATAGCCTCAATGAGCCTGTATTTCCTGATAGGTTTTTCCAAGTATGAAATAGAATAATATATAAAAAGTACATAGTAATGTCAGCCCGTAAGCAAATACTCCATAAATTGTAACAATTAATAGTAATAATTATATGTTAGAAATTTGAAAATAATCCCAAAATAGCAGTCAAGAAGCTCCTCTACAAACTAGGATCAGAAATGGTACTAGAAACTAATTTAGTTTGCTTAATTATAAAAATTGGCCCTAAGAATGTTACTGTGTTAGACAAACTTTAAGAGGGTCCACATGATTCCCACTTCCTACAGTTAACACTTTTTAATAATTTTTCCCCTCAAATATGGTCAGCAAGTATGACTTGTTTCTAATCAACAGAATGCAGTAGAGATGATGAAGTATGTACATGATTATGTTTACATGATCATATAATACCCATCTTGTTAGAGCCTCTCTCTCTCCATTGCTAGCTTTGAAGAAGAAAGTTACCATTAATCCGACAGCCACAAGGAAATGAATTCTGCCAACATGAGGGAGCTTGGAAGTGGATCCTTCTCCAATCAAAGCTCATGAAAACCCAGCCTTGGCTGACACCTTGATTGCAACCCTTGACCCACAGAACATGGACGCTTGACCCACAGAAATTATGAGATAATAAATGTGTGTGTGTCAGTGAGCTTTATCAATATATAATTCACGCATTTACAGTGTACAACTCAATGATTTTTGGTATATTTAGTTGTGCAACCATTATGTGCTTTGGAGAAATGTCTATTCATATTCTTCGCCCATGTTTAAATTGTATTGTCATTTTACTACTGAGTTTTAAGAGGTCTTCAGGTATTCTCAGCACAAGCGTTTTATCAGATACATTATTTGCAGATATTTTTCCCCATTCTCCAGGTTGTCTTTTTGTTGGTGGTGTCCTTTGAAACAGAAAAGTTTTTAATTTTAATAAAGTTCCTTTTATCTATTTTTTCTTTTGTTGCCTGTGCTTTTGGCGTCATATCTAAGAATCTATTGCCTAATTTAAGGTCATGAAGACTTACTCCTATGTTTTCTCCTAAGAGTTTAATAATTTTAACTTTTACATTTAGGTCTCTGATTCATTGTGAGTTAATTTTTGCATATGATCCAAGGCGGCACTCCAACTTCATTCTTTTGCATCTGGCTTTCCTGTGGTCCCAGCATCATTTTCTGAAAAGAGTGTATTTTTTCCCTGTGAATTGCTTTGGCAACCTTACTGAAAATCAACTGACCATAAATTTCATGAAAGTTTATTTCTGTCTTCTCAATTTTATTATGTTGATCTACATGTCTATCCTTATGCCAGTTCCACATTGTCTATAGCTTTGTAGTACATTTGAAATTGGGAAGTGGGAGTCATCCAGCTTTGTTCTTTTTCAAGTTTGTTTTGTTTTGTCTTGTTATTGAAACTTCTTGAATTTTCACATAAATTTCAAAATCTACTTGTCAATTTTTGTAAAGAATCATCTGGGATGTTGAGTAGAATTATGTTGATTCTGTACATCAATTTGGGGAGGGATGACATCTTAATAACATTATGTCTTATGACCCACAAATGTGAAATATTTTCCCATTTATTTAGATCTTCTTTAATTTCTTTCAACAATTTTTGGCAGTTTTCAGAGTATACATTTTATACTTTTTTGTTAAATTTATTTCTAAATGTTTAATTATTTTTGATGCTGTTCTATATGAAATTGTTTTTCTTCATTTTATTTTCAGATTGCAAGTGTATAGAAATACAATTAATTTTCGTATATTGATGTTGGATCCTGCCACCTTGCTGAACTTGATTATTAGTTCTAATCATTTTTTAGTGGGTGCCTTAGGATTTTCTATAGACAGGATCATGTCATCAACAAATAAAGATAGTTTTATTCTTCCTTTCCAATCTCAATGACTTTTGTTTCATTTTCTTGCCTATTTGCCCTGTTGAGAACCTAAAGTACAGTGGTGAATACAAGTGGTAAAAGCAGATATCCTTGTCTTACCCCTAATCTTAGGGGGAAAGCATTTTGTCTTTTACCAGTAAGTCTGGTGTTAGCTTTTTTTGTAGGACTTTCATAGATTCATCAGGTTGAGGAAGTTTCCTGCTATTCCTGGTTTGTTGAGTGTTTTTGTCATGAAGAGGTGTTAGATTTCGTTTGATACTTTTTTCTGCAATCCTTTAAAATGATCATACGGTTTTTTCCATTTTTCTTGATATGGTCATTACATTAATTGATTTTTAGATGCCAAAATGTGAGTTGTTTTAAGCTGTTAGGTTGTGGTAATTTGCTATGTAGTATAGACAACAAATACAGCTACAGAATAATAAAATTATGATAGTTAACATTTATGACATGTTTATTAGGTGTCAGAAACTGTTTAAGTGTTCATTACTAACTCACTTAATTCTTAATGTCACTGAGTATTAGAAAGGGCCACTATTATTATCCTTATTATACAGATAGAGAATATGAGGCTCAGGGAAGGTAAGTAATTTGTGCATGACCAGGTAACTATCCATACGTAGTAGATGTGGAATCTGGAGCTAGGCAGTTGGACTCAGTATCTATGCTTCTTGGTAACAAAAAATTTTCTTCAAACCATTCAACCAATGGCTTAAGTATGTATTGGAGAACCAGCTCTCCACACTAACTTCTGCCCTGGTTGAATGCTAAGGAAATTCACCCATTACAGACCATCCCCAACAGCTGGACAAAATTCTCCATGGTGCCAATCTAAAAGTGAAGCTAAACTTCTCAAAAAATGTACCAATATACAAAAAAAAAAAAAAAAAAAAAAAAAAAAAAAAAAAAAAAAAAACCCTATTTGTTAAGAGGCTTATTTTTAACAAATAATGCAGGGAAAACTGGATATCCACATGCAGAAGAATGCAGTTGGACCCTTACCTTACACCATATACAAAAATTAACTCTAAATGGAGCAGAGACCTAAACATAAGAGCTAAAACTATAAAACTCTTTAAAAAAAAAAAAACATAGAGGGGAATCTTCATGACATTGGACTTGGCAGTGATTTTTTGGATATAACAAAAGCACAGACAACAAAGGAAAATATAGGTCAGTTAGATGAGCCCCAAATTAAAAGCTGTGTATCAAAGGATCCAGTGAAAAGGCAACCCATAGAATAGGAGAAAATATTTGCAAATCATATATCTAATTAGATGTTATTATCCAAATATATAAAGATATCCTACAACTCAATAACAGAAAAACAACCTGATTTTAGAATGGGCAAAGGTCTTGAACAGACATTTCCCCAAAGAAGATACACAAATGGCCAATATTTACATTAAAAGATGCTTGGCATCACTAATTATTAGAGAAATGCAAATCAAAAACACAATGAGATAGCACCTCAGCCCATTAGGATTGGCAGCAACATAAAAACAGAAAATAAAAAGTATTGGCAAGGATGTGGAGAAATTGGGATCCTTGCACGCTGTTGGTGGGAATGCAAAATAGTGCAGCCACTGTGGAAAATAGTATGGCGGCTCCTTGAAACATTAAACACAGAATTACCTACCATCTGATCCAAAAATTCCACTTCTGGGTACATACCCAAAAGAATTGAAAGCAGAGCCTCAAGAAATATTTGTACACCCATGTTCTCAGCAGCATTATTCCCAATAGCCAAAAGGTAGAAATCATCTTATTGTCCATCAGTTGATGAATGGATAAGCAAAACATGAAACATTATTCAGCTTTGAAAAGAAAAGAAGGAGCAAGATGGCCAAATAGGAGCAGCTCCAGCCTCCAGCTCCCAGCACGAGCAACACAGAAGACAGGTGATTTCTGCATTTTCAACTGAGGTACTGGGTTCATCTCACTCACTGGAGAGTGCCGGACAGCGAGAGCTGAAGCAGGGGGAGGCATCGCCTCACCTGGGAAGTGCAAGGGGGAAGGGAATCCCTTTTCCTAGCCAAGCGAAACTGAGACACACAACACCTGGAAAATCGGGTAACTCCCACCCTAATACTGCACTTTACCAAGGGTCTTAGCAAATGGCACACCAGGAGATTATATCCCACACCTGGCCCGGAGGGTCCCACCCCCACGGAGCCTCCCTCATTGCTAGCACAGCAGTCTGAGATCTAACTGCAAGGCAGCAGCGAGGCTGGGGGAGGGGCGCCCGCCATTGCTGAGGCTTAAGTAGGTAAACAAAGCCTCAGTCAATCAAAACTCTCAGAGCTAGAGGAGGAACTACATAACCAGCACAAAGAAACTAAAAATCTTGAAAAAAAAAAAAATGGAAATGGATAACTAGAATCATCAATGCAGAGAAGGCCATAAACAAACTAATAGAGTTAAAAATTATGACATGAGAATTACGTGACAAATGCACAAGCTTCAGTAACCGACTTGATCAACTGGAAGAAAAAGTATCAATGATTGAAGATCAAATGAATGAAATGAAGCAAGAAGAGAAGTCTAGAGAAAAAAGAGGAAAAAGAAATGAACAAAGCCTCCAAGAAATATGGGATTATGTGAAAAGACCAAATCTACATCTGATTGCTGTGCCTGAAAGGGAGGGGGAAAATGGAACCAAGTTGGAAAACACTGTGCAGGATATCATCCAGGAGAACTTCCCCAACCTAGTAAGGCAGGCCAACATTCAAATTCAGGAAATACAGAGAACGCCACAGAGATACTCGAGAAGAGCAACTCCAAGACACATAATTGTCAGACTCACTAAAGTTGAAATGAAGGAAAAAATATTAAGGGCAGCCAGAGAGAAAGGTCGGGTTACCCACAAAGGGAAGCTCATCAGACTAACAGCAGATCTCTCGGCAGAAACTCTCCAAGCCAGAAGAGAGTGGGGGCCAATATTCAACATTCTTAAAGAAAAGACTTTTCAAACCAGACTTTCTTTTTTTTTTTTTTTGGAAACAGAGTCTCGCTCTGTCGCCCAGGCTGGAGTGCAGTGGCCGGATCTCAGCTCACTACAAGCTCCGCCTCCCTCAAACCAGAATTTCATATCCAGCCAAATTAAGTTTCATAAGTGAAGGAGAAATAAAATCCTTTACAGACAAGCAAATGCTTAGAGATTTCGTCACCACCAGGACTGCCCTACAAGAGACCCTGAAGGAAGCACTCAACATGGAAAGGAACAACCAGTACCAGCTTTTGCAAAAACATGCCAAAATGTAAAGACCATCGATGCTAGGAAGAAATTGCATCAACTAACGAGCAAAATAACCAGCTAATATCACAATGACAGGATTAAGTTCACACATAACAATATTAACCTTAAATGTAAATGGATTAAATGGTCCAATTAAAAGACACAGACTGGCAGATTGGATAAAGAGTCAAGACCCATCAGTTTGCTGTATTCAGGAGACGCAACTCACATGCAGAGACACACATAGGCTCAAAATAAAGGTATAGAGGAAGATCTACCAAGCATTGGAAAACAAAAAAAGCCAGGGGTTGCAATCCTAGTTTCTGATAAAACAGACTTTAAACCATCAAACATCAAAAGAGACAAAGAAGGCCATTACATAATGGTAAAGGGATCAATTCAACAGGAACAGCTAATTATCCTAACTATATATGCACCCAATACAGGAACACCTAGATTCATAAAGCAAGTCCTTAGAGACTTACAAAGAGACTTAGACTCCCATACAATAATAATGGGAGACTTCAACACCCCACTGTCAACATTAGACAGATCAACAAGACAGAAAGTTAAGGATATCCAGGAACTGAACTCAACTCTGCACCAAGCAGACCTAATAGACATCTGCAGAACTCTCCACCCCAAATCAACAGAATATACATTCTTCTCAGCACCACATCACACTTATTCCAAAATTGACCACATAGTTGGAAGTAAAGCACTCCTCAGCAAATGTAAAAGAACAGAAATTATAACACACTGTCTCTCAGACCGCAGTCCAATCAAAGTAGAACTCAGGACTGAGAAACTCAATCAAAACCACTCAACTACATGTAAACTGAACACCCTGCTCCTGAATGACTACTGGGTACATAATGAAATGAAGGCAGAAATTAATATGTTCTTTGAAACCAATGAGAACAAAGATACAACATATCAGAATCTCTGGGACACATTTAAAGCAGTGTGTAGAGGGAAATTTATAGCACTAAATGCCCACAAGAGAAAGCTGGAAAGATCTAAAATTGACACCCTAACATCACAATTAAAAGAACTAGAGAAGCAAGAGCAAACACATTCAAAAGCTAGCAGAAGGCAAGAAATAACTAAGATCAGAGCAGAACTGAAGGAGATAGAGACACAAAAAACCCTCCAAAAAAATCAATGAATCCAGGAGCTGGTTTTTTTGAAAAGATCAACAAAATTGATAGACCACTAGCAAGACTAATTAAGAAGAAAAGAGAGAAGAATCAAATAGACGCAATAAAAAATGATAAAGGGGATATCACCAATGACCCCGCAGAAATACAAACTACTATCAGAGAATACTATAAACACCTCTAAACACTATAAACACAAACAAACTAGAAAACCTATAAGAAATGGATAATTTCCTGGACACTTACACTCTCCCAAGAGTACACCAGAAAGAAGTTGAATCCCTGAATAAACCAATAGCGGGCTCTGAAATTGAGGCAATGATTAATAGCCTACCAACCAAAAAAAGCCCAGGACCCAACGAATTCACAGCCGAATTCTACCGGAGGTACGAGGAGGAGCTGCTACCATTCCTTCTGAAACTATTCCAATCAATAGAAAAAGAGGGAATCCTCCCTAACTCATTTTATGAGGCAAACACCATCCTGATACCAAAGCCTGGCAGATACATAACAAAAAAAAGAGAATTTTAGACCAATATCCCTGATGAACATTGATGCAAAAATCCTCAATAAAATACTGGCAAACCGAATCCAGCAGCACATCAAAAAGCTTATCCACCATGATCAAGTGGGCTTCATCCCTGGGATGCAAGGCTGGTTCAACATACGCAAATCAGTAAACGTAATCCAGCATATAAACAGAACCAAAGACAAAAACCACATGATTATCTCAATAGATGGAGAAAAGGCTTTTGACAAAATTTAACAGCCCTTCATGCTAAAAACTCTCAATAAATTCGGTATTGATGGACTGTATCTCAAAATCATAAAAGCTATTTATGACAAACCCACAGCCAATATCATACTGAATGGGCAAAAACTGGAAGCATCTCCTTTGAAAACTGGCACAAGACAGGGATGCCCTCTCTCACCACTCCTATTCAACATAGTGTTAGAAGTTCTGGCTAGGGCAATCAGGCAAGAGAAAGAAATCAAGGGTATCCAGTTAGGAAAAGAAGAAGTCAAATTGTCCCTGTTTGCAGATGACATGATTGTATATTTAGAAAACCCCATCATCTCAGCCCAAAATCTCCTTAAGCTGATAAGCAAGTTCAGCAAAGCCTCAGGATACAAAATCAATGTGCAAAAATCACAAGCATTCTTATACCCAGTAACAGACAAACAGAGAGCCAAATCATGAATGAACTCCCATTCACAATAGCTTCAAAGAGAGTAAAATACCTAGGAATCCAACTTACAAGGGATGTAAAGGACCTCTTCAAGGAGAACTACAAACCACTGCTCAGTGAAATAAAAGAGGACACAAACAAATGGAAGAACATACCATGCTCATGGATAGGAAGAATCAATATTGTGAAAATGGCCATACTGCCCAAGGTAATTTATAGATTCAATGCCATCCCCATCAAGCTACCAATGACTTTCTTCACAGAATTGGAAAAAACTGCTTTAAAGTTCATATGGAACCAAAAAAGATCCAGCATTGCCAAGACAATCCTAAGTCAAAAGAACAAAGCTGGAGGCATCACACTACCTGACTTCAAACTATACTACAAGGCTACAGTAACCAAAACAGCATGGTACTGGTACCAAAACAGAAATATAAACCAATGGAACAGAACGGAGCCCTCAGAAATAATACCACACATCTACAGCCATCTGATCCTTGACAAACCTGACAAAAACAAGAAATGGGGAAAGGATTCCCTATTTAATAAATGGTGCTGGGAAAATTGGCTAGCCAAAAGTAGAAAGCTGAAAATGGATCCTTTCCTTACTCCTTATATGAAAATTAATTCAAGATGGATTAGAGACTTAAATGTTAGTCCTAATACCATAAAAACCCTAGAAGAAAACCTAGGTAATACCATTCAGGACATAGGCATGGGCAAGGACTTCATGTCTAAAACACCAAAAGCAATGGCAACGAAAGCCAAAATTGACAAATGGGATCTAATTAAACTAAAGAGCTTCTGCACAGCAAAAGAAACTACCATCAGAGTGAACAGGCAACCTACAGAATGGGAGAAAATTTTTGCAGTCTACTCATCTGACAAAGGGCTAATATTCAGAATCTACAAAGAACTCAATCAAATTTACAATAAAAAAACAAACAACCCCATCAAAAAGTGGGCAAAGGATATGAACAGACATTTCTCAAAAGAAGACATTCATACAGCCAACAGACACATGAAAAAATGCTCATCATCACTCGCCATCAGAGAAATGCAAATCAAAACCACAATGAGATATCATCTCACTCCAGTTAGAATGGCAATCATTAAAAAGTCAGGAAACAACAGGTGCTGGAGAGGATGTGGAGAAATAGGAACACTTTTACACTGTTGGTGGGACTGTAAACTAGTTCAACCATTGTGGAAAACAGTATGGCGATTCCTCAAGGATCTAGAACTAGAAATACCATATGACCCAGCCATTCCGTTACTGGGTATACACCCAAAGGATTATAAATCACGCTGCTATAAAGACACATGCACACGTATGTTTATTGTGGCACTATTCACAATAGCAAAGACTTGGAATCAACCCAAATGTCCATCAGTGACAGACTGGATTAAGAAAATGTGGCACATATGCACTATGGAATACTGTGCAGCCATAAAAAAGGATGAGATCGTGTCCTTTGTAGGGACATGGATGCAGCTGGAAACCATCATTCTTAGCAAACTATCTCAAGAACAGAAAACCAAACACTGCGTGTTCTCACTCATAGGTGGGAATTGAACAGTGAGATCACTTGGACACGGGAAGGGGAACATCACACACTGGGGCCTATTGTGGGGAGGGTGGAAGGGGGAAGGATGGCACTGGGAGTTATACCTGATGTAAATGACGAGTTGATGGGTGCAGCACACCAACATGGCACATGTATACATATGTAACAAACCTGCACATTGTGCACATGTACCCTAGAACTTAAAGTATAATAAAAAATAAAATAAATAAATAAATAAAATAAAAAATAAAGTTTTAACCTAAAAAAAAAAAAGAAAAGAAATTCTGACACACACTACAACATAGATGAATGTTGAGGACATTATGCTAAGTGAAATAAGCCAGCCACAAGAAGACAAATACTATATAATTCCACTTATATAAAGTACTTAGTGTAGTCAAATTTATAGTACAGAAGTTAGAATAGTGATTGCCAGGGGCTGAGGGAGCCAAGAATGGGCTTTTTTTTTTTTATAGGTAGAGTTACAGTTTTACAAGATGAAAAGAGTCCTAGAGATTGGTTGCACAATAATGTGAATGTACCTGACACTAATGAATTGTACAGTTAAAAGTAGTAAAAACAGTAAATTTAAGTCATGTGTATTTTTACCAAAATTAAAAATTTAGAAAGAAGAAAAACAGAGAGATGTCTCAGGGAAAGTCCTTTAGTGAACAACTTGGGATGGAAGGCAAGGCCTCCCAGAGGCATCTTCCAGAGATCTTTAGAGATGGTGGCAACCTGCCTTCTAAGGAGTGTGGGCCTATAACTGCAGGAGCTTGTTTTGCTGAGTTTGTTATGAGAGTTTGAGCCAGAGCTTAATTGCCTGGGACAACAAAGGAGAAACTGCACCCGGCCCAGCACTTTCCTATTCTGCTCCTCCAGAAGGAAGTACTCAGCTTCTTTTCTTAAAAGTTGAACAAATATTTAAAGAGTATTTCGTTGAAGAGACATCAAATTATCAGCCTGCCTGGGGTGCCCATGTGTCTCAGTCCAGCCCTGCTTCTCCCCATTAGGGTATGGCAAAACCAAGGGCTCTATAGCCAATCTCAGTAATTAGGAAGAGTTAAGCTTTTTGCTGTGTCCACAAACAGTATGGATTGCGGTGTTTCTGCTTAGCTGATCAGAAAATTGTAACACTTTGGCTTCAGTGTTTTCAGCAGCCTATAGCTGAGCATTCATTAATTATGCAAAACAGGCTTCAGGGGACCAATTCTATTGAGTTAATTAATATTGAGTGTTGCTAGCCAATTAGCAGCCTTCTCCCTTATTGCAGGGATGTTGCTGTGGGACATGCCAGGCAAAGCTGGCTTCCCCTACACCTCTGGTCTGACTCCCTCTCCCTTCCATGACAGCACCATTGATGAGGAGGGCCAAAGTCATAGAATTCCCCACCATCACCTGCCTGCATCCTGGGCCATTTCACTATCCATTTAGATATTGCACTCAAAGTGTGGGCGGCAGATCAGCAGAATCAGCATCACTGGGGATGCGTATTGAAATGCAGAATCTCAGGCCCCAGCCTAGACCTAGTGAATTGGAATCTGCAATTTAATAAAATCCCTTGTGGTCCAAATGCACATTAAAATTTGGAAAGTGCTGATGTACAAGACCCATCCAAAACCTTGACCCTCACAATTCCTTGCCCTTCTTAATCCAGAAGCTTGCTGCTCATTTACTTTACTGATCAGACACCCATGAACACACCTAGAAGCTTGCATTTCTCCACAGCCTTAATTTTACCATCCTGTAATGCACTCATAATCAGTGGATTGGCCAGGCCATAATCTCTCAATGTGACTCTCTCCTTGTAGCTTCCTGTCTTTTTGATGATAGTGTAACTCCCCAACGGGTTCACCTTGGCCGCTGCCTAGACAGAACTGATTTATCAAGACAGGGGAACTACAACAGAGAAAGAGTAATTCACGCAGAGCTGGCTATGCAGGAGACCGGAGTTATATTATACTATTACTCAAATCAGTCTCCCCAAGCATTCAGGGTTCAGAGTTTTTAAGAATCATTTGGTGGATTGGAGAGGCCGGTGAGTCAGGAGTGCTGATTGGTTGGGTCAGAAATGAAATCATAAGGAGTTGGAGCTGTCCTCTTGCTCTGAGTCAATTCCTGGGTGGGGGCCACAAGACCAGATGAGCCAGTTTATCAATCTAGGTGGTGCCAGCTGATCCATCAGGTGCAGGGTCTGCAAAATATCTCAAGCACTGATCTTAGGAGCGATTTAGGCAGGGTCAGAATCTTATGGCCTCCATGAGCATGATTCCTAAGCCATAATTTCTAACCTTGGGGATAATTTGTTAGTCCTACAAAGGCAGTCTAGTCCCCAGGTAAGAAGGAGGTTTGTTTTGGAAAAGGACTGTTATCATCTTTGTTTTAAATTACAAACTATAAACTAAGTTCCTCCCAAAGTCCCATTCAGCCTACACCCAGGATTGAACAAGGACAGCTTGGAGGTTGGAAGCAAGATGGAGTTGGTTAGGTGAGATCTCTTTCACTGTCTCAGTTACAATTTTGCAATGATGGTTTCGATAGCACTTTAATCCCTCCTTCTCTATTATCCTCAACTCTACTGCCCCATGTAGATCCCAGTACAAATGCTAAAGCTTTTGTGCTGCTAAGAAGTCTTCTACACGTCCCCACCATCTTTCTCCCCCATTCTGTAACTAATGGGCTCCTTTTGCCCACTGCCCAGATAGAGTTGATTTATTAAGAAAGGGCAGTTGCCATAGTGAAAGAGTTTAATACATGTATAGCCAGCTAAACAGGAGACTGGAACTTTATTATTACTCAAATCAGCCTATCTGAAAATTCAGAGGCTAGGTTTTTTTTAAGATAGTTTTTTTGTTTGTTTTGAGAAGGCGAGGGGCTAGGGAACAGGGAGCTATTTTTTTAAGATAGATTTTTTAAAGAAGGTAAGGCAGGGAATGCTGATTGACAGGGATGAGCTCAACTGGTTCCTGGGTGGAAGCCACAAGACCAGATGAGCCTGTTTACCAGTCTGGGTGGTGCCAGCTGACCCACCAGAATGCAGGGTGTGAAAAATATCTCAAACACCAATCTTAGGTTTTACAAAAGTAGCATTACCCGTATGAGCAATTGGGAAGATTAAGAATCTTGTAGCCTCTGGTTGCATGGCTGCTAATCCATAATTTCTAATATTGTGGCTAATTTGTTGGTTTTACAAAAGCAGTCTTCCTCCCTCCAGGTAAGAAGGATTTTATTTCAGGGAGAGGCTGTTATCATCTTTGTTTCAAAGTTAAACTGTAAACTAAATTCCTCCCAAAGTTACTTCAGCCTATGCCCAGAAATGACCAAGGGCAGCTTGAAGTTAAAGGCAAGATGGAGTCAGTTAGGTCAGATCTTTCACTGTCATAATTTTCTCACTGTTATAATCGTTTTTGCAAAGGCAGTTTCAATTCTAGCCACTATTCCAAACTGCCATGCCTCATTTCAAGCCCTCTTCTTGATGCAGGGAAGGCAAACCCCAAAGTGGAGCTTAGCCTCTGAGAGTTCTTGGCTTTTCCCAGGAAAGAATTCAAGGGCAAGCTAGAGGCAGAAGAAAATAACTCTATTGAACAGACAGTGTTACAGCTCCACTGGTGTTACAGCTCTGTGACTGCTCCTGCAGAGCAGAGCTACCCCATAGGCAGAGAGTAGCAGCTCAGGGCAGTTTTGCAGTCATATTTATACCCACTTTTAATTGCATGCAGACTAAGAGGGAGTTTATGCAAAAATATTTAGGGAAAGTGTATCAACTTTTGGGTAATTGGGCCATTGCCATGGAAAGGGGTGGTAACTCCCTGGTGTTGCCATGGCAACGGTAAATAGACATGGCACACTAGTGGGCATGTCTGATTGAAAGCTGCTTCCATCCTGGCCTTGTTTTAGCTAGTCTTCAATCTGGTCCAGTGTAGGAGCCCCACCTCTGGAGTCAAGTCCTGCCTCCTACCTCAGTCTCATCAGAGGACCTCTCCTCTTATCCCACAGAGAACTCCAAGCCATCCAGACCCCATTCATTTCTTGTCATCTTCAAACTTATCTGCATTTGCATTTATCTCTTTCTTCTTCCTTCTCTCCTCAGCGAAAGAGGTGACCCTCCTCCCATCTAAATCTAATGACTTGAAGCCCCACTGTTCAGTGTCCTTCAATGGCTCCCTACAAATCTCCAGAATAAGGTTCAAACTCTGTCTCCCTGGTTCCTGACTGCTTTTCTTGCCCCTCACCCACTGTTCCTCCCTACACCCTCCTCCTGCAGCCCTTGCACTCATTTGGAGTTTATCAGATCCTACCAATTTATTGGAAGTCCCTCAAGTGTGACATGTTATTTCCTATCCCCAATAATTGCAAATTCTGTTTCTTCTACCAGGAATGTCTTCTGGTTAATTGCTACTTTTCCTATAAAACTCAATTCTACTTTAATCTCCTCAGATTTTTTTTATCATCCTTCTAGCAATATGCCTTGGTACCCTTTCCATATACTATTGACAATAATATCTGAAATAACTCTCAGTACTTTCCATGTGTCTATGCTTAACACATGCTTACCTGCTTAACCTCATTTAATCTCATTTAATCCTCACAATAACCCTCTGAAGAAAAGTTATTATTATCCCTCTTTTATAGTGGGGAAACTGAGGTTCAGAGACTAAAAAAAGTAACTTTTCAGAGGTTACATTGCAAATATAGGATTCAAACTGAGATCTGTGTGACACCAAAGCCCAATTCCCTAATCACCATTTTACACAACAGTGCCCCATGTCATGCTGTGCTTTCCTTTACCAAAACATGATTCGAAGTATCCCTAAATCTCTGCTGGTATGTCTGTTCCTACCTGCTGCTCTTGGTAAATGAGGTCTCTTCAGTCAGGGGCCATGCCTTTCCTCTTTGTATACTCCCAGTGCAGACCACAGGGCCGTGCCTGTTAGCTTCCACAGTGAAGATGAGTATCTAGTCACCTCGGCTGCCATAACAAAATATCATCGACTAAGTGGCTCAAACGACAGAAATTTATTTCCTCATGGTTCTGGAGGCTGGAAAGTCTGTCCAAGATCAAAATTCCAGTGGGATTTAGTTTCTGATGAAGGCTCTCTACCTGGGTTGCTGATGGCCATCTTCTTGCTGTGTCCTCACATGGCAAAAAGACAGATCTCTGGTGTCTCCTTCTCTTCCATAAAGATATCAGTTCTGTTACATCAAGGCCCCACCCTACAACCTCATTTAACTTTAATCATCTCCTTAAAGGTGCTGTCTCCAATACAGTCACAGGGTGGGTTCGGACTTCAACTGTGAATTTGAAGGGGATGCACATTCCGTTTATAGCAATGAACTACAACTGCTCCACTGTTTCAGGGACTCTGAGGCACAAATCTGCCAGCAGTGGAGAAGGAGTATCTTAGATCTTCTAAGATATTGGAAGTACCTAGGATGATCCAGGAAAACATCACAGAGAAGGGGTATTGAAGGACACTTAGACTATTGAAGGAAACTAAAATATTTTAACCCAAAATATACTTCAACATATTTCAAGATGGATTATTCAGAAAGGCTGGAAACACAGAATAGCTAAAACACTGCCTTTTGTGGAGATTTGTCTGCCTTTCACATATATAAGCATTGGACCCTGGAAACTGCAAATGCTGTGTTGGCAGTATTTGTTAATGGGCTCCATCCTGAGCTCAGTGTTCCATGTGGAAAACAGACTAAATTAGAAGCTACCTATCTAAATGAAATTGGCCTGCTTATAAAATACTGTGGTGAATTCCTACAACGCTGTGTTACCTTACTTATCTATTTATCTTCCTCTAACATAACCAAACTGCTTCTTTAGAAAGCCTGTGCCCCCTGTGCTTTGAAGTGTAAATTTGCTCCCCTGTTTTCTCTAAAACTCCGTTAAGGCGTTGGCCATGTGGGACAGATAAACTTTAACCTGTTCCATTTACAGATTCACAGTTTAATCCAACTATCCTTTTAAACTCATGAGTTTTACCTGTCATATGACTAAAATTTTTCAATCAAAGCTATACAAAAATTTTTGCCTATCATTTGAAGTATACACGTGTTCATGTCTGTGTTTATATATTGTCTACATGGTACCAAAATGACTTGGAAACAAATTAGTACTAATAAATTACATAAATAAGCCCAAATGCTTTTCAAGTTGATGTGACTTTAGTAATCTTTGGTAAATAAAGCTAGCTATAAAATTGTTGGTAAAATGAAATAAGAATGCCTTCAGAACTGTCAGTATTAACTACAATTCAAACATTTCATGTAGTACTAATAAAACATAGTATTTCATGTAGTATCAATATAGATTTTCATGTAATATTAATAAGATATAGTAAGAGATTTTTGTTTGAGTTAACTGAAAAAAAGAGGGGGTGAGAGTGTACATCATGCTGTCTCTATCAGGTCTTTTGATTGTTCGGAAAAGCAATTCTCCTATCAAAGTCACCTATCATTTTTTCCTAGGTCTATTGGTTGGACAGATTTATGCTGTCTTTGCTAGATGTTTTAAGGATGTTTAGATTGTTTATTAAGCAATAAAACCATTACTTCTGAAATATTTTTGATAATTGCTTAATTTGGTCCGTTAGCTTATATCTTTGGTTTTGAGCAGTTAGATTCCAGGGTCTCTACAAGTAGTCATTGTGAGGCCTGGGGACATATGTGTGTCCCTAGTGCCTGGGCCACCAGCTGCAGGGCAGAGCCAGGCCCAATATCATCTCATTCTCCTGGCCTAGCTCTGTATCCTCCCCAGGCTGAGAGAGGTCAGATCCTCCAGGCATTGTCTTCACAGCTGTCTTCTGTCCTGAGCGCTGTATCTGATACATAACAATTAAAATTGCTTACTTCCTAGGTTTTTCACTGAAAGTTAGAGTTACTAAGAATTAAAATTGTAGTTAATATGTTTAATTACAGCTACAAGATATAAGAGAAAGAACCCTATATACAAAGGAAACTAGGATGTGTTTTTGATGAAAATACGAGAATGTGGTTTTTCTTCAAGGAAAAGTAACTTTGTCTAGTTTAGAGGTTATTTAAATTGTTTTTTAGTTTGAAGGAAAAACACATGATAGGTAAAACTGAATGAATATAGAAAGTTGAAGAAAGAAAGAGAATGGGAAAAATTGTAAGAGGTTATAAAAGGTTTAGGAACTCTTTTGTGTGGTCAAAGCTGATAGAGATTAGACTGATCTATTTTTAAGGTTTTATTAAAATTAGTTTTAGTATTAATAATACACTGATGCAAATGTAGAACTTTGTTTTCTCTTTTGAACTAGATATTCATGTAGTATTAATAAAACATGGTAAAATACTTTTGTTTACCTTTTGAATAAACTGAATAAAAGAAGTGGGGAGGGTGGTATTACATTATGCTATCTTTGTTAGCTCTTTTAATTGGAGAAGCAAGTCTCCTATCAAAGACTAAAGATACCTTTGCTTTTTAAAATCCATTAATTATAACTTTAGCTAAATAAATATTATTTTACAGTGACCTCTGATCTTATTTTGATTAAATGTTTTAAACTTTCGGTATTTGACAGGCTTCCTAAAATCTAACCTCAAAATTCTAAGATTAAGTCTTTTTGACCTTGCGCTACCTTGTTGACATTCCAAAAAGGGCCCCTGGAAGTCCAAGAGAGACATTAAGTTTATTTGGTTTGTTAAATCATTGTCAAATAAGAAATAATGTTTATTTTTGAGTTACATTTGTATAAATGTGTTATTAATGTCTTCTGAAATTGTATGAGATTCCTAAAAACCTGACGTGTCTTGATACATGTTATCAGACATATTACTATTATGTAAAATTGTCATAGGCCACAGAAAATAACCAAATTTCTTTGTTAATTCTGTCTTTATGACCACTTTAAATCTTGTCTATAGTAAATTGCTTTATGCTTATGCTTCCTCTAAAACATCATTACAAGCAAGTATAATCCTAGGTTATGTCTTTAAGGAGGTTCCTGGAAAGGATGAACAGATTCTGACAGGCACTCTGAAACAGACCTTTGCTGGTGACTTTGACTGGGTAATAATTCCAAAACATTCAATGGAAAAAAAAAAATAACTGTACTAAAAAAATTGCTAACATAACAACAAACAGATTAAAAATTAATTACATGAGACTAAACTGTTGGAGGACTAAAATAATTTTTATGACTTTTTTGTTTGAAACATTTTTGACTCTTTTTATGTGTTGTTTGTCAGAGCCAATTTTTTTTTCTTTTAAGTTATCTATAGCTTTACAGCAATTGGGTAAAATACCCTTTTGTGAGCAAAATTGAAGAATTTACCTTTCTCTCTATGTGATTTCTCAATAATTCAGAATCTATTCATGAGTATTCTTATTTTATGGCAATATAGTTATTTGCATGAGTTCAATAAGAATCTGTGTTTGGGTTTTTTGTTTTGTTGTTGCTGGGTTTTTGATAACAGGACACAGTTGGAAACAATGGTTATTTTACCAAGGCTTTGATTGTGAGATCATATTTTCATATATGACCAGACTGCTTTGAGGAATTGAAGTTAACTTTTATAGAGCTGATAAAAGCCCCGTGGACAAACTAACCCGATGCCGTGTCTACACAGTTTCTTTCCAGGGTTCCTGACCTTTCAGTAAGTGAAGAATGTTACTTTCTGGCCCAGACACCTCAAGATATTTTAGGGACCTCAAGAATAGAAGAATTCACCCAGTTTATATAGGTATTACAGATACTTTTGTCTTGGCTCCTAAGCCTCAAGAAATTTTAAAAAGTCAAATCCAGATTTCCTTACAAGAATGTTCTAGCAAAGCCAGCTCAAAACATCCTATATGGCCAAACACTATTCTTGCTGTACTTTATCCAAATAATCAGGCCAAGTATAATAGACCTAAAACTTATTTTGTAAATAAATTAATTTTATTATAATTCACCTTGGTCAAAATGGGGGACTGGAGAGAGAAAAGCTATGTTTCAGAAGAAAACTATAGTACACATATTATTGTACTGTAAGTCTAACCATTGTTTTTGAGTTTTTGTTATTTGGCTAAAATTTTGACTGACTCCTAAATTCTTACCTAGGTTCAAGTCTCCAGACCAACATTTCCAACTTTCTCCTGCCCTTGTGACTTAAAATCACTAGAAATTAAAACTGTGTTTCTCTTGAAGCCCTGCTAACTGAATCTAGACAACTTGATATAAACTTTAAACCACTACAGCAACTTATATATAAACAGCCTTCATGCTTGTTGGTGTATGGACTATACAGGAAGCTCACTGGATCACCCAGTCAGAACTACAATCCAGGAAAATCTGTCAGGTTGCCACTGCAATCTGAAATGCTTCAGAGATCTAAGAAAATTAGTTTACAGAATACTTCCAAAATTAACCTTTGTTTTTCTCCTGTTTCCACAGAAATGCCTCTTTTTAAAGATCTTCTTGTCTACCTCAGATGTAGAAGTCTGGCTTTGAAAGCTCATCTGCAATGCCACATTCTGAAATAAGATGCAACTGTTCAACTGCACTGACCTATTTCAGGACTAAGAGACTGATTTAAGAAGCTATGATATGATATACATAAATTTGGTCTTCTCTGCTTATCCCAGTCTCTATTTTTTCCTGCCCTTTGCCTATCTCTTATCTCAAAAATTCTAACCCAAATTTCTTCAAAGCTATCAACTTGGCTTTTAAAATGTGAAACTTTCTGAAAGTAAAATTTCAGAGGAGGTACTAAATGGAAGAAACTAAAATATTTTACCCCAAAATATACTTCTTTGACATATTTCAAGATGGCTTATTCAGAAGGGCTACAAACACAAGAATAACTGAAAAGCTGCCTTTTGTGGGAAAGATTTGCATCTGTAAAGGAAATAAAGTAAACAACAGATGCAAATAAGCTTTCTCTGAAACTCTTCCTTATCTGAATCTAGGAAAGATTAACTGAGATTTTGACACCTTTAAAGCTCTGGCAGAAACATCTACCACTGGCTACCACCATTCCTTCTGAGGGCTGCTACCTGTGAGGTTTCAGCTGCATAACAAGACCACTTTTGCTAGCCAGGCCTCCTCTTCTCTCCCTTTTATAATCTCTTTTGCCATGTGCCAATCCCCAATTCTTTCTATAACCTCCGACAGTATAAAAACATCAACCATTTGGCCATTTCTTTGAGTTTTTATATTTAGTATGACTCTCACACACAAGTGTGCATACAATAAAACTTGTATGCCTTTTTTCCTATTTATCTATTATCAGTGTGTTTTATAAACCAAAATTATCAAAACTTCAGGGGGAAAATTTAAACTTCCATACACTCTATATAGTTGAAAAGATGGCAAAGACCATTTCTGAGAAGAGGAAAAAGCAGGGATAAGGTGGGACAGAGTCACAGAGCATTCAGGCAGGCTTCAGCTTAGCTATCAGACAGGATCCTAGTCATGAAGGATCTTGAAGCCTCTGTCTGAAATCACTGATTCTATATGATAGGTCAAAGACTACATAGCCTTTCACTTTCTCCATCAGCTTGGATCAGTTGGTTGGGGTTGCCTGGAACACTAAGTTGAGGATTCTGAGGCTGCATCTGAGTTCATCAGAAAGAGGGCAGTGATAGATTCGTGATGTCTGCCCTGACACTGAGCACAGGGGAATAAGAGTGGCAGCAAAAATGCTGTGGATGTGCCACCTCTGCCCTCCAGGTGTGCCCCTGGTACTTCTAGGAGAATTCAGACTCATGTGGACCTGTAAACATATCACCTACTGTTACCATGCAGTGTCCACCATGCTCTTCTTTCTGGCTCTGCTTTCCCTGATAGAGTTGATGGTCTGAAAAGCTGCTTAGAGGAGCCTTGGTTTTGCCCATGTTAAGAGTGCACTTTGTGAAACTGCCTTAACCAGGCCAGGGTATCATTTCCCAATGTACCCAGAGTACTCCTGGGAGCCAGAACAGTGCTGGGTTGCATGCAGAGTTGGAGAGAATGGAATAGAACATGACAAAATTGTATTTGCCTTTCCCCCAAGACCCCAAACCTGTTCTACTTATGCCCATAGCTCACCAAATTATCTCCTACAAACTGGTCAGTTCTTTCAGCTTCCAACCTTCACCTTCCTAACCTTAGGGACTCAGACACTTTCCAAAGGGTTAGGTAGTGAACAAAATCATATTATCTGTTGTCCTTGTCTCCATTCTTCCTGTAGTCCCTGACCTCAGCTAAACTTCTCCAACTTTCTCAATTATAAAACAAAGGTCTCCTTACATGTTTTTTTAAAAAGGGTCTGATATGGTTTGCTGTGTCCCCACCCAAATCTCATCTTGAATTATAACTTCCACAATTCCCACCTGTCCTGGGAGGAACCTGGTGGGAGGTAATTGAATCATGAGGGCAGGTCTTTCCCATGCTATTCTTGTGATAGAGAGTAAGTTTCATGAGATCTGATGGTTTTAAAAGGGGGAGTTTCCTTGCACAAACTCTCTTCTCTTGTCTGCCACCGTGTGAGATGTGCCTTTCACCTTCTGCCATGATTGTGAGGCCTCTCCAGCCATGTGGATCTGTAAGTCCAACAAACCTCCTTATTGTGTGAATTGCCAAGTCCTGGGTATGTCTTTATCAGCAGTATGAAAATATGAAAATGGACTAATAACAGGTCCTTGTGAGAAGATGGATATTGACTATACCCTAAGCCCTCATCTCCCATCAGAATGCTTTATTACACGGGAATTAAATTAGAAAACACATGTAACACCCTGTAAGTTTCTCCCTCAACTCTAACACCACTGGAGACACTGAGAGCATACTGAGATAAAATTTAATGAACCTTTATTATGTAAATGCAATGTGCTAAGTACTATGCATACACTATCTTATTTATTCCTCACATTAAATCTTGAGGAGGAGGGTAAATGTTGTGTTGTGTGCTTTGGATTGCGATGACGCTTCTTGCATTCTTACTGTTTATTTCCCTGTTGCCCTTTCTTAGGCAAGACTCTCTGAAAGGAAAAATGGAGTTTTTATCTACAACTGGGCCAAGCATTAAAAGGGAAACAGCTCCCCACTTCTGAATGCCAACAAAAGGAAAGGGTTAGTAATTACTAGGCAGGAAGATGAAGAAAACTTTCAATAATAATGATTGATAGGGTTAGGCTTTGTGTCCCTACCCAAATCTCATCTTGAATTGTGAACCCCAGATGTTTAGAAAGAGACCTGGTGGGAAGTGATTGGATTACAGGGGTGATTTCCCCCATGCGGTTCTCATGATAGTGAGTGAATTGTTACAAGATCTGATGTTTTACAAATGGTAGTTTTTCCTGTACTGACACACACACGCTGTCTTACCTGCTGCCATGTAAGATGGCGCTGCTTTCCCCTCTGCCATGATTGTAAGTTTCCTGAGGCCTCTCCAGTCATGCAGAACTGTGAGTCAATTAAACATCTTCCCTTTGTTTTATAAATTACCCAGTCTTGGGTAGTATCTTTACGGCAATGCGAAAACGAACTAATACAATGATATTAACTAGCATATATTGTACCATTACTTATGCTCTAAAAACTTTACACATATTTAATCTGCACTATTATGCTATGAGATAAATGTTATTGAAGATTAGAGAACTAGGACAGAGAGTGGTTAAGCAACTTGTCCAAGGTCAAACAGTTGTTAAGTGGTGGAGGCAAAATTCAAACACAGATAGTCGAACTCCAGCCTACACAGACTCCGGGCCGCTAGATGATGCTGCCTTCTCTGAGAAGGTGAAGTTCAAGGCAACCAGGTCACATCTGGTGGTGAGGCATCCTTGCAAGTTTAATATTCTTTTTTGAGACCAACTTCAGTGTTCTGTTGTAACAAGTGAAGCCCTCCTTTGTGCAGCTCTCTCTCTCTTAGCACTTGCCAGCTGCCTTGGACACATCATAGAGCATCTGCAGGTCATAAATACCATGGAAAAACAAATTGAAATACAACTGCCTTGACACTGGGTAGGAGAGGGAGAAGTCAAGGCATTGTCATGGACATCTGTCCTGTTGAAATTTTCATATTCCTGTTGTCAAAGTGAGTCAACCAGACCCTCTGCAAAGAATGAAATTAATGGACCCAAATCAAAGTGAAGATTTGGTATTCTTGTCAGAGTCCATTAAAGTGACCAGTTCAGGTGGCAGCAGGTGGTGGCATTATCATGCAATTTTCACAGTCAATTTGAAGACTTTCTGTCTCTCACTGTAGCATGTGCATACACATGAACACACACACACACAAGCCTCAAGGCACAAGGGATTTGGTGGGCCTCAAGGTTTAGTCTAAGGCAAATCAAGCAGCATTTCCCACAGGATCTTCTGTCAAACATTAGTGTTGAGGAAGGTTAATAGGCTTGTGGTTAACACAGGGTCCCAGGCTCTAATCATGTTGGGAATGCTGGATTAAGCAAAGTTAGTTGTGTTCCACAGAACTCCTCGGAGCCTTGAATATATTCATGTACACTACAAGTCTCCCAGAGGAGGACAGAGTATACAGAATTGACCAAACTCCCTTGCCTGCTCGTGTTGTGTGGAACATACTGAAGAGACTGCTTTTCTATAGCATGAGCCCTGGTCTTTCTCTCACCTCAAAGTTCCAGATGCTGAGGCCTCTCCCTGCACATTCTTCCCAGCCCAATTCTGCAACCAACTTTACCGGGGCAGGAAGACATTAGCAATCTCAGCCTCACCAACTGGGGAGTCTCAAGAAGGTCATATAGACAAAGAAGCAGCACACCAACTCCCAGGTGCCAACTGAACACAACCTGCTCTTGCTTCCAACCCTCTTCCTTGCCATGGAGTGGCTCAGTCCACATATCTAGGCCTCTTCTGTCCAGTTTCCCTGCCCAGCAATTGATTTCTATCCTGGGTCTGAACTCTCTGCCCTGAACCCAACTCCACTTGGTATGCCTCTTTCTTGTCCCTGCTCCCCATGGACTGTTCTTGGTTCCCAGATGTCCTCTTCCTTCCTAGGAGACTCCTGCAGCTGAAATGTTCACTGGAATACTACTGCCCCTCCCCCTGCATGACTACATAAATCATCTATCACTTGGGCAATCCTACCTCACCACCAAGTGGCCCTGGCATGGGTGTCTGTTGTGTATGACAAGCCCCTTGGCCCTTGGACAATAGACTACTGACTATCTACACTAGCACCAGACTCACAGCCAGGCCATTTGCTAGTCCTCAAGCCTACCTATTGCTGGTTGCCCATCAATCCCCAATGGTCTCTGTTGCTGATGTTCCAGCATGGTCAATGGCCAAGCCCTTCTCAAATTGTGAATAGGAGCTTGGCAATTTCAGACAACAAACATCCCATGGGTTAGTAAGACATGCAGCTAAGGTTTTAGGCTCAAGACCGACACATAAGTGGTGAAAAGTCTGGAACTTCCATTGGGTGTGGTGCTGATTGAGTGGTATGAAGGTGATTCTGATGGTTTAGATTTTGGGAACAGGACAGTTATACTAGATCAATATTCCCAGGCATTTGGATTTCATGAACAATTACAATTTCAAAAATACTCTCTGGGAGACTTTACAATATTGGCAACCAAGGTACAATAAAAAAGTAATAATCTGTTAATACCATCATTTCACACAAGAAGTTGTACCTTAATGTGAAAAAATATAGGGAAGACAATCTCAGCATTGAAAATGAGTTCTATGGAAAATTTTCACACTTTCTCTATTTTACCAGGGTCCAGTAGAAATTGGCCATGGATCAGTCCCAGCCTGAGGCCTGGAATTTTAGAGCCACTGCCCCAAAGGGTCTCTGAGATCTTCTCAGATGTTCTGCTCATCTAGTTGACTTCTCCTCACTGCCTGGCAACCAGTTACATATCTGACAGTTCTGATTATTGGACGGCACTTTCCTTTATGAAAACAAGTCTACACGCCTGCAATTCCCACATCTTGGTCTTGGTTCTGCCTTGACCCTCACTTTGGACATTTAAAGTCTATGCCAAAGACCTTCCTTAGGTGACACCCCTCCTTGTTTGCTCCCCCAGATTTAAGGGTGGACTTTCTGAGGAAGACCTCTCAAAGAGAAAGGGAGAGTTCTGAGCATTGGGGAGGGCTCTAACAGCCTTCCTTCCTCCCAAACCTTACTTCAATGACTCAATGGCATAGAGCAGGGAGATGCCCAAACAGAAAGCAAGAGGCCAGAGAACCATGGGAGGTGGGACTCCTAAGGAGGCAGCACCATGAGCCTTGTATGACATGAGAAAGTCTTGGTGAGACATCATGGGCTGGACCCCTCCCAGCAGAGTACACTGTCCTGTCACCTCCAAACCCAGGGCAGTTCCAGGGGTGGTTGCTTGGGGTGGTCATTGCAGCTGTGTCCCCTTCTCATAGAAGAGAGAAGCAAAGTAACCCCACATCCAGGGAGCATCTGTCTTGGTACACACCTGTCTGTGAGCTATGTGTTAACTGCTCTTGAAGGATATGGCAGACCCATGCAGAGAGGCTGGCACTACTCTCAGCTGCTCTCTGAATCAGGGTAACTCATGCCTGCAGACAAGCCATGGTCTCCCATCTGGGGAAAAGAAGTTGACAGTTTTTGTGAGGCCCCAAAACATGAGTGATCTTCATTCCCATTTACTGAATATTAATTTGTTTGATCGTAAAATTTCTCAGTAGCTTCCCTTTGTTTTTGAGATTTAAAAGCCATGTTTTTAAACTTAGTCTTCAAGGCACTGTGTGAGCCTCATCCTGCATACTCTGCCCTGACTCACTAAGATCCAGCCACACTGACTCTGCCAGTTCCTCAAATGTACCCCGACCTTTACGCATATGCTGTCTGCTCTCTCTGGACCACTCTCCCCGTATGGCCCCTTCACCTCCTCAAACCCTACTCAGATTTACTTTAGATCTCAGCTAAAAGGCCCCTTTCCTGGGAGACTTCTCTGAACTCCTCAGTCTGGAGATGTATCATCAAATACCACAGCCACTACCATGTGGCTACTGAGCACTGGAAAGGTGGCCAGTTCAACTGAGATGCCCTGTAAGTGTCAAGTATACCCTGGATTTTTGAAAACTTAGTAAAATGTAATAATATACAATATCTCATTGATAATTTTTAATACTGATTACATGTTGAAATGATAATATTTTGGATATATTGGGTAAATATATTAAAATTAATTTCACTTTTTTTTTTTTTTTTTACTTTTGCTAGTGCGGCTGCCAGAAATTTTTAAATTACATACGTGATTCCCCACATCTGTGGCTCATATTCTATTTCTTTCTTTCTTTCTTTCTTGTTTCCTTTTTTTGAGATGGAGTCTCACTCTGTCACCAGGCTGGAGTGCAGAAGCATGATCTTGGCTCACTGCAACCTCTGCCTCCTGGGTTCAAGCAATTCTCCTGCCTCAGGCTCCCAAGCAGCTGGGACTACAGGAGCACACCACCACACCCAGCTAATTTTTGCATTTTCTTTTTAGTAGAGACGGGATTTTACCATGTTGGCCAGGATAGTCTCGATCTCTTGACCTCGTGATCCAGCTGCCTTGGCCTCCCAAAGTGCTGGGATTACAGGTGTGAGCCACCGCACCCAGCCTCATGTTCTATTTCTTTTTTTTTTTGAGATGGAGTCTCGCTCTGTGACCCAGGCTGGTGTGCGGTGGCATGATCTCGGCTCACTGCAAGCTCCGCCTCCCAGGTTCACACCATTCTCCTGCCTCAGCCTCCTGAGTAGCCTATAGAGGTGCCCGCCACCATGCCCCGTTAATTTTTTTGTATTTTTAGTAGAGACGGGGTTTCACTGTGTTAGCCAGGACTCATGTTCTATTTCTATGGGATAATGCAGGGGCACATCGCCCTGGTGTGTGCCCAGACAGAACTTTATGTTTTTCTTCCTAATCTTTACTGCACTTTAGAATTATTCATTCCCACTGAAATATAAACTAGGTAAGGACAGAGACCATGTTTTTTCGGTTTCCCACTGTGTCCTTAGCTGCTAACACACTCCTTGGCACACAGTAGGAATAAATAGATGCGTCAAATGCATTGATGAAATCTCTAACATGTTCCAAACACTTTACATGCAGCATTTCCAAAAGGGTATGCGTGTGTGTGTGTGTGGAGGGGGGACTAGGGAGAAAAAAACTTGTTTGCTGTTGAGATCTTATAGAGAAGCTCATCATACAAAACGGAGAAGAACGGAACAGTTTTGGATGATGCTGGGTGGGAGGCCTCTGTGTGGCACCCCTCAACCCTCACAGCCATCCTGAAGCACCTATGAAACCTTAGAGTCCCTGAATAGACTATATGAAAACCACTGTGTCACCTTACCCATGCCCCTCAACAGCTTAGTGAGAAATTATGGCAGAGGGCAGAAACATGACTTATAGCCAGTGTGTGGTGGAGTCAGGTAGGTGTCCGTTGAATAGCAAATCCCAGCTGAGTTCTCCCAAGGCACTAAAGAACCTCACTGTGTAGAGCAGAGGAAGTTCCTCAGGATACTCAGTTACCTACCTCCAGAGCAGCCACAGCTAGAGGCTTTGTGACTGTGAACAGTCCTACTCTGCTCACTGCTCTGAGACAAATGCAGATGAATACATCTACTTAGAAGGGGCTGCAGGGGAGATTAAATGAGATAAATTTACATGTAGCACCTAATATAGTACCTAGCACATAGGAGGCACTCAATAAATGGTTGCTATTATTATTGTCACTGTTGACCTAAAGAAAAAAAAAAAAAACTTGTTGAGGCATACTTAATATAGGTAGGGAGTTTATTTGGGCCAAATTTGGGGACTGCAACCAGGAAGTATAGAACCAAGTGTAACAGCCCCATAGGTATATCTTGCCCACTGCCCAGAAAAGCCAAAGACTGAGAACAGCTGGTATTGCAGCAATGAAAGAGTGTAATTATTGCAGAGCCAGCCAAGCAGGAGGATGGTAGACATTTTTAAAATCTGCCTCCCTGAAAGCTTGGAGGCCAGGATTTTTAAGGATAATTTGGCAGACAGGGGACTAGGGAATTGGTACTGCTGACTGGCTAGTAATGAAATCATAGGAGTGTCCAAAATGGTCCTCATGCACCGAGTCAGTTTCTGGTTTGGGGGTTTCAGGGTTGGGAATCTGCTCCTTGGTATGAGTCATGGGTCCAAATGGAGTCAGTTGGTCACCAGAATGCAAAAGTCTGAAAAATATCTCAAAGACCAATCTTAGGTTTTGACAACAGGGAATGTATCTATAGGAAAAACTGGGGAAGTTATAAATCTTGTGACCTCCAGAGAAGTAAATGATTATAGAAAGACAAGCTAGGGAACAATGGCTGGTCATCATTTAACTACCCCTACATCCTAGCAGAATTCAGGCCCCTTCTATAATCCTAATCTTGTGGCCTTTCATTAGTCTTACAACAGCAGTTTTGGTCCCTAAGCAAGGAGGGGGTTAGTTTCGGGAAGGGATTGTTATCATCTTTGTTTTAAAATTAACAAAGGCAGTTAGCTTGTGAGGTTAGAGGCAGGATGGAGTTAGGTTAGATTTTTCTCACTGTTACAATTTTTGCAAAGGGAGTTTCACAAGTTGCCCTGAATATAAGCTCCCATTAGCAGAAGTTCCACGTGGGTTTTTAAAGAAAAAGAAAAGGCAGTTCCTAAGTTGTTTACCAAGAATTTATATTAAAATAACACAAGCTACTGATTGGCTATACATTGTTCTTTGTACCACAAATTCTAGGAACATGAAAATAATGGGTAAGGCAGGAACAAAATGCTGTTAAACAATTGCTCTCGCGGCCGGGCGCGGTGGCTCAAGCCTGTTGTAATCCCAGCACTTTGGGAGGCCGAGACGGGTGGATCGCGAGGTCAGGAGATCGAGAACATCCTGGCTAACACGGTGAAACCCCGTCTCTACTAAAAAATACAAAAAACTAGCCGGGCGAGGTAGCGGGCGCCTGTAGTCCCAGCTACTCCGGAGGCTGAGGCAGGAGAATGGCGTGAACCCGGGAGGCGGAGCTTGCAGTGAGCTGAGATCCGGCCACTGCACTCCAGCCTGGGCGACAGAGCAAGACTCTGTCTCAAAAAAAAAAAAAAAAAAAAAAAAAAAAAAAACAATTGCTCTCAGGCATAGTTGTGGGGAGGTGGGGTGTGACTAAAGTCCCCATACTCATGTCTCTCTGGGCCTGATAAATTTTGCATGCCCTCACATAGCTCAGACTGCTCTGAGCGATTTTTCTTTTCTCATCATCATCATCATTATTAAAAATAAGCAAGTAGTAAGCCTGAGCAGTGTGACAGAAGCATACTTCATTATTGGCTAAATGTATTTCCTTTCTGTAGTCATTGCTTACATGGACCTGTAACCATGACTTACACTTTGTATAGATAAATGCATACACATTGATATATACACAAAATACATAAGCCAGTGAACTCTATCATCTGCTTGTATGAGATATGCCGGCAGTAAGCTGAATCTGTTTCCATAAGGGATCCAGCACAGACATGTGATCCTCAAATACAGAACCAACTGTGTCACCTCACAAAAACAACTTCAATACCACTAGGAGTGAAACCAGGGGCATATGAACATTTGTTCCTCATTAACAACAACAGAAAATCTGTCTTGCTAGTCTTGCTAACCAATTTTAACCCCAGTTCCTGAGGTGCTACTTGTCATGTTTCATTTGAGAAAAGCGTCATCGAATCTCCATGGTGCCCAGGATGCACTCCAGGTCTCTGCATTGCATACAAGATGGCAACTCCCATTCGTCATGCATTAATAAGACAGGAGACCAGGAGGACTGGCTGTTCAAAGATTTGGTAACAACCCAGCACCTGTCAAAGTGTGAGCCAATGGAGCTGAAAACCATAGCATTTTCACTGAGAACTGTTGTGAGAGAAGAGCCTAAAGTAATTCACCAGTGACTGGTGAATAGTCTTCTCTGTGGGCCTCAGCTATAAGATTTCGGCCTGGAAACCAGGTGTGTTCCTGTCCCTTCCACCTTTCACCCATCCCATGGAACTAATTCAGAAGTCACATTTTGTGGCCCTTGCCCAATGGTTCATGAGCCAAAAACTGGAGCTGCAGAAACCAAGAGCACTCAGAAAGCCTCCAGGGTATGACAAGCCAGCAAAGGGTGCTTAGAGTCCCAGGGTTTCTGGCTCTGCCCCCTCCTCTCTGGCTAAAATCTCTAAAGGCACATGTGAACTCAGGGGCCAGAGGCCTTTCTACTACAGGGGCCCTGTGAATTCTTTCTGTAAATGGCTAGATAATAAATGTTTTTGGCTCTGGGGAACCAACCATCTCTCTTGCAATGACTCAATTCTGCTGTCCTAGTTCAAAAGCAACCATGGTGTATTAGTCCGTTTTCACACTGCTGATAAAGACATGCCCAAGACCGGGAAGAAAAAGAGGTTTAATTGGACTTACACTTCCACATGGCTGGGGAGGCCTCAGAATCATGGCGGGAGGTGAAAGGCACTTCTTACATGACAGCAGCAAGAGAAAATGAGAAAGAAGCAAAAGCAGAACCCCTGATAAACACATCAGATCTCATGAGATTTATTCACTATCAGGAGAATAGCACAGGAAAGACTGACCCCCAGGATTGGATTAGCTCCCCCTGGGTCCCTCCCACAACACGTGGGAATTCTGGGAGACACAATTCAAGTTGAGATTTGGGTGGGGATACAGCCAAAAAATATCACATAGACAATATGTAAATGATAGGCATAGCTGTGTGCTAATAAAACTTCATTTACAAAAGCAGGTGGCACCCGGGATTTGGATAACACTGCTTTACACTGACAAAAGTGAAAAAAAATTTGGGTGGCAACCAGAACTTTTATCTTTAAACAAACTAGATTAGAATGGCATGGGATGGGATGGGATGGGACAGGTAGACTAGAACAGAATATGCAGAGTTTAGCATATGGAGAAATAAGTATTGTTTTGTGATTATTTTGTCACAAATATGTTTTTATCCAAATATACCATATGTGTGTGTGTAGCTGCATTCTATATAGTGATTATCAATGTATTTCTTAGTCTGAGTCAGGATCATAAAAGTGAGAAATACAATGGCATAGTGAATAGAATCTGCAACTATAGGTCAGGGTGTCTGGGTTAAAATCTCCATTCTGCCCCCAATTTATAAGATCAGACTTCTGATCTTTCAGAAGTCTCTTCCCCTCCGCTGGGCCTCAGTTTTCCCATCTGTACACTGAGAGATTTAAGGATGAGGTCTGAGTTAACTTCTGGTTCTTAGATTCTGTGGAGGCATAGATGTCATTATTTAGTGCCAGTGATCAGGAAATCCTGCAAACCAGACGGTCCAGGTCAAAGACGTCCAGATAGTCTAGTTTCATCCCCAGGGTCTCTGCTCCACTCCAGCCCTCTCTCTTTTCAACTGAGAATCATCTGCTTCATTTCATAGCTTGAAGCCTCATTTTACAAATCAGCTCCAACTTGCGGATGAGACTGAAGCTCTTGGAGAGAAAGTCCTTGCTCAGAGACATTCATCTTGCCCAATGGCACTCATAAGTGCCTGGACCAAACTCAAATTCTTGGTTGTTTTTTGTTTATTTTTTAAAATCTGAAGCCCTTGTCTTTTTTTCCACAGTATGGTCCTCCTTAGAGAGGGTAGTTTGTTGCAACCTCAAACCCCAAACTTCAGCTCACTCTCTATTTCTACTTGGAGTCAATTCCTAAATATTTAAAAAATGAGGCAGTGGCTGCTAGGAACTAGTACAGGTTTACCAAGAATGGGCCACATCAACTCAAGTATTTTCCTTCCTTCATGGGTTATTAGATGGGCATGCAGGGAAATCAAGTAGAGAGCATGTATCTGAGTTTCTAGACGATCCTGATAAAGTATCTCACAGGGCCCAGCAGAGTGGCAGGTGAGATGAAGGCTGGAGAAGGATCAAGTGAGGCAGGTCCATGGTTGGTAGATCAATCATAACCAAAAAGCATCATCTAATAGAGCAAAGGAGGTTATGGGAAGGGGGACTCAAATGCCTACATATGAGTGGTAGTGAGTTCTCTGGCCAAAAGAAAGGGGTTGGGTCAGCCTACAGGAAGCAGCCACCATCACCCACGTGTAGCTTGTTGTGGCCACAAGGGGCCAGGCCAAGTTGGAGCCAGACCCCAATGAAGGTAGAAATCTAGATTTGCCAATTAAAAGTGCTGCGAGCACATTCCAGTGGAAAAACAAACACTGTGTGACACACACACACACACAACAAAAACCACAACTGTGGCCAAATACAACATATAGCTGTCAGTTTGCAACGTTAGGATTAAACATTTGCCATTAACCAGAGAATGGCAGTGACGCAAGGCTCTATTCTCTAATCTGTCCTCTTCCACATTTTCATTGCCAGCTTGAATGAGGACACAGAAGCCATAATGATCACATAGACAGATATCAGGAAACTGGAAGCTGGGGGAAGACAGGATCAAAATTCAGAGTGATTTTCACAGGCTGGACCACTAAACCCAACATGTCAAGATGAGACTTACAAGAGAAAAATGTAAGGGCCCTAGTTGATCCTGTTCACACCATATTGTTCCGCCCTCTGCCCCACTACACACTGTATGTATGCCCTCAGGTTCTGTTCCTCTTCTGGTGGACCTTCTCCTCTCCTGGCCTTCCCAAAGCAAGCAGGCACTATCCTAGGACCCCCAAGTCCCTTCTTCTTCCTCAAGGAACACTGCTGTCCTCAGCCTGTGGCCTCTGCAACTACCTACTCCACCTCCTGCTAAGGTCTGGAGTCCAAGCCAGTAAAAGATACCTACCATCTAAACTGATACAGCAACCCGGGTCTGACTGTTTCAGTAGACTATGGAGTACTCGACCACCATGGGAGTCACCCCAGCACCTTCACTATGCCAAGCCCAGCTCCAAGATGGCCTTGTCCCTCAGGCTGTGGGAAGGACTGGCCCTCATAGCTTATGAACCATGAGAATGTAAGCCCCACCACGGTGGGGGTCCTGTCCATAGCATTCCTCACCATGGCCCCAGCACCTAAAACAAAGCCTGGCCTCAATTATGTGTGCAATAAATATTAGAAGTAAGGGCTACAAAAACACATTTTTTAGAGTATTACAGAAATTTGAATATTGACTATGAATTAGATGACTTAAATTATTGATAATTCTGATAAGTGTGATAATGACATTGTTACATAAGAAAATGTTTCTCTGTCTCTCTCTTTCTCTTTATGGGAGGGGAGGTACAAACTAATTTAGGAGTGAAATGACATGATGTTTGGGATTTATCAATATGTTCTAGCCAAAAAGTGAGGGAGCTGGGGAACAAATCAAACTTTCTACTTTTTTTATGTTAGAAAGCTGTCATAATAAAAGTTAAAAACAAAAAAATGGAAAACTGGTAAGGCTATAAGACTGGTCTCCTACCAGCAGAGCTACAGGATTAGTTGCTGCAACCCCAGCTGGTAGTACATGGAGCCCTCTGGCTGAGGCCTCCTCTCTTTCCCTTCAGCTCCCACGGGGATGTGAGGGCAGATTCCTGCCTTGTGATAAGAAAAGACACTGGATTATTTCTGCACACCGACTCTACCCTCTAGCCAGGCTCTGGATCAGTCTGTCCTAGGGAAGCCCCTGGGGCTGAGGTAAGCAGTACAGCTGTCAGAAAAAGTATCCAAAATCTGGAAATAAGGCAAAAGGGTGTATGGAACATCCTTTCAATGCCATAGTGGGGTGAAGGGCACACGAGAAATATCTAATGGATAGTATTTGGTTCAACTCATAATTTACTATTGACTTAAAATCCCAGATTTAATAAAGGTACCTACTGTTGATTTTGTCCACTAGAGATGCAGATAATTTCTATCCACTGAAAATGATAATGCCAAAAATTACATTATGAGTCTGTTGGCCATTAATCCATTTTGAATCTAACCCAGCAATCTTCTACTAGCATTTCTTATAAATACCTAGCTTCTTAAACACTATTTGAGCCAGTTCTAACATCTTACTGGTTCCCTTATTAATTAATGACTGGAATAAAATCTTTGACATACATTCATTTTGTATTGGTATTAAAATGACATTTTTTAACCTTTTGAAAATTATACTTCATCATCTCCCTGAAACTTACCTCCTATAAGTCAGCTGTTCCTATGTTCTGTTGACACAGGAACTCTAGAGGTAGTCATTTCCACTTTGGATAGTTCCAATCACAAAATAAAGTTTAAAAAACTAAAAGTGATTTATTTAATTTAGCTAGAGTCTGTCTCTATTGAGCTCTCTGCCTCTACTAATGCAGTGAAACAGCATTCAGACAGACCTGTGCTCAGTTTATTAGCTGCATGACCTTGGGAAAGGTACTTGATCTCCCCAAGGTCCTCCCCATCCTATCTTCCAGTTGTGAGGATTAAATGAGATAGTCCATGTAAAGCACTTAGCACAGTGCCTGGTAGACAACAGGTTGATTTATCTTCTTCTCAATCATTTTCTCATTCATTCCTTTATTCAACAAACACTTATTGAAGCACTGGTGGCAAATGCTGGAGATGCAAATATGCATAACAAATAGCTCCTGTTCTTAGGATGCATGCTAATTAGGAGGAGAAAAAGAAATGTTAATAAGGAAATTCTGATGCAGCATGATAAGTACAACAATAGAATCATGTACAATGCACAGAGGAGAAAGTGATTACCTCTGAGGCAGAAGCAGAGGTGGTTACCAAAGTAGGCTTCCCAGAGAAGGTGATGCCCATGATGTGTTTTGAACATAAATAAGAGTTTCCCCAGCATTCAAAGAGGAAGAAAACATTACAAAGACTTGAAAAATAAAATAGCATGCTACGCCTTGATGGAATATAAAGAGCAAATGAAGGGCCAAGAGATGAATGCTGGAGCGATAGTAATGGGAGACGATGTTGGTAAGCAAAGGAGGTTTGACGTTCTACTTAAAAATGATGGCAAGTTTTTGAAAAGTTTTAGGCAGGGATGTGATATTATCATATGTGTATCTTAGAAAGGTTATGGTGACATGATCTATGAGGAATGAAGCAAGACCAAGCCTGAAAGATACCTTTGACTGTTCTCATGGTGAAATAGAGTATGGTAAATTTACTATTACAATAGTGAAACAGAGGTGAAACCTGGAAACAGAATGAATGAAGAGGAAAAGTGTTTAAGAAATAGAATCAACCATCCAGACCTAGCAAATGAGCTAGGAATGGCAGCTAACAGGTGCAGAATAGGCACATAAGCCAAGATCAGCTCATTTATAGGCTGGCCAGTGACCAAAGAAGTAGCTGACTACACAAAATTAGGGCCAATAGTATTGATGGTAACACTAGGACAGATTGTTTTTAAGGGAAAAAAAATCACACACTTAAACTTTAAAGAGTTTATTTGAGCATTCAATGATTCATAAATTGGGGTGACACTGGATCACAAGGGGCTAGCATTCCATAGAAGGGGCAAAAGAGGAAACTTTTATAAAGCATTTGCAGAAGCAAGACAAAGAAAGCAATTTTGATTGGCTAGAAGTTAGGTGGTGGTTTCTGATTAGTATGGTTTCTAGTTTCAATTTACTGTTTCCATTGTGCTTTCATTTGTTCCTGTAGGAATTTAAGGTGCCAGAGCCACCCCAATCTAATGGACACCTAATTAGATTTTTGTTAACAAATCAGACACTTTCCTTCTGGATTTGAATAGGGAAATGCAGATAATCTAGTTAATTGGAAAAAGAAAGAGAAAGGAGAATGACATGCAAAAAGAAGCACAGATGCTATTGAGAAGAGATCAAGGCCAGAGGCTACAACAGCCATGACTGCTAGAGAGCTGGACACGGTACAGCAAAGCTGCTGTTAAAGCCTTACAGTCATTGGCATCTGGTGCATAAATTCATTTAAGTCCATCTAGGTTCCTTCCAAAATGTGTAGCATTTTGTAACTGGTCAGATGTTAGGGAAAGAAATTCATCTGCGTGAATATTGCAATACAGGTCTCACCTCCTCCAAGTCTTTCCTCCAACTCTTCACTGATCACAGCTTGCTCCCTTTCCCCACCCTGATTTTCTCCATTGTGTAAACTCCAGGCTGAGCTTGCTTCATGCCCCCAGGCATGAGTCAGAGCATTTACCTCATTCCTAATTCTTAAATCCACTTGCCTGCTTGGAACACAGCTCCCCTCCTGCTCCTCACATCCAAACCCCAGGCTGCTCTGACCCTCAGCAGGTCAAAAGGAAAGAGAGGTTGCAACATGAGACAGAAACCTCTAGAGTTACACTTGGTCACAGAGAAAGCAAGAACAAGGAGAACCTTATTGCTTGCTGGAAAGAACAACCCTACACTCAATCCTTCATTCAGGAATAGTGTTTTACCAGGTCCCTCAACCAGAAGGTTCGAAACTAGCATTTATAAACAGATAAAGCATCTGCAGAAACCCAGGTATCCACACATTTTACTAATGGTCACATATATCCCAAAGGTTGAAGAATATGAGAACTTAAGCTCCATGAGGACCAAGATTTGTGTTTTTCATCACCAATCCTCAGTGCCTACAATAATGTCTGGCAGGTACCAGGAAGCCAGTAAATATTTATGGAGTGAACAAATGTATGGATTCACAGCAACTCTGCAGAGAAATCTCTGATGATATGCTAGAGTTCTCGGCCTTCAGCCCACCATGATTAATAATTCAATGAAAGCATAAAAGGATTTCTGAAAAAAAAATAAAAAATATGACAATGGAGCAGGGAAAAAATTTTAATGCATTGGTGAATCCACTCAAGATTTAAGACATCTGAAGAGGCCAGATCAATAATCAATATGATGATGAGAGATTATAACAGAGCTGTCATACCAATTGAGAGATGCGATTTAGCAGCAGTACTCTTGGAAAAGAATCACAAGTCTTAGCTGACCATAAACTGAGAAGGAATTTGAGGTATGAAGAAGTTGTCAAGAAAGTGACTGTGCTCTGAGGTAAGGAATCCAGAAATGAGAGAAGTGATGGCCCAGTACAAGGCATGATGCTCAGACCCCCTCTACAGTGATTTGCTTGGTACTTGAAATATGCTCAAAGAAGGGAAATCAAAGAAAGTAAAGGATGGAGACCATATTATATGAGAAAGAGTTGAAAAAACTGGAGGTGTTCAGCCCAGGGAAACTCCAGGAAATATGTTAGCTTGCTCAGACTAGATGTCTTAATACAACTGAAATGTATGCTCTCCCCCTTCTGGAGGTCAGAAATCCAAAATCAAGGTGTTCACAGGGCCATGATCCTTCCTTGTCCTTTCCTGCTTCTGGTAGCCCCCAGCATTCCATAGCTTCTGGCAGCATCATTCCAGTCTCTGCCTCTATTTTCACATGGTGTTCTCCCATTGTGTATCTTCTGATAAGGATACCAGTCATACTTGATTAAAGGCCCACCCTATGCCAGTGTGGCTTCATTTTAACTAAGTGTATCTGCAAAGACCCTATTTTCAAGTGAGGTCATATTCTGAGGTACTGGGGGTTAGGACTTTGACATACCTTTTTGGATAACACAATTCAGCCCATACAAGATGGCAACAGAACCGTCTTCATGTATCCTAAGAACTGCCTTGCAAAAGATTTGATCTGTGTGGCCCAAAGGGCAGAGCTAAGAAGCAGGAATGCAAACTGTAGCTACTCAGAAAGAAGCACTTTCTAAGAGTGAAAGTTGCCTTCCTGTGGCTCCTGACTCTGAAGCTGCCCAGAAAGAGGCAAGTCGACCTGCAGGGGTGGCACTGGGGGGCAGTCTTTCCCAGGAAGGGGGTGGGGCTGCATGGCCTCATCTCACGCTGTTACTTGATTCTCTGGCACTCTGACATGAGGGAACTATTTTTAACCAGGCAGAGATTTAAGTGGCTGTTTCCAAGAACCAGTATAAGTAGATGAGCTTCACGATAATGCAGACTGCTTATGAGAAATGGAGCATGAATTGCAGGCCCAAGAAACGAATATAATTCAGTCTCTATTTTAATTTTTAATTGGAAAAAAAAAAAAGCCCATCCCAGCCAGAAAGAACAGGGGAAGAGTGTACTTTGCACGGCACTATAGAAAGCATTTGTTAGCTCTGCTGAGACAAATGGCATAGTCTTGTTGCTTCTGCCATCTCCACAATTGGGATAGGACAGATTTCTACAGAGACTGCCACTGCTGCTCGTCTCCATGGATAATGAAGGTCACGGTTTATGGGCACGAACTATTCTGCTCCAGACACAGCCTCATTGGTATGCAGGCATGAAAACCCAGCAGCCAGCCCCACACACTGATCAGATTTTGGAATTTAGTCATAATGTATACCTTCTCTCACTCCCTCCCATTTTCTCCAGACAGTTTTGCATTTAAATGGAGCAAGAGGACAACAGAAAGGAGTCAGGGAAAGAGAATTAGCATTTATTAGGCACCTACTGTGTGCCAGGCATTTGTTTCATTGAATTATGCAGGCTTTGATTCCATGTAAGATGGGGCCAGCATGTGTGCATGTGCGTGTGTGTATGTGTTGTGTACACATGCTGGTGTATGTGTGACCTAGATGAAAAATGAAGCGAAAGGAAAGACGTGCAGAGTGCTTACAAGATGGAAAGAGGAATAAGGGTGGAGGTCCTGGAGCAGCCTTGTGAGACAATGAGTTAGGCTGCTTCTCTGATGGCCAGGCAGGGAAGTTCCTGCCTCCAGCAAGGGTCCGGTCCAACCAGAGTCACAGGGATGCCTGAAATCAAGGCCTGAGATGAAAGAAAGCCAAAGGATTTGAGAGAATGTAAGGTTCCATCAGTCCCAGAAAGTCTTCCAAGGCAGCCAGACCTCAACTGGACATTTAGGTGTCTGTTCAGGATCTTGCTGCATCCAGAGCCTGAACTTTGTAATTTTACCCATTTTACATTTACTGATTTGCTTGATTTACTCTGGAACCTAAGTAAAACTCTCCCCTTTCTGGCTCTAGCCCAGTGGTTCTGAGTCACTTGGGTGTAAATGGATCACTGGGGAGACTGTTTATAGAGCAGATCCCCAAATCCCACCAGCAGAAAGAGACGGGTTCAGGAGGTTAAAAATGAAGCTTGACAATCTGACCTAACAGAGGACCATGCTTTCAGAAATACTACATCAGGTCATTTATGGCTTTGTTTGAAGAAAAAGAGGATGTGTCTGCCCCTGTGCTAAAAAGGGGAAGATAGTAAAGTGTCCTTAATGGCCAAGTGTGCTGGTGCACCAACAAGTGTGCTAAAGCAGCAACATTCTGGGAAGTTCAACAACTATTAGATTAGATAACCTCTTTGGACTCTCTTTTTCCCTTTGTTGAAGTTTTAGAGACACTCTGTTGTACCTAAACATCTCACCATTGCTTCTCTCTTCCTTAGGGTAAAGGGATGTCCAGCTCTGAGGTGTCAGCTATTAACACCTTAGCATGAATTAGACCATACTCAACCAAATCCTTTCCCAAAAAAAGGACACACACAAGAGAAACTAGCTTTTGTTGAATGCTCCTAGAGATGTCCAGCACTGCAGTCAGTACTCCGCAGTGAGGAAGATTGAACAAGACTTGGTTGATGCCCACACCAAGCCAGTGAAATGGCATTTTCTGCATTTGGCAGATGAGAAAATGAGGGTCACAGAGATTTAGTAAATTGTCCAAAGACACTTAGCAGATAGCAATAGACCCTAGATAGAATTCAAAGTCTTTTGGCCTCTGAAAATCATCCTAGCCTACTAGACCACTAGAGGAAGAAAGAGGACCCTACTGGGAAGGGCAGATCTGGGTGGGCTGCCAATAGGGGGTGGGAGAGGGTGACCAGAACAGGACATAGGACTGGAGGTAGAAGATTGTAGGCATAGATGTAGGGAATTCAAAGACAACTTGTACTTTTGGTTTGGTTCTTAAAGTAAAGTGTTCATCAGTCTAAATAAGTATTGGCCTTTATCAAGAAAGAGAACATCTCTTTCTCTGGAGGGTTGGCCCTTTGGGCAACAGAGGAAGATCTGGGAGGTGAACAGCTGATCACAACTGGGATTAATGACATGGATTGGGTCAAGGCTTGCTATGCCTGGCTATCAGGTCTTAGGCATGAAATGGGCCTCATCAGAATGGGCAAAGGGTTGCACAGGGACTGAGCAAGAGGGCTTTAACAAAATCTAGTTGGATCAAAGGAGACACACAGGTGAACCAGTGGATGCTACAAGTGATGGAGAATATTGGAAGAGTGTAATAGAAGCCAGGGATAGCCACTGGAGCATCAGGAAACAGGACCTGAGCTCTCCTGGGAGTGTGCCTCTGACAGCACTGCGGCTGCGGATCATCTCTGCTGGATGTCCTGCCATTTCCGTAGCCTCTGCCTAGCTCAAACTGAGTTCACCAACCTGTCTGCAAAACCAGATTCTACTTCTGACTTCACTAATATTATCAGGAGCACCAACATTCTGGGAGTTTCACAGCTATTAGACAACCTATTTGGACTCTCCCTTTCCCTCATAACTGGTTACTTGCCAAATCCTACCAATGGACTCTCCATAACGTTCCCCACCTCTTTGCTCTTACTGCCCTGTCTGTCCCTAGGCTGGGGCCCAATGTACATATCTGTCAACCATAGCTTGCCATTCAAAGGCTTCTAGGATCCAGCCTCTTCCTACCTCATAAACCAACCTTCCACTATCCCACTGTTCACTCAATTGAGTAACCCACTCTTGTCAAAGTGGCCTACTTTAAACCAGTCTCCGTTCCTTTGCTCATACCATTTCTTCCATCCAGATTTCTATTTTCCTGTGTATTCATTCACCACTCCCACCCCATCCATCCATGCATTCAACAGATGTGAATGAGTGCCTGCTGTATGCTAGGCACTCCTCTAGGTGCCAGGAACCCAGTGATGATCAAGGCAAAGTCCTTCTGCCCTGGTATCTCACATTCTCCTGGAGAAGATAGAAAATAAAGCAGGTGAAAGGGATAAATAATAGGACAGTGTGTGTGTGTGTGTGTGTGTGTGTCCGTGTGTCTGTGTGTCTGTGTCTCTATGTGTGTGTCTGTGTGTACATACGTGTGTGTGCATGAGTGTGTTTTAGATAGATTAGAGTGGTCATTAAAAGCTTCTTTGAGGAGGGGTTCAGATCAGAGACATGAATGAAATGAGAACTAGTTACATGAAAATTGGAGTAAGAGCTTCAAAGTCCTCGCCTCCAACAGAGGGCAACATAAGCACTAGATGAGTCACCCTAAATCCTACATTCCAGAACTTACTGCCTATGAAATTCACACATCTCTGAACATATCCTGCCTTGAGTTGCTTCTTACCTTTTCATGCCTGACCAGATGATAAGTTCTTTGAGGGTAGTAGCTTGATTTTACTTCATAAAAAATCACAGATTACTGGGGCACTGTGGCATGCAACACCTAGTGAAGGTAGAATATGGGAGAAATCATTTCACTGTGCTTCTGTAAGACTACAAGAAAAAATTTATTCCTTGTGACTTAAGGAAGACTGTTTTGCAGGTGTCATTCATTCCATGTTGGTCGTATTCCTAGCTGGAATCTAGGAAGGTAACTGAGGTCATTTCTCTAATGTAAATCCACGAGCAGGTAAACAAACCCCTCATGACTCAGGCAAAAAAAAAAAAAAAAAAAAAAAAAAAAAAAAAATGCCACCACAGCTCTAAGATAGAAGAACATCCACTGTCAAACTATCTTGAAATCACTGAGCTGAAGTCACAGAGCAAACGCCATTCTGAAGGTGCTTCTGCCCTTAGGAGAAGGAGTCCAGGGTAAATCAGCAACATTCTCATGATGACGAGCAGCTAAGGATTAGTGAAAAGGGAACTGAAATCCGTGTAGGCTTTATTGAATTAAATATCAGTTTCTAAATATTTTTAAAGTATACAGTGTTAATATGTAAAAGTGTATATCCTTTCATAATACTTAAATGCATTTAACTGATTTAATAAAGACTTACTTTTTGCCAAGCAGCCAACACATATTAACTGTGCACCAGCACATCCAAGCACAGTGGGAGTGCAGTGGTGACCTAACAGCTGTGTTCCTGTCCCCAAGGACTTTACACTCTAGCAGAGAGGACAGATGCTAAATAATTTAATGTCAACAATTAGGTGGTTACAAGTGAGCAAAATGCTGCAATGAGAGGCTACTGGAGTGTATGGGGCAGGGCAGGAGGTGGGCAGGGGTCAGAGTAAGTTCCCCAAGGAAGTAATATTACATCTGAGACAAAAGTTGACTAGGGCTGATGTGGCGGCTCACATCTGTAATCTCAGCACCTAGGGAGGCTGAGGCAGGAGGATCAAAGAATTTGAGACCAGCCTGGGCAAGATAGTGAGACTCCATGTCTACAAAAAATTTAAAAACTTAGCTGGATGTATTGGCACCTGTGGTCCCAACTACTTAGGAGACTGAGGCAGGAGGATCCCTTGAGCCAAGGAGGTTGAGGCTGCAGTGAGCTATGATGGTGCCACTGCACACTCCAGCCTGGGTGACAGAGAGAGACCCTGTCTCAAAAAAAAAAAAAGAAAAGAAAGAAAGAAAGAAAAACGAAAAAAGAATGTAAGGGAAAAGTTGACTAGTAGTTAGTGAAGGAAGGTAACACAAAAGAATGTTCCTGGCAGAGGAAACTGTGCACACAAGTTCAGTGGTGGATAGGAGCATGGCACTGGAAACAAAGGCAAGTTCAACAGTGCTGGAGTGAAAGAGGCACAGGATGAGGCTGGCGGTATTGGAGCAGCAAGAGGCAAAACCAGGCATGTTGTAGGCCAGTCGGGGGTTGTGGCTTACCCCAGGGGCTGTAAAAAGCCATCTCACATTTGAGTCTCGGGGAAGCATACCAGCCTCTGTAAAACCAGAATCATGTAAGTCCCCTCCTCGAGGGGGGAAAAAATATATATGAAATGAATCACCTTTTGAGAAGCAAATCAGCTTTAATTAAAGAGAAATGGAAGAAAATCACTTGGACCTAAAAGTGCTTTTGTTTATTCAGGCATTATGCTGTAAAATGTTTTTCTTGCCTAATAAGAGAAACTGGAGGATAAAAATTGTTTACAATCTAGGTAGTTAATAAATCTACATGCTTACAAGTCAGATTGAGACAAGGTCTCAGTAAAACTGAACTAGATTATGCTCTTCCTAAGTGACAAATTTCTCAGTTGCCACTTCATAGAAAGAGATAAGGACTGTCTTTCTGTCAAATTGTTTTGACAGGCTTGTTTTTTACCCATCTGAAATGTAAACCTTTAGTGTTCTTATACGAACATCAAGAATTGTGAAACATGTTTTAGATAATCACGGGAAGTCATAAAACATACCTGGTGTATGTAAGAGGTTGTAATTGTGGGAAATATGTAATTATTATTAGTAACCAGATATAACTGAATGTAAAATGGATTAATTTTTCTTCTTCTGTTCCTTGTCTGAGCCCCATTATTGATTAACAAGATAAATCCACCACTTACAGTTTCAGGCATTTGGAACAGCAGCAATCTTTCCTTGGGAGCTGTTAAAATAAAAGTGGGAGCTTTGCTCATACTTCACTTCCTCTGGTTAACCTATCCTCGGCTGGCCCAGCCACTCCTCCCCAAACTAATCCACTTCACTTTTCACACCCCTTAGCTTGTGCCGTTGCCCCTGCCTGGAATTCCCTTCCAAGTTTCAGCTCCAGAGCCTAGTGTTTCATACCACATGACTAAGAAGACTCTGCTACTTATTGGCAAGAAACCCATATTGTAAATTCAGGTCTTTGGAGTAACGAGTAAACCTCTTGAAAGCCGCAACTCTAAATCCAATTTGCCACCATTTGCTGATTTCATTCTTTATGTGGCAAAAACGACCAAGGGAGGAACATGCAGACTAAAAATATATAGTCAAATGACATACCCTGTAAATCAAAACGACATTGACCCCTCTTCATAAAGCATGGGCCTTTGTGCTGCCCCCTAGTGGCTAAGATGAAAGAGTCGGTGAACCACCCATACCTTCCCTCTCCCTCAATCCCACCACCATCAGAGGTACACAACTGTGGATGGCCCAGAGGCCCGGGTTACAGAAACATTTGTGGCCAGAGTGAGGCTGCCTGCCTCACCTGGGAATTGAACCTGTTCACCTTGGCCTCAACTAATGCCAAGCCAAATGGCAACAGACAATTTGGGAATGAAATGATCCTGGGTATGTCCCGTGGTCAATTTGGTGATATTATTAACACAAACCCCCAGATCACTGAAGATAATATTACGATTTGGCACCTCTTCAAAGTGTTTCTCTCTGAGCAGTAGAAAGGCAGCAGGACAAATCTCGACACCAGAAAGCAGAGGTTAAACAATCCTCCCCATGCTGCAGCTGACAGAATGAGGTCAAACGGAGTGAGCTCCAGGTGACATCTGAGGATGCAGTCCACTTGGGCATTGTACCCAAAGCTGTATCCACAAACTGCCAATCAAAATGGCACCTTGGAAATCTGGTATGTTCGATCTGGTTGGACAACCACATCAGGCCATGCAAGCAAAGAACTTCCAAGTTTAATGCTCCACAAGTCCAACATGGATCCAATTAGCTCAGAGGTTATCCCACAGAGACATTCCCCTGGACTCCAACAGTTAGATATTGCTGCCTTTGTCATTCCAAACCACCACTGTGCGGGCAGCTGCTCCTCTCTCAGACTGTCCTAATTAGCAGCATGGTGCTCATTAACAGCTGCTGCGTGTTCAAATGTTCTCCGCCGCATGGAGCTGGGCCTGCAAAGCCTCCCAAAATACATCCTCCTGCTAAAGTGGTGCATGCCATGGCAGCAGATGTTTGCTGATGATGGGCCTGGCAATTTGCTCTTCCAGGATCTAAGATCCTGATTCCTCCCAGAGCCAGTCAGGGTGGGGCAAAGCACCCAGAGGCAATGCCACCATCATACAGACTCAAGGAGCTTAGCTGGGCATCTGGAATGTAGCAGGCAAGAAACTAATGTTAGCTATCAACAGGGCTGATATTCAGCTAGTTTGCACTCAGACTGACATAGTAATTGTCAAAATGACTGTCCTCCTGGATGGTAAATAACTGCTCTCTCTAGCCCCTGCTCACCCAATGTCCACCACCACCACCACTAATATCACCATCACTATGGTGGTGTGAGGGCCTCTTTCTTGGGACCCCCAGAACCTCTGACAAGCCAACATCCACTCTGATTGATCAATGCCATAGACACCAGTCATTACATTCAATACCATGCCTGGCTATCACTATTATCATCCTCATGATCATTATTTAGGGACTGATACTCTCACAAACATTTCTACCAGAAACTCCACCCCAGCCCTCCAGGTTCTCCCCTGCTTCTCTGATTTCTCCTTATTCTCCACAGCAGGTTCTTATCCTTTGCCCATCTTTTGAATGATTATATTTCCTTAGTCATTTCATCCACAGCCAAGACTTCCCCTGCATTGCTTGGGGATTTGCCAATCCTATTGCTGAGGATTTCTTGGCCTAGCTGGGTTGGAACTATGCTTCCAATGATTCCCTTCACTGCACAGTTTTGTGTTAGCATGAACCATGAGAGGCATTTACAGATTTGAAAGGCAGAAGTGAAGCAGAGACCGTTTTCCTTCTGCTCTCAGAGAGCCTCTGCAGGGCAGCAGGTGCTGTTGCTGTCTCTCCATCCGCCCACCTCACCCGTGTGAGGCAGTAGCCAGGTGGGCCACCTCTCCAGCTCCTGCTGGCTTTCGCCCTTCAGCTGGGACAAGAGCACACTAGGCTGTGTGATGCAGAAAACAAGCTTCTCCTGCAATGAAAGCTTAAAGGTGGTAAAAACATCAACGCAAGTTCTACTCCAACCTCAAGAGTCCTGGCTCATCCTTGCAGGTCTTCTTTTGACCTGCTTCCCCACATCATATCCATCTTCCTTTTCTGGCTGCCTGCTCTGTGGACACAAAAGTACCAGCTGTAAATAAACTGTTGACCCAGTTCCTGCAGTGCATAAGTTCAAATCCCTATAATAAATCTCTGCTTATATCTATATCTGTATATCTATATGTAGACAGATAGATGATAGATTAGACAGATGATAGATTAGAGAGGTGATACTTAGATGAGATGACAGATAGATACATAGATTAGATAGATACAAGATTGGATAGGTAAATGATTGATAGGTAAGTAGATAGATAGATAGATAGATAGATAGATAGATAGATAGATAGATAGAGATTGCCTCATGGTCTGCTTCTCTGATTGAGCTCTGACTGATGCAAACATCCACCCAGTCACTTACGCCCTAAATCTAGTATCATCTCACTTCCTGTCTCTTCATCACTCTCAACATCTAAGTATCCATTCAACAAGCCATTCAACCTTCCAAACCTGTTTTGTTCTTCGGGTACTTGAATATTTTTACTTCATTCTGCCTTATGTTGGGATTTGACAATTGTTTTCTAAAACAGCAGCTGCACCGCAGACTCATGCCAGCGAAAGTTTCAGCACTCAGAGGGACAGAGCCATGCACAGCCCGAGATGCAAGGCCTGGCACATCCACCTGCTCACCTGCTACCTACCACCCAGTCCTCCTCTGCCTGGACACTATTAACAATGGACAGGGTCCCAGCACCAGTTCTCCATCAACCCCACATGTTAGTCCCTTCTTCTGTACTCAGAGCATTCATAGTCCCTTAACAATTTATCATGAGACAGTGGCCAAGCCATCCCCCTTCTGCGCACCCCATGATACATTCCAGTTTGCTGAGATCCCTTTGCAGTGTTGCACACAATAGTACCCAGGGCACCAGATGCAGCTGAAGCCCCATGCACTGGCACAACTGCCACATTTGGAATCATGACCGCATGATCTTCTCAGGGCCTTTGAAATTGACAAACCCACCAGCTGGGAGAAGGCTTGGGATGGCAATGAGCTTCACCTGCTTTGACAGCAGAGGTTACAGCAGATGCTGTTGTATTTTATTGTGTGGCAAATGGATGTGACGTGGGAGGAGAGGAAAATAGAACCTGGGAAAGGGCATGCGAGTCTTTCCGGGCGGCCCCAACAGATGGGGCCATATATAACGAGATAACACAGGTTCCAATCCCAGAGCCAGCTGCTGAGGCACGACTTCCTTCTTAACAGAAAAAGTAGAAATTCTCCTTGAAATGAGAACTACAAGGCAGACATATGTGCCCAAGGAGAGCTTGAGGATTCAATGCCTCCATGGGGCTCTTTGGGGAGCCAGCCGTTTCTACTGAAAATGCCACCGCAGGTGGAGGCGGACTCCTTGTTACCTGCTCAGACTGGATGAGAAACAAACCTGAGCATTCTGTGTGCACTTTCCATAGGCTCAGGGCGATCGCATCTCTGATTGATGGCATTTTGGGCAGCTGTCTCCTTGGAGCTATTATTTCTCCAATTTTCTTTTGCCAGAAAAACAACTAAAGAACTCCAGTACTCCCCACTTCCCTGGGACATTTTTTTTTTTTTTTTTTTTAGAATGTATCCATAAAATTCTATCTTTAAAAAGGAGTTGCTCAGCTTTCAGTTTTCAACATGTGGATAATTGATTTGTTACAACTCACAAAAGAGCATTTGTCATTTTGCAACAACCAAGACCAACGTACTTCCTCCAGAGATGAGCGTGGAAGCACTTGACTTATTGCTGCCATTAAAGTGAAGTGTTCGGCTGATTATTTGGTATTTCAGAATTCCCTATAAATCACTGCCTTATTTTGGTGATTACAATTTTAAGAAGAGATGCTTGATTTAGTGGCAGCATCAGGGAGGAGGAGGGAGAGAGAGGTAGGAGCTGGCAGGAAGAGCAGCAAAGGCAAGAAGCTCAATAAACATACAATTGGAAACATCTGTCTGGTGCATTGCCCTCTTCTCCATAACTTGCAGCTCAAGTTATATGCCTACAACTAGGAAATTTACATTACTGGGCCTTTGTCAAAAAAAAAATAAGGGGAAGGGACCTAGGGCTCTTTGCAGTGTGGGATGTGCCACTGCACTCAGCATTCTGGTTTCGCACTAGTTGGGGGTAGAAGAGAGTAGAGCTCCAAAGTGAAATTCATCCTATTGCAACGCATGGGCAAGTCATGAGATCTGGGCCCATGTTCACAGAGAAAACAAGCAAGCAGAGGGCTGGCTCCAGCTGGACACAGCTGGATCCTGAGATGCAACAAAGTAGAAAATGACTTCTTAAGCCCCAGTGAGTCCATCAATCAACTGCATTTATTGACAGCTAAAGGGAGACAGACAAATGCAGCAGGTGCTTGGAGGAATCCAGGAATGTTAGACTCAATGTCTGCCCTGGGTAAACCTACAGACTAACAGACCAGACCAAAGTGGCATGCAGATTGTCCCCACAGATTAAAAAGCTGTGCAAATTAAGTCCTGGACGTGGTCGTGCATAGATGGCACTTGGTTCGTCATGTCTCCCCCAGCTGTAAGTTGGTATCTGAAATGTCTGTCTTAGGGAATGAAGACCTCTACTCCCACAATGAGAGGCCAGGCTTGAATGTCAAATGCCCCAGGAGAAGGAATGTGTTGGTAGTCAGACCCTGCCTGGTGGAATATGTTCAATGCTGAATTTTTTAAATTGGAGCATATACACATGCCTAGGTGGCCAGAATGGTGGGAGAATCCAAAACTAGTCCTATAGGGAATATGTAAAGAAAATAGGACACTTGGCCTAGAGAAAAGAAGGGTCATGAGAGCTCACACAGACCTGAAAGGCTATCATGGGAAGGGGGAAACAATTTGTTTTGTAATTGCTCTAGAGAGGAGAGTGAGGACTGCTGGTGGGAAGCTGCAGAGAGGCAAGTTTCAGTTCATTCTACTCTAGCATTTAGAGCTACCTGGATGTGGAGGAGTGGTACATGGTGAGTTTCCTGCCATGGGAGGAGTTAAAGGACAGTCTAGGTGGCCATGTTAGAGTCACAAATCAGAGGATCTCTGCATTTGGTGGAATGTAAAACTAGATGCAATTCAAGGTCAGTTGCCACTGTAAGATTATATGACACTGTGACCTAAATTCACACTGAAGTATGAATGTTTGGTAGGTTCTTTCCAGAAGGTATACTGTATTAAAACCAGAGGAGAATTTATTACAAAAAACAATGGATATGCTAACAAAACCATATGTGCCTCTAACAGGAGAAATGGGCTTTGAAATGAATGATGACTGTGGGCGTCCATTTCAGCACTGAGACTCAGAGTGTTTCAAAGGCTTGCCCCAAAACATATAACCATTCATAGAAAGCGGGACATCTAGTTTATGAACCAGGGCCTATTTGACTTTATTGCCCACTCCATTTGCCATAATGTTATAAGTAAGGTGGGACTTATAGGTATTCCTAACCTCCAGGATATTGAGTTGTGGGCTAAGGCCACATATGTGGCTTTGAACGCACAGTGATGCCCAAAGGGAGTAGGAAGGGCTGCATGAAAAGATAGTAGTACAGGCTCCCATGTCCCACGCTCCATACATCCTTCACATGCCTGGCTGAATGTGTACATACACACACGGCCACACATATATGGCTGCCTGTGTGCCTATACAGCCATATATATATACTGTTAGCCATCTGATGAAAAGGTCCAGGGTAAAGGTGGGTTTCACTTCAGCAAGGCTGTTGGCTGTTCCCTGACAGTCTCCCAGGGTAGCATTCACTACTTTAGCAAATTCCTTAGTCTAGGGCCTGGCCCTCATCCTCTTAGGCCTAAAAACAAGATTCTGTCAGTTCCCCAGAGGAAGAGGACTCAGGAAGGCAAATTCACCCAAAGCTCACAAGAAATGGCCATCTAAACCAGTTACCAGCGTGTTCATTTGCCGCCAGGGCTCTCAGTGCCAAGACACCTGGATATGTGAGCCCGAGCAGGTCCCTTCCCCCTGGAGATAGCTTCGTACAAAGCCATCAGGCAGCAGGCAGCCGGGGAGCATGGAGCCAGCTCAGGGTCACTGGGAAGGATTGGGCTTCTTGGGCTGGAGTGGCTTAACGCCTCATCCCCCAGAAAGACAGCCTGCCAGAGGAGCAGACTGAGGCCTCACCCTCCACTCTCCCTGCACAAAGCCTCCACCTCTGCCCTTGCAGCACCTTGATGGGGGCTCCTGAAGCCAGCCAGCCCTGCTTCTGCCTGATTGTCCCCACCTCTTTCCAGAGGTGGCAGTCTCCATATCTCACTGCCTCTCCATGGTGGCTCTGCTGAGCTCTATCTGATCCTATCTGACCTACTTTATGGTTGAACTCTAAGAGAAGATTCCATTTCCCTTATCTCCTGATGGTTGGAGTCATGGCACCATGACTGCCCCTCACTACACACACTTGGAGACACCCCTCACTTGGAGGAGCAGGTGGAGGCCCTCAGCAGGCAGAGTCAGCCAGGCTGGGGAAAAGGTGCTACAAGGGTATCATGACCTCTGCTTCCTGGTGCTGCGTATACTGCTGAGTGGGTCCACATTGCAAGATCCCCCAACCACATCCCATCAGAGAGCAACTCAGGAATTTCAGCTCCCATCGTCAGCCTGGAAGTGAGTTCCTTTGTCCCAACCTGGGAAGGCATATGCAGCTCTGAGGCTCTTTCTGAGCCCAGTTCGCAGACCTCTGCATCCACAGCCCTGGAGTTCCTCTTCCAACCCTGGCCCTGTAACTGGCTGTCTTACCTGCTGAGTATCCCATCCTCCCTCCAAACCTGAGCCCAACCCTGAGCTCCTGCAGCCGCTCCCCACAGAGCCTATTCTACTTCCTGGAGCTCCCCATGGCTTGCTGGTACCCTCTTAGAAGGGAACATTCATTCGGTTAATAACAAAACATTAGTAATAACAAGAGCTTACCATATGCCATCAAGCACCCTGCTGAATGTTTGACATGCATTAGAATCTCATTTAATCCTCCAAACAACCCCAAGAGGTCATCCACACTTCGTGAATGAGGAAACCAAGAAGCCAAGAGTAGAATCCCCCATGTCACACAGCTAATACATGCCAGGACTAGGACTGGTACTCAGATCTGCCTGCTTCCAGAGCCCACGATTATAAGTGCTACCCTATCTTGCCATGCCTGGGGCAGCACCATCCGGCTAGTGACAGTACCAGGCATGCCTTACCAGGGAAGGGAGTAGTGAGAGGTCTTCTCCCTTCCACAATTGTTCAGAAGGGCTAAGAAGAAAAACAAATGTACTCTAGAGGAAAGGAGTAATGGGGGCTGCTATTTAGATAGGATGATCAGAGTTTCACTCTGCCAACTGCCCCCCAACTTTGATCTGAACTATTACACTATATGTATTGCAAGAGCAGCTTTGATCTTGTTTTAACCAAGTTGTCGCCCCATAAAGCCTTGCAACATGAAAACTCTGGAGTCATCCTGACTTGATTCTTCCATCATTATCCTGGGATAGGACCACTTACAGGCGAACCTCGTGGTACCAGGGTCTGTCCTCCCTAGAACCAAGCTCTGAGGCCAGGACAGCTTTTGCCAAGCTATGCCTGTGCCCTGGCTAGTTTGCTTTCTCCCAGGCACCCCTAGCTCCCCAGCTCACAAACTTTGGGGCTTTCTGCACTCAGGCTGCCTCTTGCAGAGCCTCCCCATTATGCATGGAAAAAGCTCCTTCCTTCCTACGGTTCATTGACATGCATCCAAAAAGAGGAAAATTGCAATGAGAGAAAAAAAAAAAAAAAAGCTACGGTTTTAAGATTTCCTGGCATAATTCAAAGGAAGATTATGCTAAGTACGAGGAAAAAATCTTTTCATCAAAGGAACATCATTAGAATTTTCCACATCATTTAAGCCTCTGTGATGATTTAAACCAGTGGAGTTCTTAAAATAATAATACAATAACAATATGACGACCATTCTAAAAGCACACAAAACATGTTTAAGCAAATGCTTGGGAAGCTGCTCACCATGCCTTTTGATGGGTCTTTTTCCCCTTTCAATACCTACAGGAACCGACAATCATGATTTTCTGAGTAACTACCATGAAAACGGAATTGGCCAGAAAACCTTGCCTACGGGACTGTGACATGCACAGGAGAGAAGTTGAGAGGGGCCACAATTAGACAATTGGGAATGGCAGGTCTGTTCAACAAATATATTTTGAATACCGACTGTATGCCAGGACCTGTGCTAGGCATTTATGATATAAATTTCTAAAAAGAAGAAAAAAAAAGACCTGGTCCCCAGCCTCAGACAGTTCCCAGTGCTGTGGGGGTGATAGAATGGTGAGCCAGCCACTATAGTATGGTAAAGTTCAGGGTACCTTTCAAAAACACACAGCCAGCAACCCTAGATTTAAACTCCAACCTGTTGGTTCACTTGGGAGAGTCATCGACTCTCTCTGTGCCTCTGTTTCTTCACATAGAAAATGAGGATAGCAGCAGTGAACTGAAGTATGTAGAAGGGTCCAGAAGAGTGCCTGTCACAAGCTGTATGTACTGGCCACTCTTGCTATTATGGGCAGGACACCCAGGCTCAGGCTAGATGGGAAGTTAGACCAGCGGAGAAGATGGGAAGTGGAGGAAACGGCATGGGCAAAGCACAGGCGTCAATAGTAACTTGAAGGTGAGCTGCTCTGTCCCTGGGATGATGGAAGATGGAATTTGGAGAGGAGCATAGTAGCAGATATAGTAGGGAGGTACAAAGGGGTCGCCCCATAGGAAATCTTTGTCATGCTAAAGAGCTTGAGTGTTTTATTTACATGTTGAAAGCTGGTGAAGGATTTTAAAGAGAAAGGAATAGAATCAGATCTGCAGCCTAGAAGAGAGCTTACCCTGGGGAGAGGCTGGAAATGGTCTGGGGCTCTCACTGGCAGAGCCAGACACAACCTTCCTCTCAGGAAACCATGAGAACACAAAAGTAGGATGGATCAAAAGAAGGAATCAAAAGATATTTAGGATTTCCAGTTCAAGATGGTGGATTGAAGACATGTGTTTTTATCTCTGCTCCCTCCTGAAACCCCACTAAAGCAACAGTAAATGATTTAAAATATATATACAGATAGATTTTATATATATCCCAAGGACAAAGATTAAAGGTGAAGAGTCAATAGCAATAAACTTTCAGAAACCTAGAAGCAAACCATCACTTGGTGGTTGACAAGCAAGACCAAGGATTCAAATGGATTCAAGCTGGGTATGGTAAACAAAGCCAATAACCACAGGATCTGCCCCCACAGAAGTCCCAAAGGCCCAATAATGGTCTGAAATAGGAACATGGCTGGAGGTCTACTTATGAGGCAGAGACCCAGCCCAAAGCTCGAGGACCGCCCATCCCCACTGGAGCACCCTCTCTAGCCTCTAGGGCAGTACTGACCATAGAAATATACTGCAAGCCACATACATAATTCTAAATGTTCTAGTATCCACATTTTTTAAAGTAAAAAGAAACAGGTGAAATTAACTTTAATAATATAGTTGAACCCAATATATACAAAATATCATTTCAACATGTAATCAATATAAGAAAATACTGATAAAATCATTTACATTTTTTCATTTCAAAAAGTATGTATTTTATACTTATAGCACATCTCGAATTTTCACTAAAAATACTTGATCTCTCATTAGATTTCATAAAATCTACAGTTGAAAAAAGTAGATCCACATACCCAATTTGTCCCAGAATATGTAAAAGTTTTTCTATACTGAATAGATTATATATTTTGAAAAGTAAATTGATTAAAATTAATGTGTTTTTTTTGAGACAGATTCTCACTCTGTCACTCAGGCTGGAGTGCAATGGTGCAAACTCAGCTCACTGCAACCTCCACCTCCTGGGTTCAAGCGATTCTTCTGCCTCAGCCTCCCAAGTAGCTGGGACTACAGGTATCCGCCACCATGCCTGGATAACTTTTGCATTTTTGGTAGAGATGGGGTTTCACCATATTGGCCAGACTGGTCTTGAACTCCTGACCTTGTGATCCACCTGCCTCAGCCTTCCAAAGTGCTGGGATTACAGGCATGAACCACTGCACCTGACCAAAATTAAAATTTTAAAGTTTCGTTCCTTACTTGCACTGGCCACATTTCAAGCACTCAATAGCCCCATGTGGCTAGTGTCTATTGTACTGGATGGCAGCACAGCAAAAATATCCTACACTGAGGCCTAGGGTTGGTGAATCCCAACCATAAACACACAGATGAGGCTCCCCAAACGTGTGAGGATTGCCCTCTAGCCTGGAGACAGATGAAAGCAGATAATGGAAAGGCAATTTGGGAAAAACAGAAACTATACAGGGAAAAAACATCAAAAAATCTATTGCTATTAACCCTAGGGAAGTATCTAAAGATTTTGAATTCATTAAATTAGAACAGCATACTATTAAAAAGCAATATTCAGAAGACAACACAAAAAAAGCACTCTTAGAAAGTAACAGAAACCTGTGAGCAAAAATCAAAGATTCAATACAAAAGCTGGAAGATAAAATAAAATAGATGATCCAGAAAGCACAGCAAACAGATAAGGAGATGGAAAATGAGGGAGAGAAAAGATTTAAAAACATAAAAGATCAACTCAGACAATCCAGTCACTGAAAAATAGGAATTCTAGACATAGAAAGGATAAAATGGTAGAGAGAGAAACACTCAAAATAAGTTCAAGAAAATATTCTGGAACTGAAGGACGTGGGTTTCTAGAATGAAAAGGCCCATTGAGTACCCAGCACAGTGGATAAAAATAGTCACTCATATGGTTTGGATGTTTGTTCCTTCCAAATCCTTTGTTGAAATGTGATTCCCAGAGTTGGAGGTAGAGCCTGGTGGGAGATGATTGGATCACGGGGGCGGATCCTTCACGAATAGTTTAGCACACCATCCCCTCGGTGATGAGTTCTCGCTCAGTCCACATGACATCTGGTTGTTTAAGGGAGACTGGGACCTCCCCCTTCTGTCTCTCTCTCTTTCTCTTTTTAATTATTTTTTCTTAGTCTGTTGTGTGTTGCTAACCCCTTCTCTCTTTCTTGCTCTCGCGATCATCATGTGACATACTCCTACTTCATCTTCCACCATGAGTAAAAGCTCCCCGAGGCCTCATCAGAAACTAAGCAGATGCTAGTGCCATGCTTCCTGTACAGCCTGCAGAACCATGAGCCAATTAAACCTCTTTCCTTTATAAATTACCCAGTCTCAAGTATTCCTTTATTGTGGCACAAAAACAGACTAATACAGTCAGTCATTCTAAAGCATACATAGAAGGGAAATTTCAGAACCCTGGGGGCAAATAAAATACCCTAGGAGCCCACAAAGAGAGTAGGGAGAAAAGATTACAAATAATGGCCCAAGCACCTAAAACCCAGCTAATGAGCCCTCCATGGGTGCAGATAAACAGCTAGTAGCATAGCTGGGACTTAGGTGTCTTTCAGAAAGATGCCTCTTGGCATGTAGTAATGTCACCTTCCTCAACACCTGCCTGGTAGGTTGAGGAAATGGAAGAGCACAGAGAGCAGAGAGGGATGTTAGCTCACCAAAATGTAAGTCCTTCATCAGACCCCTGGGCACTTATAACCCTTTCACATGAAATTCAAAACATTCTCAGGCCCACAATCACACAAGTAGTTGTGCTTTTAGTATTCGTTGACTGAGAAAACACAATTCCAAAATACATCCCTGAAGCAACTACTATTCTTAAGTATTTTCTTGTTCAAAAGAGCATCTATATACATTTGAAATAAAAGTGAATACATAATTGCAAAATATACTCGTTTATAGGCAATGCTTGCTGAGTGTACGGATCCATGGAACTCTTTGCAATAAATCCTCATTTCCCAACTATCATGGTCCAAGGTCCACCAGTTGGAAAAGATTGATCCAAACTATGGGGCATAGGATACTCTGCAATAGCAGAGAAACACTGCTACCCCTCATGAGGTCAAACTATTAACAGATATTACCAAGATCATGGAATGGAAATCTTTCAGGAGGAAGAAGGAGAAAGCCCCAAGATTCTATGGGAAGATCCAGGTCTTTGTCTTCATCTCCTCCTGCATGGAGTTTGCCATCCATCCCTGCAGGCACCAAAGAGTAGCATCTAAGTGAGTGGTATCAATGCTCTCTCCCCAGTCTCCTAACAATTATCCTTGTCCCTCCACCCTGCCCCACTCCAGTGAGCAATCCAATATGTGCCAGGCTAGGTGCTGCATACTTTAGTATATGCCATCTCTTATTGTTTAATCTTTACAACAACCTCGTGGAGTGGATATTAATATCCTCATTTTAAATATGGAAACTGAGGATGAGAGAAGTAAATTGTTTTGCCCAAGTTCACTTAGCCAATAAATAATGGAGTTACGATCCAAATCCAGATCCTGTATGGTATACATTTTCTTTTCACTCTAACACATTGCCTTTTCTCCTTCTGAAACATAGAATTGCTGTTGAGAGATGAGATAGAGGTAGGGGGTGGATGGTAATCATCCTGTAAGCTGGTTCCAGGCAGAAGGAACTCCTCCTAATGGCATTTCCATAATTAGAATGAATTTTTTCTGATAGTTATAATTTAGGCAATTGCAGTGACATTCAGCTGAAACCTGGCAGGCAAGATGTTCATTTCTCTTAAAAGTTCACTTTTAATTGGCCCCAGTTCTTTCCAAGTCTGGAAGAAGTGCAGAATGTATTCTTCTGATGTTTCCCATATTGAAGTTTATTTGACACCAGCACTCAATCCCTGAAAGAAAGGAAGGAAGGAAGGAAGGAAGGAAGGAAGGAAGGAAGGAAGGAAGGAAGAAAGAAAGAAAGAAAGAAAGAAAGAAAGAAAGAAAGAAAGAAAGAAAGAAAGAAAGAAAGAAAGAAAGAAAGAAAGAAAGAAAGAGAGAGAAGCCTTGTCAGAGAGGGGGACCGCTCCTAGAGAGTACATTATTCCCAAAGGGACTCTACAAGTGCAAGCACATTCTATATGCCACATGAAGCAGAAAATGCCTGAAGATGAGACTTCACTCCCTATTCCCTACAGATCTCCAGGAACACATGGGCTACAATCATGGCACTCCACTTAGTCAGTCTGGCCAGTCTTAGCTGGATCTTCCACTTGAATAGAATCCTCAGGAGAAGCTGTACTATGTTTGGTCAAGTGAGAGGACAATTAAGGCAATACTCTTCTAGAATTCCTGTTTTGTTTGTTTCTTTGTTTTGTTGTGTGTTTTCTTTTTTTTTTTTTTTTTTTTTTTTTTTTTTTTTGTAAATTATACTTTAAGTTCTGGGATACATGTGCAGAACGTGCAGGTTTGTTACATAGGTACACGTGTGCCATGGTGGATTGCTGCACCCATCAACCTGTCACCTACATTAGGTATTTCTCCTAATGCTACCCCTCTCCGAGCCCCTCACCCCCTGACAGGCCCTGGTGTGTGACGTTCCCCTCCCTGTGTCCATGTGTTCTCACAGTTCAACTCCCACTTATGACTGAGAACATGTGATGTTTGGTTTTCAGTTATAGTGTTAGTTTGCTGAGAATGATGGTTTCTAGCTTCATCCATGTCCCTGCAAAGGACATGAACTCATCCTTTTTTGTGGTTGCATAGTATTCCATGGGTTGGTTCCAAGTCTTTACTATTGTGAATAGTACTGCAATAAACATATGCTTTTTTCGTTTGTTTGTTTGTTTGTTTAAGGCAAGGTCTTTCTCTGTCACCCAGGAGAGAATGCAGTGGTACAACCATGGTTCATTGCCGTCTTGACCCCCCAGGGCTCAAGTGATCCTCCCACCTCATTTTCTTTTCTTTCTTTCTTTCTTTTTTTTTGTTTTTTTTTTTTGTTTGTTTTTGTTTTTCGTTTTTTTTAGAGATGAGGTATCCCTATGTTGCCCAAGCTCATTTCAAATTCCTGTGCTCAGGCAATCCTCCCACCTCAGCCTCCCGAAATGCTGGGATTACAGGTGTGAGCCACTGTGCCCGGCCAGCCTCTAGAATTCTTAATGCACTTCTGGGCTTTAGGAATAGCCCAAATCCCGAGGAGTCCTGGAATTTGCATTAAATAAAGACAGAAAAACCAAAGAACCAGAGTAGTGTGGTAGAGAGAACAAAGGGTGAAGTGGAGCCAGAAGATGTAGATTTAAGTTCTACTACTGCTCTGCCATTTGCTAGCTATGTAACTTCTATAAGTCTCCACTTCCTGGGACAAATGATTGAGTTAATAATACCAAGATTATCATGAGAACTAAATGTGGTGTTATATGTAGACTAGATCAAACTACTATTTCTGGTACATAGCAAAGTAGGTATTCTGACAAACCCTCCAACTACCCTAAAGTATGGAAAAAAATTGAGTTAAGAAGAAAGTAAACAATTTTCAGAGGCCAAAAACTAAGTAAAGGTAGAAAGCCTAGAGAGAATGTTGAAATCAGCTTTCCTTTGAGGGCATTTGCCAAACTCAGATGGCCATGAGCTTCAGGATTCACGACCTAGCAGTTTATAGAAAACAAGAGACACAGACTATGGCCCATCTAAAGTGGAAAGTCTAATAGGAGAACCACCACCCATGCATAAAGCTAGGAACTCAAAGTGCTATATTCTCAATGTAAGGCTGAAGTTGAAACAACAGCCCACCCTCCCACAAGACGGAAGAGCAAAGAAAGTTGACTACCTCAGAACCTGGCTGCTAGGTGGACAGAACAAAAATATCTGAGAATTGCAACTACAAACTCAGGCCATAATGGGGATTTGAAGCTCAAACTGATATTACCCAGATTGTCCATAAAACCTTAAGCTCGAAATGGTTCCAGTTTAGTAGTGCCCCAGGAGGCTACTGGAAACAAACACAAATTCTTTCTAGAGAAACTCATTTCCAACTCAGGCCTCAAATAATTCCTATAAAATTAAAAAAGATATGTGTTTATACTCAAAAAAGCCTAACACACAAGGAAACATGATACCGTGAGCAAAACCCAGCAGAAACAGCACCAGCCTCAACGTACCCATAAAGACTTCAGATATTAGAATTATCTGACATAAAATATAAAATGTTTGATATGTTTAGCAATAAAAATGAGAAATCAATAGTAAACTATAAACATGACCAAATAGATTTGAAAAAAGAATCAAAGATACCATCTACAAACAAAAAATCTAATAGTTGAAATCAAAAGCCAATGAATGGAGGTAACCTTATTAGATATACCTAAAGAGAGAGATTTTGTCAACTCCTAGGTAAATACCCAAAAATGCAACATAGAATTAAAACATATTTTTGCAAGTATGAAAGAGAGGTCAAGAGACATCAAGACTACAGTGAGAAGGTCTAACTTACATCTAACCAAAGTTTCAAAAGAAGAAGAGAGAGATGTAGAGGAGAAATATTGGAAAAATGAATGGCTGAGATTTTTCTGACACTAAAAAAACATTAATCTTCAGATTAAGTGAATTCCAGGCAGAATAATTTTTTAAAAAATCCATCCCTAGGCCGGGCGCAGTAGCTCATGCCTGTAATCCCAGCACTTTGGGAGGCCAAGGTGGGCAGATTACCTGAGGTCGGGAATTGGAGACCACTCTGACCAACATGGAGAAACCTGTCTCTACTAGAAATACAAAATTAGCCAGGCGTGGTGCCATATGCCTGTAATCCCAGCTACTTGGGAGGCTGAGGCAGGAAAATCGGTTGAACCCAGGAAGGGGAGCAGAGTTCACGCCATTGTACTCCAGCCTGGGCAACAAGAGCAAAACTCTGTCTCAAAAAAAAAAAAATTTTCCCTAGACAAGGGTCGGGTGCTGTGGCTCCCACCTGTAAACTCAGGACTTTTGGAGGCCGGGGCAAGTGGATCATCTGAGGTCAGGAATTCGAGACTAGCCTGACCAACATGGTGAAACCCTGTCTCTACTAAAAATACCAAAAAATCAGCCAGGCGTGGTGGCATACACCTGTAATTTCAGCTATTCTGGAGGCTAAGGCATGAGAGTCACTTAAATCCAGGAGATAAAGGTTGCAGTGAGCCAAAACTGAGCCCACTGCACTCCAGCCTGGGCAACAGAGTGACACTCCATCTAAAAAAAAAAAATCCATCCCTAGACATATCACAGTAAATCTGCAAAACAGCAAAGGCAAAGAAGTTGTCTTTAAAAGAACCAGGAAAAAAAGACAAATAACAACCTAAAGACAATGGAAGGAAGTCTTCATATGCTGAGAAAAAAATAAATTGTATACCTAGCAAAATTTCACTCATCAAGACTAGGGGTGAAATTTTTAGAGACAGGTGTTATCAGAAGACCCTCAGTATGCCAGCTATCAATTTATTGTCTCTCAGATACAAATTTGTCCTCCTGCTCTGCTCCTGTATACCCCTATACAGGAGTTTTGTGAGATAGCCTAAGTTTGGCTAGGCACAGTGGTTCATGCCTGTAATCTCAGCAGTTTGAGAGGTCCAGGTGGGAGGATCACTTGAGGCCAGGTAAAGGTAGACAGAAGTTCTTTAAATATTTTTTCTTTGCCAGCTGGCATCATGTTAAGCTGGTATCATGTTATGGTCAATAGAATGTACTGGAGGGATACTGCGGGATATAGGGATTTTCCTTCCTGATTCCAATTTCTGACCTCCCAGAAAGCTCTGTGAGTAAGCCCAGCACCAGCTTCCTCCAGTGCATGGCAATCAGCATCACCCAGCAGACAACAGCTTCATCCAACTATTCCCTTTGGTGGTTTCATGGTGAAGAACCTTTGGCGATAGCTCCTGGTGAATAGTTTTCCCTGGCAAACTAGAGGACGTATTTTTAGCAAGTTCTTCCAGTGTAGAACCACAGCAATTTTTCTGCCAGTGAACCACAATCATGCTTTTTACCAACAAGGTCTGGGTCTCAGCCCTGTGGAGCTCATTCCTTGGATGCTCTATCTCAGCCACAGGAGTGGTGACCGCTCTCTATAGCTGCTATTCCTCTTAAAGTTCTCTTTACTACTTACCGCTAATCCCTTGTTACTGCATTCCCCCATTATAGTTAATTATTCTTTGTATTAAACTTTCCCTGCTCAAATTAATGTGTGATTTCTTTCTCCTGACTGGACCTTGGCTGACATGTTCACTAAAGAGCATCTTTCATGCAAAGAAAATGATCACAAATAGGTATAGAATGCAAGAAGAAATAATGACTAAAAAGCAATAAATATATAAATCTAAAAAATACACACCGATTTTCTTTTTAAATTTTTAAATACTTTTTTCACAAACCAAATGTTTTAGAATCATTTTTCTTTTTTATATCTTCCTATGCCTTGGAATATATTCCTATTCTAAGAAATTCCACCTTTGGTCCTCTTCTCCTAGCAGAGCCAAAATGATGGCATGATGAAGCATAAACTTTGGAATCAGACAAACCAAGGTATAAATCACAGCTCTGCTACGTGCCAGCTATGTAACTTCAGAGAAATTCCTTAACCTTTCTAAGTCTGTCTCCTAACTCACCCAGTTGCCATGAGACTTAACTGAGATAACTGATATGAAAGTGCCTGGAACATAGTAGGTTCTCTATTTCTTTTGAAGAAATAATTTTGAAGAGACACTTTCCTCCAGAGATCTCTGAATTCCTCCTCTAGTCATAAAACGCTCTTTCCTCCAGATGAGCACCATGCTCTTGAAAGGATTCTTCAATGTTCTCTTCCTAATGGGTTTATTTAATTAGCTGATGTCTGCACATAACTCTGAAGAAAAATGCTGATCTAGCTCCCTCTATCAGCTGATTCTCTTCCCTATATAATGGACTTCTAAATTTTTAAATCTGAGCCCTAGATATCTACTGGCTCTAATGCTGTAAGGAGATCCAGGAGAAACCAACTGTTCCGAGCCAAGGATAAAGTGGCAAGGCAAGTTAATGCTTACACATGCTCTAAGGATATTTGCTGTGCTGTGAGTTTTAAGTCAGCCCATCTTTGCTAGCACTGACTAAGCATTTTGTAAAACACAGTGCTGGTGGGATGGAGAGTTTGGCATCAATACACTTCTCCAAGCCTACAACATAATCTGGGTATCAGCCAACTCTGTTAACCTACCCACCATGTGTTTCAGTCTAGCTAGTTTGAATGAATACAGCTAGATCCTGTATTCAGGATTCACAACCTCAGTTATGCAGCCACTCAGATATTACTTTGTTAGTGATACAAACTGAACATTCTGTGTGCAAAGCCTAGCATGAGGACCTGAATGAGACAAGGGGAAAATTTACTCTACCCCCTGGGAGTTCATTCAAGAAAGAGCAAGTAAACTCGAAGTTTCACAATCTTAGAACTAAGATAAAGGCCTCAGAAGTTGTCAAGTGCCATCTCCTTCCTAATTCAGGAGTTTCAGCCCCCACTTAAACATTTCCAAGCATCGAGAGTTCACATTCTCCAGGGAATGGAGAGTAGCTAATATTAGAAAGTTCTTCTGCTCTTGCAGTTGAAAATTTTCTTCCATGCCGAGGATACAATGCCAATCCCCAAAGCAAGCCGAGAGGCCAGTATCTGAACTACAGATGTGTGAGGTAATTGGAGTGTCCCATGACTGGCATTCATAGGGAAGTATTCAGTGAATGCCTCATGGCAGAGGCAACCATTATTCACTTGAGTTGGGACCTTCCACTGATGTCTTCTGAATCCAAAATATCTCCCCAGAGAGGAGGGCTTTCACTTGCAGGGAGATATAGTAAACATACTTTCTCCTATTTCTCCTGCTATGTGTAATTAAAAACCTTGACAATATATATATTTTTAAAAAAAGGAAAGTCTGACAGACAGAGAGAAGTAGGCAGATCAGTAGAGACTTTGGAACCAAGGAATTACATGGTGATAAGTTCCTTGGGTTTTATTTTTGTTTCATATGCCCTAGACATGGAGCTAAAGAAGTGAGCAACCTGAAAATGCCAAGAGGTGCAGACCGAAAAAAAAAAAAGCCTCAATAAAAAAGGCTATTCTTTCTAGATAAAGGATCAGAAAAGGCGCATCCTAGTAACACAGAAAAGTTAAACAATAACCTCTCCGCTCCAACCAAACACCACATGTGACAATCTGTGGCCCCATCCCCACCCACGCCAGCAAATGTTGAGAAGGGAGCCTAGACTTCGTTCATGTGAGATTGTAAGAAGGAACCCATATTAGTCAGGGTTCTCCAGTGAAACAGAATCAATAGACTTAAGACATGTAGATATTTTTTGGCTCACACAATTAAGGAGGCTGAGAAGTCACACAATCTGTCATCTGTAAGCTGGGGAACCAGGAAAGCTGGTGATATGATTCAATCCAAGTCCAAAGGCCTGAGAATCAGGAGCTCTGGTGTCCAAGGTCAGGAGAAGATGGATGTCCCAACTCAAGAAGAAAGAGAGAAAATAGTGCATCCTTTGTTTTTCTGTTCTATTTAGGCCTTCAATGGACTGGATGATACCTGCTCACATTGGTGAAGGCAGATCTTCTTTGCTTAGTCTACCAATTTAAATAGTAGTTTTTTCTGGAAATGCCCTCACAGACACACCCAGAAATAATGCTTTACCAGCTATATGGGCATCCCTTAGCCAAGATGAGTTGACACTAAAATTAATCATTACAGCACCCTAACATCCAGGCATGATGATGTCAAAAGACAAGGAGGGAGCTGGGACTTATGTCCCTGCTGGACAGTAATGAGGCCAGCTACTTCTCCCTCCTGCAGTGCCAGTGGAGACCACACTGGGATTCTGGACCTTCACCTTCACCCAACAGTAAGAAGGCATCTTTCCACTACTCACTGGAGTGGTGTCAGAGGAGGGCTAGTGGAGAACAAAGATTTTCACCATAGCCCAGCAGCAACAAGGTCACCCCATAGGGTGTCAACCAAGGCTAAGTAGGAAACCTATACTTTTACTTCCACCTTGCAGTAACAAGGCAACAGTTCCTTCCCCAGAAGGGATTGAATTTAAACAGAAGATTTGAGTTAGATTTAGAGCCTTATAACATAATTTTTTAAAGTCCAGGTTTCTGTTGAAAATATCTTGTCATATCAAGAACCAGAAAACCTCAAACTTAATGAAAAATATAATCCAAAGATGCCAACCTCAAGATGGAAGAAATGTTAGAATTATCTTACAAAGACCTTAAAGCAGCAGTGAATTTTTCAGTGCTTTAATGAGAAATTACTAACATGCTTGATGAAAACAATTGGAAAGCCCTTAGCAAAGAAATAAAATGTTTCAGGAAGGATATAGAAGATATAAAGAAGAACCAAATGAAAATCTGAGAACTAAAAAATACAATACCTAAAATAAAAATCTCAGTGGATGGCTTCAATAGCAGAATGGACAGAGGGAAGCAATTAGTGAAGTAGAGGACAGAACAATAGAAATTATCCAATCTGAACAATAGACAGAAAATAGACTGAAAAAATATGAAAAAACTTTAAGAGCCTGTGAAACTATTTAACAAAACATCTAACATTCATGCCATTGGAGTCTCAGAAGGAGACTAAAAAAGTAGAGGCATGAAAAAATATTCAAAGAAATAATGGCTGAAAACTTCCCAGATTTGGCAAAAGATGTAAACTTACAGACTCAAGAAGCTGAGTGAACCCCAAACAGGATAAACCCAAAAAAATTTACAACGAGATATACTATAATTAAAATTAAAATTCTAAAAGCTAAAGACAAAAAATTGTTTGAAAATAGCAAGAGAGAAATAACAGCTTACATATATGAGAAAAGCAATTTAAATGATAACAGATTTGTCATTCAAAACTATGGAGGATGAAAGAAAGTGGCACATTATTTTAAGTGCTGATTTTAGAAAACAATTATCAACCCAGAATTTTTTATATGTTAAAAATATTCTACAGGGATTAAAAGGAAATCAAGACATTTTCAGGTAGAGGAAAACAAAGAGAGTCTGTCACCAGCAGATCTATCCTCAAGGAATAACTAAAGGGTTTTTTCCTTTTTATAGAGACTGGGTCTTGCCATGTTGCCTGACCTCATCTTGAAATCCTGGGCTCTCGTGATCCTCCTGCCTCAGTCTCCCAAAGTACTGGGATTATAGGCCTGTGCCACCATTCCTGGCCAAGAATCTTCTCTAAACAGAAAGGAAATAATAAAAAGAGGAATTCTAGAACAACAGAATGAAAAAAGGGACACGATAAGCAAAAATATAGATAAGTACAATACAGTATCTTTCTCCTCTTGAGTTTTCTAAAATATGCCTGAGAGTTGAAGCAAAAATTATAAATGTTCTAAATTTAAAGTGGTTCTAAATACATGTAGATGAAATATTTAAGACAATTTTATTACAAATGGGAAGAGGTAAAGAAACATAAAGGGAGGTGAGGTTTCTACACATTACTCAAAGTGATAAATAATGGCACCAGTAGACTGTGAGAGTTATGTATATATAATGTAGTACTTACATTTGGCAACCACCAAAAAAGTGACCAAAGAGATACACTAAACAACACTGTAGATATATCAAAATGAAATTCTAAAAAACATTCAAGTAGCCTACAAGAAGGCAGAGAAAAGAAAACAGAAAAATGAAAGATGGCAAAAACAAGCAGAAAACAAAATAGTAGGGGGGGCGGAGCAAGATGGCCGAATAGGAACAGCTCCAGTCTCCAACTCCCAGCACGAGCGACACAGAAGACCGGTGATTTCTGCATTTTCAACTGAGGTACTGGGGACATCTCACTAGGGAGTGCCGGACAATCGGTGCTGGTCAGCTGCTGCAGCCTGACCAGCGAGAGCTGAAGCAGGGCGAGGCATCGCCTCACCTGGGAAGTGCAAGGGGGAAGGGAATCCCTTTTCCTAGCCAGGGGAACTGAGACACACAGCACCTGGAAAATTGGGTAACTCCCAACCCAATACCGCGCTTTAAGCAACGGGCACACCAGAAGAATATATCCCTCACCTGGCCGGGAGGGTCCCACGCCCACGGAGCCTCCCTCATTCTTTTTTTTTGTTTTTTTGTTTTTTTGAGACGGAGACTTGCTCTGTCGCCCAGGCTGGAGTGCAGTGGCCAGATCTCAGCTCACTGCAAGCTCTGCCTCCCGGGTTCACGCCATTCTCCTGCCTCAGCCTCCCATGTAGCTGGGACTACAGGCGCCCGCCACCTCGCCCAGCTAGTTTTCTGTATTTTTTAGTGGAGACGGGGTTTCACCGTGTTAGCCAGGATGTTCTCGATCTCCTGACCTCGTGATCCGCCTGTCTCGACCTCCCAAAGTGCTGGGATTACAGGCTTGAGCCACTGCACCCGGCCACCTCCCTCATTGTTAACACAGCAGTCTGCCGCGATCTAACCGCGAGGCAGCAGCGAGGCTGGGGGAGGGGCGCCCGCCATTGCTGAGGCTTAAGTAGGTAAACAAAGCCGCTGGGAAGCTCGAACTGGGTGGAGCTCACAGCAACTCAAGGAAACCTGCCTGTCTCTATAGACTCCACCGCTGGGGGCAGGGCTCAGCTAAAAAACAACAGGGGAAACAGCAGAGGTCTGAGCAGACGCGAACGACTCTGTCTGACAGCTTTGAAGAGAGCAGTGGATCTCCCAACACGGAGGTTGAGATCTGAGAACGGACAGACTGCCTGCTCAAGTGGGTCACTGACCACTGAGTCGCCTAACTGGGAGACATCCCCCACTAGGGGCAGTCTGACACCCCACACCTCACAGGGTGGAGTACACCCCTGAGAGGAAGCTTCCAAAGTAAGAATCAGACAGGTACACTCGCTGTTCAGCAATATTCTATCTTCTGCAACCTCTGCTGCTGATACCCAGGCAAACAGGGTCTGGAGTGGACCTCAAGCAATCTCCAACAGACCTATAGCTGAGGGTCCTGACTGTCAGAAGGAAAACTATCAAACAGGAAGGACACCTATACCAAATCCCCATCAGTACGTCACCATCATCAAAGACCAGAGACAGATAAAACCACAAAGATGGGGAAAAAGCAGGGCAGAAAAGCTGGAAATTCAAAAAATAAGAGCGCATCTCCCCCTGCAAAGGAGCGCAGCCCATCACCAGCAACGGATCGAAGCTGGTCAGAGAATGACTTTGACGAGATGAGAGAAGAAGGCTTCAGTCCATCAAAGTTCTCAGAGCTAAAAGAGGAATTACGTACCCAGCGCAAAGAAACTAAAAATCTTGAAAAAAGAGTGGAAGAATTGACAGCTAGACTAATTAATGAGAGAAGGTCATAAACGAAATAACAGAGATGAAAACCATGACACGAGAAATACGTGACAAATGCACAAGCTTCAGTAATCGACTCGATCAACTGGAAGAAAGAGTATCAGCAATTGAGGATCAAATGAATGAAATGAAGCGAGAAGAGAAACCAAAAGAAAAAAGAAGAAAAAGAAATGAACAAAGCCTGCAAGAAGTATGGGATTATGTAAAAAGACCAAATCTACGTCTGATTGGTGTGCCTGAAAGTGACGGGGAAAATGGAACCAAGTTGGAAAACACTCTGCAGGATATATTCCAGGAGAACTTCCCCAACCTAGTAGGGCAGGCCGACATTCAAATTCAGGAAATACAGAGAACACCACAAAGATACTCCTCGAGAAGAGCAACTCCAAGACACATAATTGCCAAATTCACCAAAGTTGAAATGAAGGAAAAAATCTTAAGGGCAGCCAGAGAGAAAGGTCGGGTTACCCACAAAGGAAAGCCCATCAGACTAACAGCAGATCTCTCGGCAGAAACTCTACAAGCCAGAAGAGAGTGGGGGCCAATATTCAACGTTCTTAAAGAAAAGAATTTTCAACCCAGAATTTGATATTTCATATGCAGACAAACTAAGTTTCATAAGTGAGGGAGAAATAAAATCCTTTACAGATAAGCAAATGCTTAGAGATTTTGTCACCACCAGGCCTGCCTTACAAGAGACCCTGAAGGAAGCCCTAAATATGGAAAGGAACAACCGTTACCAGCCATTGCAAAAACATGCCAAAATGTAAAGACCATCGAGGCTAGGAAGAAACTGCATCAACTAATGAGCAAAATAACCAGTTAATATCATAATGGCAGGATCAAGTTCACACATAACAATATTAACCTTAAATGTTAATGGACTAAATGATCCAATTAAAAGACACAGACTGGCAAACTGGATAAAGAGTCAAGACCCATCAGTCTGCTGTATTCAGGAGACCCATCTCACATGCAGAGACATACATAGGCTCAAAATAAAGGGATGGAGGAAGATCTACCAAGCAAATGGAGAACAAAAAAAAGCAGGGGTTGCAATCCTAGTCTCTGATAAAACAGACTTTAAACCATCAAAGATCAAAAGAGACAAAGAAGGCCATTACATAATGGTAAAGGGATCAATTCAATAGGAAGAGCTAACTATCCTAAATATATATGCACCCAATACAGGAGCACCCAGATTCATAAAGCAAGTCCTTAGAGACTTACAAAGAGACTTAGACTCCCATACAATAATAATGGGAGACTTCAACACTCCACTGTCAACATTAGACAGATCAACGAGACAGAAAGTTAACAAGGATATCCAGGAATTGAACTCATCTCTGCACCAAGCGGACCTAATAGACATCTATAGAACTCTCCACCCCATATCAAAAGAATATACATTCTTCTCAGCACCACATCACACTTATTCCAAAATTGACCACATAATTGGAAGTAAAGCACTCCTCAGCAAATGTACAAGAACAGAAATTATAACAAACTGTCTCTCAGACCACAGTGCAATCAAACTAGAACTCAGGACTAAGAAACTCACTCAAAACCGCTCAACTACATGGAAACTGAACAACCTACTCCTGAATGACTACTGGGTACATAACGAAATGAAGGCAGAAATAAAGATGTTCTTTGAAACCAATGAGAACAAAGATACAACATACCAGAATCTCTGGGACACATTTAAAGCAGTGTGTAGAGGGAAATTTATAGCACTAAATGCCCACAAGAGAAAGCAGGAAAGATCTAAAATTGACACTCTAACATCACAATTAAAAGAACTAGAGAGGCAAGAGCAAACACATTCAAAAGCTAGCAGAAGGCAAGAAATAATTAAGATCAGAGCAGAAATGAAGGAGATAGAGACACAAAAATCCCTCCAAAAAATCAATGAATCCAGGAGTTGGTTTTTTGAAAAGATCAACAAAATTGACAGACCGCTAGCAAGACTAATAAAAAAGAAAAGAGAGAGGAATCAAATAGATGCAATAAAAAAATGATAAAGGGGATATCACCACCGACCCCACAGAAATACAAACTACCATCAGAGAATACTATAAACACCTCTACGCAAATCAACTAGAAAATCTAGAAGAAATGGATAATTTCCTGGACACTTACATTCTCCTAAGACTAAACCAGGAAGAAGTTGAATCCCTGAATAGACCAATAGCAGGCTCTGAAATTGAGGCAACAATTAATAGCCTACCCACCAAAAAAAGTCCAGGACCAGATGGATTCACAGCTGAATTCTACCAGAGGTACAAGGAGGAGCTGGTACCATTCCTTCTGAAACTATTGCAATCAATAGAAAAAAAGGGAATCCTCCCTAACTCATTTTATGAGGCCAACATCATCCTGATACCAAAGCCTGGCAGAGACACAACAAAAAAAGAGAATTTTAGACCAATATCCCTGATGAACATCGATGCAAAAATCCTCAATAAAATACTGGCAAACCAGATTCAGCAGCATATCAAAAAGCTTATCCACCATGATCAAGTGGGCTTCATCCCTGGGATGCAAGGCTGGTTCAACATTCGCAAATCAATAAACATAATCCAGCATATAAACAGAACCAAAGTCAAGAACCACATGATTATCTCAATAGATGCAGAAAAGGCTTTTGACAAAATTCAACAGCCCTTCATGCTAAAAACGCTCAATAAATTCGGTATTGATGGAACGTACCTCAAAATAATAAGAGCTATTTATGACAAACCCACAGCTAATATCATACTGAATGGGCAAAAACTGGAAAAATTCCCTTTGAAAACAGGTACAAGACGGGGATGCCCTCTCTCACCACTCCTATTCAACATAATGTTGGAAGTTCTGGCTAGGGCAATCAGGCAAGAGAAAGAAATCAAGGGTATTCAGTTAGGGAAAAGAAGAAGTCAAATTGTCCCTGTTTGCAGATGACATGATTGTATATTTAGAAAACCCCATCGTCTCAGCCCAAAATCTCCTTCAGCTGATAAGCAACTTCAGCAAAGTTTCAGGATACAAAATTAATGTGCAAAAATCACAAGCATTCTTATACACCAGTAACAGACAAGCAGAGAGCCAATTCAGGAATGAACTTCCATTCACAATTGCTTCAAAGAGAATAAAATACCTAGGAATCCAACTTACAAGGGAGTAAAGGACCTCTTCAAGGAGAACTACAAACCACTGCTCAGTGAAATAAAAGAGGACACAAACAAATGGAAGAACATACCATGCTCATGGATAGGAAGAATCAATATCGTGAAAATGGCCATACTGCCCAAGGTTATTTATAGATTCAATGCCATCCCCATTAAGGTACCAATGACTTTCTTCACAGAATTGGAAAAAACTGCTTTAAAGTTCATATGGAACCAAAAAAGAGCCCGCATTGCCAAGACAATCCTAAGTCAAAAGGACAAAGCTGGAGGCGTCACGCTACCTGACTTCAAACTATACTACAAGGCTACAGTAACCAAAACAGCATGGTACTGGTACCAAAACAGAGCTATAGACCAATGGAACAGAACAGAGTCCTCAGAAATAATACCACACATCTACAGCCATCTGATCTTTGACAGACCTGAGAGAAACAAGAAATGGGGAAAGGATTCCCTATTTAATAAATGGTGCTGGGAAAATTGGTTAGCCATAAGTAGAAAGCTGAAACTGGATCCTTTCCTTACTCCTTATATGAAGATTAATTCAAGATGAATTAGAGACTTAAATGTTAGACCTAATACCATAAAAACCCTAGAAGAAAATCTAGGTAGTACCATTCAGGACACAGGCATGGGCAAGGACTTCATGTCTAAAACACCAAAAGCAATGGCAGCAAAAGCCAAAATTGACAAATGGGATCTAATTAAACTAAAGAGCTTCTGCAGAGCAAAAGAAACTACCATCAGAGTGAACAGGCAACCTACAGAATGGGAGAAAATTTTTGCAATCTACTCATCTGACAAAGGGATGATATCCAGAACCTATAAAGAACTCAATCATATTTACAAGAAAAAAACAAACAACCCCATCAAAAAATGGGCAAAGGATATGAACAGACACTTCTCAAAAGAAGACATTCATACAGTCAACAGACACATGAAAAAATGCTCATCATCACTTGCCATCAGAGAAATGCAAATCAAAACCACAATGAGATACCATCTCACACCAGGTAGAATGGCAATCATTAAAAAATCAGGAAACAACAGTTGTTGGAGAGGATGTGGAGAAATAGGAACACTTTTACACTGTTGGTGGGATTGTAAACTAGTTCAACCATTATGGAAAACAGTATGGCAATTCCTCAAGGATCTAGAACTAGATGTACCATATGACCCAGCCATCCCACTACTGGGTATATACCAAAGGATTATAAATTAGTCTACTACAAAGACACATGCACACGTATGTTTATTGCGGCACTATTCACAATAGCAAAGACTTGGAATCAACCCAAATGTCCATCTGTGACAGACTGGATTAAGAAAATGTGGCACATATACACCATGGAATACTATGCAGCCATAAAAAAGGATGAGTTTGCGTCCTTTGTAGGGACATGGATGCAGCTGGAAACCATCATTCTTAGCAAACTACCACAAGAAGAGAAAACCAAACACCGCATGTTCTCACTCATAGGTGGGAACTGAACAATGAGATCACTTGGACTCGGGAAGGGGAACATCACACACTGGGGCCTATCATGGGGAGGGGGGAGGGGGGAGGGATTGCATTGGGGAGTTATACATGATATAAATGATAAATTGATGGATGCTGACGAGTTGATGGGTGCAGCACACCAACATGGCACAAATATACATATGTAACAAACCTGCACATTATGCACATGTACCCTAGAACTTAAAGTATAATTAAAAAATGAAAAAAAAAATAGTAGATTTAAATTCCAACATATCACTAATTACATTAAATGTGAATGCAGTCAAACTACATCAAACAAAAAATACAGATTGTCAGAGTGGATTTAAAAGAACATATCTTACATATGTTGTCTATAAAAGATTCACTTCAAGTCTAATTATAGAGGTGGGGGGCAGGAAATGAATAGAAAAAGATATATGAACATTAAACAAAAGGTGAAAAAAAGTGACTATTTTAGTATTAGATAAAGTAGGCTTCAGTGCAAAAAACAAAATTATCAGAGACATCATGAATGATAAAAGGATCAACCTACTGAGAAGATGTAGCAATCCTAAGTGGGTATGCACCAAAAAACAGCAACAAAGTATGTGAGGCAAAAGCTAACAAAAATGAAAGGAGAGGCCGGGCGCGGTAGCTTACGCCTGTAATCCCAGCACCTTGGGAGGCCAAGGTGGGCAGAACACCTGAGGTCAGAAGTTAGAGACTAGCCTGGACAACATGGTGAAACCCCATCTCTACTAATCATACAAAAATTAGCTGGGCATGGTGGCAAGTGCCTGTAATCCTAGGTACTCGGGAGGCTGAGGCAGGAGAATCACTTGAACCCAATAGGCAGAGGTGGCAGTGAGGCAAGAGTGTGCCATTGCACTCCAGCCTGGGTGACAAGAGTGAAACTCTGTCTCAAAGGACGGACGGAAGGAAGGAAGGAAGGAAGGAAGGAAGGAAGGAAGGAAGGAAGGAAGGAGGGAGGGAGGGAGGGAGGGAGGGAGGGAGGGAGGGAGGGAGGGAGGGAGGGAGGGAGGGAGGGAGGGAGGGAGGGAGGGAAGGGAGGGAGGGAGGGAGGGAGGGAGGGAGGGAGGGAGGGAAAGAAAGAGAAGGAAAGAAAGGTGAAACAGACAAATGCAAGATTATAGTTAGAGATTTCAACACTCCATACTCAACAAGTTATACGACAAGTAATCAGAAAAAGTTATTAAGAACCTAAGAGAACACTATTAACCACAGAAATCTAAACAGCATTTACAGAACACTCATCCAACAATAGCCACATACACGGTTTTTTCAAATGTCCATGGAACATATACCAAGATTGATCTTATCCTGGACATAAAATAAACACAAACAATTTCTAAAAATTTAAATCATACAGTGTGTTCTCTGATCACATTGAAATAAAACCTAAAATCATTAACAGAAAGGTAAGAGGAAGATCTCCAATCACTTAGAAAATAAACAATACATTTCTAAATAATCAATAGATCAAAGAGAAAGTCTCAAAAAAATTAAAAATACATTGAACTAAATAAAAATAAAAATAAAACTATCAAAATTTGTGGGACACAACTAAACCAGTGCCAAGAGAGAAATTTCTACAACTCAATGCTACTCTAAAGAAGTGGAAAGTTCTAAGATCAATCACCTAAATTCCCATCTCAAAAACCTAGAAAAGGAAAAGCAAAATAAAACCAAAGCAAGCAAAAGGAAGAAAATAATAAAGATAAAATCAGAAATCAGTGATATGATATTAAAACAGTAAAACAATAGATAAAACCAATGAAACAAAGATCTGGTTCTTTGTAAAGATTATAAATTCACAAACTTCTAGGAAGGGACAAAGGTAACAAACAAAGAAGACAAAAATTACCAACATTAGGAATTAAACAGGGGAAATTACCACAGGCACAGCAGACACCAATGAATGATTTAAAAAAGTACTAAGAACTTCACATGCACAAACTTGACACATTAGACAAAATGAGTCAATTCCTTGAAAAACACAAATGACCACAATTCATCCAATGTAAATAGACTGTTTAAATAGTACTATAACTATTAAAAAAATTTAATTCATGATTTTAAAACTCATGATTGAAAATAATTTTTTAAGTCATAATTTTAAAAAATCTTTGGAACCAGATAGTTATATTTAATGGAAAATTAACACCAATTCTACACAAACTCTTTCAGGAAACAGAAGAAGAGGAAACACTTCCTAGTTCATTTTAGAAGCTAATATTACCCTCATACCAAGACCGGACAAAAACAGCACAAAAAAGAAAACTACAGACTACTGTCCCCCATAATAAAGACATAAAAAGCCTTTAATGAAATAGTAGCAAACAGAATTCATGGTATTAAAAAAATTATACACAATGACCAAGTGTGGGGTACTTCAGGGATGCAAGGCTGGTTCAATATTAAAAATTAATCAACTTAATCCACCACATTAACAAGTAAAAATTGAAAAAATCACGATTGTATCTATCACGTGAAACAACATGAGACAAAATTTGACACCCATTCAAAATTAAAAAAAAAAAAAAAAAAAAAAGCCCTCTCAGCAGACAGGAATAGGAACAGAAGGGAAACTTTCTCAGCTTGATAGAGTATACCTCCAAAAACCCTACAGTTAACATTATACTATTTTTTTTTTATTATACTTTAAGTTCTAGGGTACATGTGCACAACGTGCAGCTTTGTTACATATGTATACATGTGCCATGTTGGTGTGCTGCACCTATTAACTCGTCATTTACATTAGGCATATCTCCTAATGCTATCCCTCCCCCCTTCCCCCTCCACACAATAGGACCCAGTGTGTGATGTTCCCCTTCCTGTGTCCAGGTGATCTCATTGTTCAATTCCCACCTATGAGTGAGAACCTGCGGTATTTGGTTTTCTGTTCTTGAGATAGTTTGCTGAGAATGATGGTTTCCAGCTGCATCCATGTCCCTACAAAGGACACGAACTCATCCTTTTTTATGGCTGCATAGTATTCCACGGTGCATATGTGCCACATTTTCTTAATCCAGTCTGTCACTGAAGGACATTTGGGTTGATTCCAAGTCTTTGCTATTGTGAATAGTGCTGCAATAAACAAACGTCTGCATGTGTCTTTATAGCAGCATGACTTATAATTCTTTGGTTATATCCCCAGTAATGGGATGGCTCGGTCAAATGGTATTTCTAGTTCTAGATCCTTGAGGAATCACCACACTGTTTTCCACAATGGTTGAACTAGTTTATAGTCCAACCAACAGTGTAAAAGTGTTCCTATTTCTCCACATCCTCTCCAGCACGTGTTGTATCCTGATTTTTTAATGATTGCCATTCTAACTGGTATGAGATGGTATCTCACTGTGGTTTTGATTTGCATTTCTCTGATGGCCAGTGATGATGAGCAGTTTTTCATGTGTCTGTTGACTGTATGAATGTCTTCGTTTGAGAAGTGTCTGTTCATATCCTTTGCCCACTTTTTGATGGGGTTGTTTGTTTTCTTCTTATAAATTTGATTGAGTTCTTTATAGGTTCTGGATATTAGCCCTTTGTCAGATGAGTAGATGGCAAAAATTTTCTCCCATTCTGTAGGTTGCCTGTTCACTCTGATGGTAGTTTCTTTTGCTGTGCAGAAGCTCTTTAGTTTAATTAGATCCCATTTGTCAATTTTGGCTTTTGTTGCCATTGCTTTTGGTATTTTAGACATGAAGTCCTTGCCCATGCCTATGTCCTGAATGGTATTACCTAGGTTTTCTTCTAGGGTTTTTATGGTTTTAGGTCTAACGTTTAAGTCACTAATCCATCTTGAATTAATTTTCGTATAAGGAGTAAGGAAAGGATCCAGTTTCAGCTTTCTACTTATGGCTAGCCAATTTTCCCAGCACCATTTATTAAATAGGGAATCCTTTCCCCATTTCTTGTTTTTGTCAGGTTTGTCAAAGATCAGATGACTGTAGACATTTGGTATTATTTCTGAGGGTTCTGTTCTGTTCCATTGGTCTCTATTTCTGTTTTGGTAACAGTACCATGCTGTTTTGGTTACTGTAGCCTTGTAGTATAGTTTGAAGTCAGGTAGTGTGATGCCTCCAGCTTTGTCCTTTTGACTTAGGATTGTCTTGGCAATGCTGGATCTTTTTTGGCTCCATATGAACTTTAAAGCAGTTTTTTCCAATTCTGTGAAGAAAGTCATTGGTAGCTTGATGGGGATGGCATTGAATCTATAAATTACCTTGGGCAATATGGCCATTTTCACAATATTGATTCTTCCTATCCATGAGCATGGTATGTTCTTCCATTTGTTTGTGTCCTCTTTTATTTCACTGAGCAGTGGTTTGTAGTTCTCCTTGAAGAGGTCCTTTACTCCCTTGTAAGTTGGATTCCTAGGTATTTTATTCTCTTTGAAGCTATTGTGAATGGGAGTTCATTCATGATTTGGCTCTCTATTTGTCTGTTACTGGTGTATAAGAATGTTTGTGATTTTTGCACATTGATATTGTATCCTGAGGCTTTGCTGAACTTGCTTATCAGCTTAAGGAGGTTTTGGGCTGAAACGATGGGGTTTTTTAAATATACAATCATGTCATCTGCAAACAGGAACAATTTGACTTCTTCTTTTCCTAACTGAATAACCCTTATTTCTTTCTCTTGCCTGATCGCCCTAGCCAGAACTTCCAACACTATGTTGAATAGGAGTGGTGAGAGAGGGCATCCCTGTCTTGTGCCAGTTTTCAAAGGGAATGCTTCCAGTTTTTGCCCATTCAGTATGATATTGATTGTTGGTTTGTCATAAATAGCTCTTATTATTTTGAGATACGTTGCATCAATACAGAATTTATTGAGAGTTTTTAGCATGAAGGGCTATTGAATTTTGTCAAAGGCCTTTTCTGCATCTATTGAGATAATCATGTGGTTTTTGTCTTTGGTTCTGTTTATATGCTAGATTACATTTATTGATTTGCATATGTTGAACTAGCCTTGCATCCCAGGGATGAAGCCCACTTGATCGTGGTGGATAAGCTTTTTGATATGCTGCTGGATTCGGTTTGCCAGTATTTTATTGAGGATTTTTGCATTGATGTTCATCAGGGATATTGGTCTAAAATTCTCTTTTTCTGTTGTATCTCCATCAGGCTTTGGTATCAGGATGATGTTGGCCTCGTAAAATGAGTTAGGGAGGATTCCTCTTTTTCTATTGATTGGAATAGTTTCAGAAGGAATGGTACCAACTCCTCGTTGTACTCTGGTAGAATTCGGCTGTGAATCCTTTGGGTCCTGGACTTTTTTTGGTTGGTAGGCTATTAATCATTGCCTCAATTTCAGAGCCTGCTATTGGTCTATTCAGGGATTCAACTTCTTACTGGTTTAGTCTTGGGAGAGTGTAAGTGTCCAGGAAATTATTCATTTCTTCTAGGTTTTCTAGTTTATTTGCATAGAGGTGTTTATAGTATTCTCTGATGGTAGTTTGTATTTCTGTGGGGTCAGTGGTGATATCCCCTTTATCATTTTTTATTGCGTCTATTTGATTTTTTTATCTTTTCTTCTTTATTAGTCTTGCTAGCGGTCTATCAATTTTGTTGATCTTTTCAAAAAACCAGCTCCTGGATTCATTGATTTTTTGGAGGGTTTTTTGTGTCTCTATCTCCTTCATTTCTGCTCTGATCTTAGTTATTTCTTGCCTTCTGCTAGCTTTTGAATGTGTTTGCTCTTGCTTCTCTAGTTCTTTTAGTTGTGATGTTAGGGTGTCAATTTTAGATCTTTCCAGCTTCCTTTTGTGGGCATTTAGTGCTATAAATTTCCCTCTACACACTGCTTTAAATGTGTCCCAGAGATTCTGGTATGTTGCATCTTTGTTCTCATTGGTTTCAAAGAACATCTTTATTTCTGCCTTCATTTCGTTATGTACCCAGTAGTCATTCAGGAGTAGGTTGTTCAGTATCCATGTAGTTGAGTGGTTTTGATTGAGTTTCTTACTCCTGAGTTCTACTTTGATTGCACTGCGGTCTGAGAGACAGTGTGTTATAATTTCTGTTCTTGTACATTTGCTGAGGAGTGCTTTACTTCCAACTATGTGGTCAATTTTGGAATAAGTGTGATGTGGTGCTGAGAAGAATGTATATTCTGTTGATTTGGGGTGGAGAGTTCTGCAGATGTCTATTAGGTGCTTGGTGCAGAGTTGAGTTCAGTTCCTGGATATCCTTAACTTTCTGTCTTGTTGATCTGTCTAATGTTGACAGTGGGGTGTTGAAGTCTCCCATTATTATTGTATGGGAGTCTAAGTCTCTTTGTAAGTCTCTAAGGACTCGCTTTATGAATCTGGGTGCTCCTGTATTGGGTGCATATATATTTAGGATAATTAGCTGTTCCTGATGAATTGATCCCTTTACCATTATGTAATGGCCTTCTTTGTCTCTTTTGATCTTTAACGGTTTAAAGTCTGTTTTATCAGAGACTAGGATTGCATCCCCTGCTTTTTTTTGTTCTCCATTTGCTTGGTAGATCTTCCTCCATCCCTTTATTTTAGCCTGTGTGTGTCTCTGCATGTGAGATGGGTCTCCTGAATACAGCAAACTGATGGGTCTTGACTCTTCATCCAATTTGCCAGTCTGTGTCTTTTAATTGGACAATTTAGTCCATTTATATTTAAGGTTAATATTGTTATGTGTGAACTTGATCCTGTCATTATGATATTAGCTGGTTATTTTACTTGCTAGTTGATGCTGTTTCTTCCTAGCATCAATGGACTTTACATTTTGACCTGGTTTTGCAATGGCTGGTACCTGTTGTTCCTTTCCATGTTTAGTGCTTCCTTCAGGATCTCTTGTAGGGCAGGCCTAGTGGTGACAAAATCTCTAAGCATTTGCTTGTCTGTAAAGGATTTTATTTCTCCTTCACTTATGAAACTTAGTTTGGCTGGATATGAAATTCTGGTTTGAAAATTCTTTTCTTTAAGAATGTTGAATATTGGCCCCCACTCTCTTCTGGCTTGGAGAGTTTCTGCCAAGAGATCTGCTGTTAGTCTGATGGGCTTCCCTTTGTGGGTAACCCGACCTTTCTCTCTGGCTGCCCTTAACATTTTTTCCTTCATTTCAACTTTGGTGAATCTGACAATTACGTGTCTTGGAGTTGCTCTTCTCGAGGAGTATCTTTGTGGTGTTCTCTGTATTTCCTGAATTTGAATGTCGGCCTGCCTTACTAGGTTGGGGAAGTTCTCCTGGATCATATCCTGCAGAGTGTTTTCCAACTTGGTTCCATTTTCCCCATCACTTTCAGGCACACCAATCAGACGTAGATTTGGTCTTTTCACATAATCTCATAATTCTTGGAGGTTTTGTTCATTTCTTTTTACTTTTTTTACTCTAGACTTCTCTTCTTGCTTCATTTCATTCATTTGATCTTCAATTGCTGATACTCTTTCTTCCAGTTGCTCGAGTCGGTTACTGAAGCCTGTGCATTTGTCACGTAGTTCTCGGGTTATGGTTTTCATCTCAGTCAGTTCTTTTAAAGTCTTCCCTGAATTGATTATTCTAGTTATCCATTCATCCATTCTTTTCTCAAGTTTTTTAGTTTCTTTGCGCTGGTTACATAGTTCCTCCTTTAGCTCTGAGAAGTTTGATCGACTGAAGCCTTCTTCTCTCAACTCGTCAAAGTCATTCTCCGTCCAGCTTTGATCCGTTGCTGGCAATGAGCTGCCTTTCTTTGGAGGGGGAGATGCGCTCTGATTTTTTGAATTTCCAGCTTTTCTGCCCTGCTTTTTCCCATCTTTGTGGTTTTATCTGCCTTTGGTCTTTGATGCTGGTGGCGTACTGATGGAGTTTTGGTGTGGGTGTCCTTTCTGTTTGTTAGTTTTCCTTCTAACAGTCAGGACCCTCAGCTGTAGGTCTGTTGGAGATTGCTTGAGGTTCACTCCAGACCCTGTTTGCCTGGGTATCAGCAGCAGAAGCTGCAGAGGATAGAATATTGTTGAACAGCTAGTGCTGCTGTCTGATTCTTGCTCTGGAAGCTTCGTCTCAGCAGTGTACCCAGCCGTGTGAGGTGTGAGGTGTCGGTCTGCACCTAGTGGGGGATATCTCCCAGTTAGGCTCCTCAGGGGTCAGGGACCCACTGGAGCAGGCAGTCTGTCAGTTCTCAGATCTCAACCTCCATGCTGGGAGATCCACTGCTCTCTTCAAAGCTGTCAGACAGCTGTCAGACTCCACCCAGAGGTGGAGTCTACAGAGACAGGCAGGCCTCCTTGAGCTGCAGTGGGCTCCACCCAGTTCGAGCTTCCTGGAGCCTTTGTTTACCTACTTAAGCCTCAGCAATGGTGGGCGCCCCTCCCCCAGCCTTGCTGCCGCCTTGCAGTTGGATCTCAGACTGCTGTCCTAGCAATGAGGGAGGCTCCGTGGGCGTGAGACCCTCTGGGCCAGGTGTGGGATATAATCTCCTGGTGTGCCATTTGCTAAGACCCTTGGTAAAGCGCAGTAGTAGGGTGGGAGTTACCAGATTTTCCAGGTGTTGTGTGTCTCAGTTTCACTTGGCTAGGAAAAGGGATTCCCTTCCCCCTTGCACTTCCCAGGGGAGGCGATGCCTCGCCCTGCTTCAGCTCTCACTGATCGGGCTGCACCAGCTGACCAGCACCGATTGTCCAGCACTCCCCAGTGAGATGAACCTGGTACCTCAGTTGAAAATGCAGAAATCACCCATCTTCTGTGTCACTCACGCTGGGAGCTGGAGGCTAGAGCTGTTGCTATTCGGCCATCTTGCTCCCGACTCTCTTGATGATATTTTTTAAAACCTGTAATTACACATTTGAGTTACAACTATCTATTTTTATAAACCCCAAAGTATATGTTATCTTTAAAAATAAATACATATTTCCAATGCCGTCTCTTTATAGGGCCAAGAAACAATGATTAAAATGATTAGAAACAGTATTAACAAAACCCTAGTGCCCAAATCGTGGTTCTTTAAAACCATTTCCCACTTAAAAAAAAAAAAAGCGAGATTTCTTGGAGAAATGGCTCATTCCAGATTAGGGCAAGGAATATACAAGATAAGCCTGGAACATTTGTCATACCAGAAAGTAAAGAAGCTTCAAAAGATTCTTAGGCTTGGGGTAAAGGGTCTGGAGACCCTTGAATAAATTCTTCGTGGCCATCCAGTGATGGGGTGGACAATACAAGCACCAACAGGGATAAGCACCCCCATGGACCAAACCGTATCAAGTGTTTACACTTTCCAAATTGGTAAATAAATTAAAATAAGAATCCAGCATTTTTTCCTGCCTTTCCTATATGACTGTGCTTCAGGATAATTAAACAGCTCATAAAGGGAAACTTCTCTCCATAGATGTAATAATTTAATAAACAAAGAAGAAATGGTAGAAGTAGACTATCATCATTTTGCAATCCAGCCAAAATGAATTGACAGATCCAGCCAATGATTTTCAATAGTTCTAACATCACAGAGTATGAGGCAACTAGAAGTTACGTACTTCTTGACGTTCTAAACTCAAACCTGGATCTGACCAAACCTATGAATCTATCTACCAAGCTAGTGTAAATACAGAAGACAGGAAGGTGTTAATAACACTACAGGAAGACAAGCAGCAAAAGTCAGGCTGTAGGAAACTACAGGGCATACGACTCTGTTTCTTCAACAAATAGACTTTAAAGAAAAACTGGAGAGAGACTTGAGAGACATCAAAAAATTGCAGCGTATGGACCTCATTTGGATCCAATTAGGCTTGGCATGAATGTCAAAGACAGGACTGGGCTTTGACTATGCTCTATAATGTACAACTGAGGTCGGGACTTATCTGTGCTGGGAATCAATAAAGGCCTATTGGGGAAACCCTTGGCCAGTATTCACATTCCCTGGCCCTTCAATCCACTATCCCATACCCCTGCCACACCCTCCAGCCCTCTCACTGCTCATGGCATCAGCCCTGAACTGTGTGTCCTGCTCCTCCCATCCCATCCCATTCTTCACTTCTGCTGTTTACAGACCTCATTGTTCATTCTCCTATTTCTGATTTCATCCGTCTCTCCAGAAGCGACACTCAACACTACCATCCCACTGAGTCCTGGGCTCCCCGCCACATCCTCCAATCCAGCTCCTCCCTCCAACCATGCTGCCTCATTTGCTCCTTTGAGTTAATGACATACCAATGGCCCCCCAATCTCCAAACTCCATAGGTCACTCACTACACAGTTCACTGGGCCCATCAGTGCCACCCGGACAGTCCATAAACTCTTCTGACTGCACCCACTCTGTCTACACCCAGTCATCTTTCAGGGAGTCGCAGAATGTCAGAGTGAGAACTGTCCTGCTTCTGCTGATGGATATCAGTCCTAGGCTCCAAGAGAGCCTCCATCCAAGCAGTCTAACAGATAAAGGCTCCACCCTGCCCACCAGCATGGACTGAATGAGGCCTGGCCCAACAGAAGTCAGGAATAATAGGGACAATGGGCTTCTATTCATACATTTACAGAAGAAGCTAGACATGTTCTAATAATTCCCCTGAGTTATCTTTCACCCCAGGTTAGCTGTCTTGATGGGGGTTAGGACAGAGATATTGGCCTTTAACCCTTTGCAGAACTTAGGACAGAGGCTTTGGGGATGGGATGGGGACCCCATCTAGGGACATTAAGCTCAGGTGAGTCATCCAGCCCCAGAATGAGAGGTCCATTTTCAGACTTAAAAGAGCATCTTCAGAGGTAACCAAAGAGACAAGCAGCCCCTGGTTGAAAATGGGCTAGATGCCTTGTACTTGTGTGTTCTGTTTCTCATTTTTAAAAAATGAAAGTCACTCAATAATTTACATTAGAAACTATGATAATGCAGGCCAAAAGGCAAGAGAATACGAAAAGTAAGCATTCTTCTAGCAGAAAAACATAAACATAAACAATGCAACATAAAAAGCAGTTGGCTTTTAAAGCCAGCCATGACTGTGAGGAAGTTTGCCCTTCCTCCTGCCATGGCACTCCTTTGGGAAGCTTCTGTCTTCTGGATGGAAAGCGAAAAGGTCCTTGTGTAGCCACTACCGGGAAGGTGTTGTGCTGGGTATGTAATCCCGACAGTGCTGAGCAATAAGCATTTCTGTTTCCATCTCACTGATTAAGTACTGAAGCTTGAGAAGGTCATGTGGCTTGACCATTTGTCACCTGGTAAAATGAGAAGGAATCAGCACATGAACCCACATCTGTCTGGTTCCAAATCTCCTGCTTCTTATTTAACTCTTTGCTGCCTCTGGCACAAATCAGAATACCTAATTCTCTCTTCCCACAGAGCTCTTCACAGTTTCCAAAACAACCGCCAGTTCCCCTCCTCTTCCCTGCTTCCAGACCAATGTTTCACAGCCCATGTAGTCCCAGTCCTTTGTCAGTCAGCATGACATGGCTTTAAATCTTTGCATCTTTCTTCTCTGAATATGTTCCAATTTGCCCAAATTCCCTTAAAGATGTGAGGCCCACAAGTGGACATGGATTTTCAGATCTGGACTGATGGGCCGACCAAAGCAAAGCCTGCAGGGATTATCTTCCCCTTTGATCTGGAACCAAAGCTGACTGTAGCACAACTTAGGATGGATTCATTAGCTTTGCTGACAGCCACAACACATAGCTGGCTCATAATGAGTGTTCACTCAGCTAAAGCTCCCCAGAGCTTTGCACTCTGGCCTCTGCTAAGCCGCTTTCCTCATCCTATACTTGAGCGATTTGTTCTTTGGAGCCTCCATTCAGGATTTTCCCATTATTGATTTCAATTCCACTCAACAAACACCCACTGAGCTAGGCACAAGTGCCGGTTGCTGGGGAGCTGGGAGGCACAGGCACCATTGAGCTCTACAACTGCTATTTTTCCATCCCTAGCCCTGCTCAGAGCTCCTCTGGGCTCTCTTGCATCACCCCTCTGAGGGCCTGGCACACACTGTACTCTTCTCCCAACAGTTCCTTTCGCCTTCCTCAAGAGCAGAGCCACACCTTGAAAATTGCCAGGTCCCTGGAGTAGTGTTTTAGTGACCAGAGCTGTGCCAAGCAGGGTATTTTTGTTAGTGAGTGAGCAGCTGCCAAGAACATTTCAGGAGATGATTTATTCCTTCTCTCAGAGCTGCTTATACCAAAGCTCTCTGTTCCCATCAGAGCCTGCACCTCCCATGAAAACCCTGTCACAGTTTGGGATCTGAGAGGAGCCTGTTTGCCTGAAGGAAGAAAAATCCTCTGTTTCTTTCTGCCAGGTTTTCTCATGTGTCCAGGATGTGTCCCCCTGGCCTGGAAATGGGGGTAGAACTGTAGGGGCTATTAGCTGATTCTAGCCTGGACCCTGCCCAGCAGTTTTTCTGCAGTTGGAGGTGCCATGTTCTTGGCCCCTACCCTCTGACAAGTTGATAGTGCCTGGGCTGAGTTATGAAGCATTCAATCCCATAAGGCCAGGAGACCATAGTATAATTCTGGCCCTTTCCAATTCCTTGACCCAAAGCTTGAGTTTTAGCTAAAATGTCTTGCAACTTGGTTTGGTGTAAATGGTGGCCACATGGTATGGTGACAAGAGCTCTAAGCTGGAAGCCAGAGAGCTGGGTCTGGTTCAAACTCTACCACTCATCAGCTATGTTTGTGACCTGGGTCTGGGCCTCAGTTTCCTCATCTGCCACAAGAGGGCTGACATACAGACTCTCCAAAGGCTCTTCACATTGCAGTATTATCTAATAGTGTGGCTATGGAGCCAGAGTGCCTGGGTTCACCCCAGCTCTGGCATTTACCAGGTGTGTGACCTGAGGCAAGTTACTTAGGTTCTTTAAACCTTACTTCCCTCTTCTGTACATGGGGATAATACTAGTACTTGCCTCCTAGGATTCTTATGAGGATTAAAGAGGCACAAAAGTGCTTACAGTGGTGCCAGGCACATAGTAAATGTGCAGTAGTTGTGGTGGTGTTCTTGTTCTTGTTTTTATCACTAATTACCAAACTGAGTCCAGCCTTAGCTATCAGCGATGGGGGATTCCTGTAGAAACAGCTATATTGGCAGCATCTTCCCAACAGAGTCTGTGAAGTCAATTACTACAACAGGGAAACCAATGACCTCAGAACCAAAGTTCACTTGAAGCCTCCTCCAGCCCCAGCCTCAGCCCAACCCAGCCCTGGACCTAGCCCAGGCCTGAGGTTTCCCAACCAGGCCCAGCACCAAAGTCCCTCCCTCCCAAGCTCAGGCAGACCCCTGGGCCTGAGAGGTGGGTAACCATACCTGGGGCCCCAAGTCCCGAATCACCAGGCAATTAAACTTGCCTTTTATTGTGGTCCTGAGGATTATAAACAAGCAGGCCTGACAGATGGGTCATTCCTGAGACTCCTGCTTCATTGGCTTTAAGAGCCCCTTGGCGGTAAAGAATTTCAAAGCTGCTAACACCATAGTATATTGAAGCGGAATAAATTCCTCTGAATGGTCCTCAGGTGAGAACCAGTGCGGAGCAAATACCTCCTGGCTTCCTCTTGTAGGACCCAAGACTGACCCCTGGTGGTCTCTAAGACCTGCTGAAGCCCAGACTTTACCATGGCCATCCTTGAGAACCCTCTGTGTCTGAATCTGGTGTTTCTCTCTCTCATTCTCTCTCTCTCTCTCTCTCTCTCTCTCTCTCTCTCTCTCTCTCTCTCTCTCATCTTTTAGAACTCTCTCTTTCTTTGTTCTATCAAAGACAAGACAGAAGTCATTTCCTGAGTCCCTTGGGGGTGGGAATGGCATTGGAGGGAAAGCTTCAAAGTCAGTGCTCAAAGTAAAGAGTGGCAGAATATCCCAAGCTCAGACCTGCCTTCCTGCCTTCACCCTCTGCAGAGACGTCAGGGTCCCACTTCTGGCACATGGCCAGGCAACCATCACTGGGCTAATGCTGCACACCCTGCTTTAAGGCCAGGACCAAAGAGCTTGGTACCAGGCTGTGTCTACACAACCTATGCCTTCAGGGCCAGTGTCTAGACAACCTGCATCTCAATAATCCAATCTGCATACCATGCTTTTGTAACTCCTGTATGTGAAGTTCATATCTCTACAATCCAATTTCTGTACACTCTATGTCTCTTTAACATGTGTCTCTACAATGTATCTGTACACTCCATGTCTGTACAACTCTCCTGTACATAATCCTGTCCTGGGAAGCACATATCCACACAACACGCTCATGCTGTCACATGGGTTTCTGCACACAACGTGTCAGGGCAGAGAATGGATGACCACCCAGGAGGAGTTTTGCTTATGACTCATTTTGAAAAGAACGCCTTCCCCCTCAATTCATACTCTAGGATGGTGACTGCAAAAGCCATCTGGATTGTTCCTCCAGAAATGGCTCCTTTATCTCAGGACTTCATAAACACAAGAATAAAGTTAAATGAGAAGAGATAAAAACCTCACTGAGAAATAGCCTGAAAAACAGATCCTCTATTATGTTTTTGAGGTAATCAAATACACTATATTTTACTCGTAAAATAAACTTTGAAATAAAATATATCTCCAGCTATGCTTCTCTTTTAAAGTAGTTCAAAAAAATAAATAAAGTAGTTCACACTGTCTGTTTATACTAATTGAGTTAATTAGCATAGTTAATCAGTGATGTCATAGTTAACAAGTTAATCATCACAAGGGTTAAGGTTAGGTAAGGTGAAGATCAAATTTCTGCAGAAAATAGAGCTCACAACTTTAAACAAGATAAAAAAAGACAGTTTTCTCCAAAAAAAATGAAATACTCTTTATTATAATAAAGTTATTCTAATAAATGTTTCCTATAACAATTTTAGAGTCTTGAGCTTAAAATTAGTGTTTAATATTAAGGGAAGGCTCTCTGTCCATCAATTTTATGATGACAAGATATAGAATAAGCATAGATTTCACTTAAATTTTAAAGTACAAACTATCCAAATAGTTGCTAAGATTTTAGCCATCTAATCTTGTTTCTCAGTGGAATGCTGCTGGCATTGGGGGTTAAGAATATTCTCACCGTGTGTCAGGTTGTCCCAGGCATTGCGGGATATTTAGCATTCTTGGTCCTGTCTACTGAGTACCAAAGACACCCCCCAGTCAATGTGACAAACATAACCACTCCCAGACATTTTCAAACACACCCCACGGGGTGGTACTGACCCCAATTAAGAAGTGCTGGTCTCAACAAAACTTAATTGCTTATCCAGGGCTCTACATTCTCAAAGCAGGGGTGGATAGCTCCTTAAAGTCTTCCTCAAGGTTTTTGTTAAAAACATGTAGGCTTTGGCTTTAACTTTAATTTTTTATTGAAATTTTTATGGAGATGATTATAAAGTCACATGCAGTTCTAAGAAATAATACAGAGAGAGTCTTTGTACACTATGTCCAGCTTCCCCATGGTAACAAAATGTTTGTTTTGTTTTGCAAGACTATAGTATAATATCACACCAGCATATTGACACTGATACAATCCACCCATTTTATCCTGATTTCCCATTTTACCTGTACTGATTTGTGTGTGTTTGTGGGGTGAGGAGTGTTTCACACATTGTTATCACCTGTGTTACGCTCATGCCTCCACCACACAGTGAAGACATTTCAACACCACCAGGGTCCGTCATCTGACCTTTCATAATCACACCTGTCTTCCTCCCACGCCACCCGCCTTCCCCTAGGTCCTAACTCCAGGCAACCACCAGTCTGTCTCCCAATTCTAAAATGCTCTTATTTCAAGAATGTTATATAAATGAAATCATGCAGTATGCAACCTCTTGGTATTAGCTTTTTCCATGCAGCAATATTTCCTATAGATTCATCCAAATTGCTGCATATATGAATACAGGTAGTTTGTTCCTTTTATGGTTGAGTAGTATTCCATGATATGTGTGTACCACAGAGAGTTTAACCATTCAACTGTTGCAGGACATCTGGACTCATTCCAGTTTTTAGCGATTACAAATAAAGCTGCTATAAATATCTGTGCACTGGTTTCTCTGTAAATGTATGTACTTCTCCAGGAGAAATGCCTGAACCTGTAATTGCTAGGTGGTATGGCAGTTGCATTTTTTAAAAAAGAAACTGTTAAACTGTTTTCCAGAGTGGTTGTGCCATTATTTCGATATTATACGTTCTGCCCATTTTCTAATTCGATTGTTTAGCTTTTTTACTGTTGAGTTTTGAGAGTTCTTTATATACTCTAGATATTAGTCTTTTGCCAAATACGTGGTTCGCAAATAATTTTTCCCAGTCCACAGAGTTTTTTCATCCTCTTCACATGAGATTTCACAGAGCAAAAGGTAATAATTTTGATGAGATCTAATTTATCAAATTGTGCTTTTATTGTCAAGTCTCAGCACTTTTGCCTAGCTCTAGATCCCGAAGATTTTCTTCTTTGTTTTTTCTAAAAGTTTTATAGTTTTATGTTTTATATCTAAATCTGTGATCCATTTTGAGTGCAGTGCTGTGCAGCGGTAAAAGAGAATGAAGATGAAGCAATATGGAGTGATTTCCAGGACATACTTTGTAAGTGAAGAAGCAAAGTGCAAAAGAGTATACGTAATAGTTTACCTTTTGTGTAGGAAGAGGAAATAAGAAAATGGGTGTTTTTTTTATTGCCTTTGTGTCCAATTGCTCCAATATCATTTGTTGGAAAGTCTACTTAAATTTAATTTTAATCTAGGCTAAATTAAAGACATTTGAGGTTTATAATCAATTCCCACACATGCACAGGAGTATGCAACAGAGTTCACTAACGGTCAACACAAGCATGCATATTTATAGCTAGTTACTAACCAGTTAAAGCAGTGGTATTAAACAACAGTTTCAGAAAAATATCTGCAACATATATCACAATTGAAGTTCGAATGTCTATAATACCCAAGGAATTCTTAGAAAGTGAGGGCCAAAAACAGAGGCAAAAACACCTTAGAGAAAAATGAATAAAGCCAAGTATGGTAGAACATGCGTGTAGTCCCAGCTACTTATGAGGAGTACCTGAGATGGGAGGGATTGCTTGAGCTTAGGAGCTTGGGACCAGCCTGGACAACATAGAGAGACACCATCTCTAAAAAAGAAAAAGGAAAAGAAATAAAAAAGAATGAGCAAAAGTCGCAAACAAACAATTTACCTTAAAAAGATATAAAATGCTGCTAAACACTTACGAGAAGTTGTTCAACTCATTGTAAGAGTAATGCAAATTAAAACTACATTGAAATGACATTTATCACCTATGAATAATGAGCAAAAATTTTAGAACTTGGCAGCACTCTATGTTGGCAAGGCTGAGGAGAAACAGACACTCTTACACATTGCTGGTAGGAATGCAAAATGATACAGCCTTATGGGAAGGAATTTGGCAGTATTTAACACTATATATGCATTTACCTTTTGTTCCAGAAATCCCACTTCTAGGAATTTACTCTAAAAATATGCCTGCAAAAATTCAAAATTATATATGTACAAGTTTATTCACTGCAGTATTATCTGTCATTGCAAAATATTGGTAATAACCTAAATGCTCATAGATTTATCAAATAAACTAAATTATATCCACATAATGCAGTGCTGTGCAGCGGTAAAAGAGAATGAAGATGAAGCAATATGGAGTGATTTCCAGGACATACTTTGTAAGTGAAGAAGCAAAGTGCAAAAGAGTATACGTAATAGTTTACCTTTTGTGTAGGAAGAGGAAATAAGAAAATTACATGTATTTTCTTACTTAGTTGTGAAAGGAAATTGAGAAAAGATAAGCCAGAAACTAATGAGAATGGTCCCCTACAGGGTAGATGGGAACCAGGTTAGATAGAGGAGGGATATTTCGGTGAGGATAAATTATAAAATAGTTTGGAATTTGAAATCATATTACTGTTTTAAATACTTTTTAAAAAATTGAATCAAGTCAATTAAAATGTCCATTTAAAAACTCTAAAATAGAATATAAAAAGGAAAAAAAAAAGGCTAATCATAATATAGCACAACCATAGTGAAAGGAAAAAAAACAAGAGAACTAATAGACAAGTAAGGGGAAAAATCAAGTAACTTTTGAGCCCAGTCCTCTGACTATACCCTCAATCTAAAGACAAAAAGAACTGTGAATAAATAATTCCACTTATAGGTTCATATTTTGCAGTAGTTGAAGGTCCAAGAGTCCCAGAGCTGAAGAACTTGGAGTCTGATGTTCGAGGGCAGGAAGCATCCAGCCCAGGAGAAAAATGGAGGCCAAAAGACTCAGTCAGTCTAGTCTTTCCATGCTCTTCTGCCTGCTTTTTATTCTGGCCCCACTGGGAGCTGATTAGATGGTGCCCACCCAGATTGAAGGTAGGTCTGCTTTTCCCAGTCCACTGACTCAAATGATAATCTCCTTTGGCAACACCCTCACAGACACACCTAGGAACAATACTTTGCATCCTTCAATCTAATCAAGTTGACACCATCACAGGATGGAAGCCAGGTTTTTCACTGTGAGGGGTGGCTGTTACAAATACAGAATGGGAGAAGCTTAGGATGAACCCCGTGATATAGGATTGAAATTAGAAGTAATGGGTGGATAGATGTGTGTGTGTGTGTGTGTGTGTGTGTGTGTGTGTGTGTGTGTGTGTGTGTTCTAGAACTGTAAACTGAAAACTCCTAGAAGTTATGATATGCCACTAGGAATAACCATATCTACTACCAGGTTTTTTGTTTGTTTGTTTTTTGTTTTTGGAGTCTCGCTCTGATACCCAGGCTAGAGTGCAGTGGCGCAATCTCGACTCACTGCCAGCTCTGCCTCCCGGGTTCATGCCGTTCTCCTGCCTCAGCCTCCTGAGTAGCTGGGACTACAGGCGCCTGACACCACATCTGGCTAATTTTTTGTATTTTTAGTAGAGACAGGGTTTCACTGTGTTAGCCAGATGGTCTCAATCTCTTGACCTCGTGATTTGCCTGCCTCGGCCTTCCAAAGTGCTGGGATTACAGGTATAATCAGCCTCCCAGTAGCTGGGACTACAGGCACACCACACCCAGCTAATTTTTGTATTTTTTGTAGAGATGGGGTTTTGTCACGTTGCCTAGGCTGGTCTTGAACTCCTAAGCTCGAGCAATCTGGCCACCTTGGCCTCCTAAAGTGTTGGGATTACAGGCATGAGCCACTATGCCAGCCCAAGTCTTCTAAACATTGTTTCTTACAATAATATGAGGGTTTCTTGAAGAAATGGCTGATTGCAAGTTTGAGCCAAGAAGGACCTGGGATATCTTAAAAGTAAAGAAGTGTTAAAAAAAAAAAAAAAAAAAAAAAAAAAAAAGCAGCAGCAGCAGCACAGCAAAAAACATAGAAGCCAATTTGAGGGGACTTCTCTTGGTCAAATCTGGGTCAATGTGACATCAAAATACATAGCAATAATAACGACTTAAAACTCATTGAAGGCCAGGTGCGGTGGCTCATGCCTGTAATCCCAGAACTTTGGGAGGCCAAGGCGGGCAGATCACCTGAGGTCAGGAGTTTGAGACCAGCCTGGCCAACATGGTGAAACCCCATCTCTACTAAAAATACAAAAATTAGCCTGGCATGGTGGTGCATGCCTGTAATCCCAGCTACTTGGGAGGCTAAAGCAGGAGAATCACTTGAACCTGGGAGGTGGAGGTTGCAGTGAGCCAAGATCATGCCATTGCACTCCAGCCTGGATGACAGGAGTGAAACTCCATCTAAAAAAAAAAAAAAAAAAACTCATTGAATAAAATAAGAATCTATGAGTGTATGCTGATATAATTAAATAATTGAATAAATAAGTAGGAGATAAGAGAAAGATCTTTCTTACAGAATTATGCCAACAAATTTATGTAGAAAAAATGACGGAGTTAGATAAATTGCCATTTTGCAAATCATCACAGTTATAATAGATTCAAGAGTTAAACAAAGTTTATGGGAGGCCCCTGTTTTGGACAAGCCCCCTGCACCAGGCCCAAGCAGACCAGACCAAACCAGAATGGAAATTTTGTGCTGAGTGCCATGTCATCAAACTGAACTTTGAAATAGGCAAGTTTTCCAAAAATCAGGAGATTCTAGTCTACCTGAGTCAGCATAAGGAAGTCCCCTCTGTTTTAACCCCATAATGAGAGCAACTTTGAAACAACCAATCCACTTTTTACTCTCTGTTTCTGCTTTCTTCAACCCTTTTCAGCCTATAAAGTCAATCTCTTCTGCTCAGCTCATTAGAACAGTCATTCTTAAAGAGATGTTGCCTGATTCTGGAATGGCAAATGGAAGTCAATTCAATCTTTAAACTAAATTTGTTATAATTTTCTTTTGACACAAGTAAGAATTATCAGTGAGTGCTAAAACTAGTGGGTGATGATTCAATAAGGAACAGGATATTTGCCTAGTTTTAAAGTATCTTTCACAAATTACTTATTAATTACACAGGGGAAAATACTAACTTACAGTGAGGAAACCTGGAGGACACCAATGTAACCAAGGGATCAATGCCACCATCACCCATGAGACAAAGCAACCACACGTGCCTTCGAATACCATGTTCTGAGAAGGACACAACATACATCTGTGAGTTTCAAGCTCAAATGCAAGATCTGAACCTCATCATAACGAAATGTTAGACAAACTCAAACTGAGGGACAATTTACAAAATTACTGACCTGTACTGTTCAAAAATGTCAAGGTCAAAAGCTGAGGAAATGTTCCAAATTAAAGCAGACTGGAGAGATATGACAACTAAATGCAATGCAGGAGTCTGGATCAAATCTTGGACTGGGGGAAAAAATTGCTATAAAGGCAATTGGCAAAATTTGAATTTGAGCTGAAGATTAGATGACAGCATTTTATCAGTGTTGAATTTCTCAATTTTCATCATTGTACCGTGGTTATATAACAAAATGTCCTGTTCTAATAAAATACACACCGATATATTTGGAGGTAAAGGAATTTAATGCCTACTTATTCTTAAATGGTTCAGGAAAAAAATGTTAATACTTAGAACAAATGATAATGCAAATAGGCCAAAATGCTAACTTGGTGAATCTGAGGGAAGAGTATATGGGAGTTCTTTGTACTATCGCAACTTTCTGTACATGTAAAATTGTCTCAAAATTAAAATATACCCCCCAAGATCTTTTTCCACCAGTAGAATTTTTTCTTAAGTGAAATTCCACCTGGAAGCCCAATGTGTCCAACAAATAAACTTGGAGTCGTTTGAGTGAAATGGGTATGGTAGCTCCAGAGGTCTGCCCACAGATTCCCCTCCCACTGTCCATAGCTACATCTGAAGGGCAAGGCGATAACAACTTGGCTGTTCACAGCCAGTCCCTCTCCATCAGAGCACTGGATGTGCCTAAGGTGGCGTCTCCGTCCTCACCCTATTCAGAGCCCCTTCCCTGATCACCTCTGCCCTCCACTTTCCTCTGAGTCATGCTCACTGTGCTAATCAGGCCTCTTCCTAATATTTATGCAAATATGTTAATTGCAGAGAATTCTCACACTGTCTGCTATTGCCAAGCGTTCGTGATGCTCAGAAATGTTCTTCCCCAGTCCCACAGGGCTTCCCAGTTGCTAGTCCCATTTCTGCTTCAGGCTGCAGCTGCCCACACCTGTACTACAGATGGACTTCAGAAGAAGGAGCTCTTCTTGAAGAAGGCAATGCACTATGCTGTTCCCTGCTATCTCCTCTTGGCCCTGTAAAATACCTCTGGCAGCTGAGTGGAACTCTTTGGCATCAAGCAAGGAAAAGATACTGTATTTGTTTCTACTGTAACAAAATACCATTATTATGGTGACTTAAAACAACACAAATTTATTCTCTCACAGTTCTGGTAGTACATAGCCGAAAACCAATTTCACTGGACTAACGTTGGGGTGTTGACAGTGCTAATTCCTTCCAGAGGCTTTGAAAGGAGAATACATTTCCTTGTTTCTTTCAGCGGCTAGTGCCTGTCTGTCTTCCTTGGCTTGTGGCTTCCTCCTCTATCTTCAAAGTTCATCACTTCAATCTCTGCTTTCGCCATCACATCACCTTCTCCTCTTCTGTCAAATCTCCCTCTGCCTCTCTCCTATCAGGACACTCGTGATTACCTTTAGGGTCCACTCAAGGAACCCAGAATAATCTCCCCATTGCAAGCTGCTTAATCACATCTGCAAAATACCCTTTGCCATGTAAAGCAACATTCACAGGTTCTGGGGATTCAGAAGCAGATATTTTTAGGTGCCACTACTCAGCCTACCACAGAGACCTAAATTGATTGCTGCCCAACAGCTTTTCCCTGTTACTCAAATTCCCCAGCCTTTATGATGATTTGCTGTCTTTCATTTAGTTATTCCCCCAGGTGCACTAATTTGAGTTCAAAGTAGCTCGTTTGTAACATAGGCTGCCTTCATTTTGCTGCTCTGCCCTACTGTGCCCCCTGCCGGTAGGTGACACTACAGAGCTTGTACCCACACAGCCCTTATCTCATGCAAGCCCATTGTCAAATGAATTGATGGACAGCCCTAGCCCTGGATGGAATCCCCTGAAAGCAACAGAAAGGAGGTTGAGCAAGAAGATCCTCCACTGTTTTCCAAGCCTCTGGCTGGGGCAGATTGAGGTCTCCCTGGGAGATCTCATCAGCAACAACCACACTCATAAATCAAAAAGGAACTGAGCCACAGTGTTCCTGGAGAATGAAAGGGAAACAAGAACATTGTTCATGTTTGGGCTGATTCGAAACTATATGGGAATGAAAGCTTTGGGGGTGATGAATTTCCCTTTAATGCTGTCACATCTGTAGTCCTGGAGGTTTAACCTCTGATTTTTGGCTGTAAAACCAACATTATTTCTGCAAAGTTGACACCAGATGCTGCCAGAAAGATATAGTAAAGTGATAAAAATCTATTTAACAGATTTAGTGAAGCAAATACAAACTAATTAACAATTTTAGAATTCAGATTAAACACTAATTCTTTTAAAACTGCTGTATTTCTGTATAGATGAAACTGAGATGAACATAAAAACTGAGATGAACAAAAAGAAAAAAATCTTCTCCCTCTGAATAACTCAAAGGAGCCATCTGTTTGTCATTGAGAAAATGGCCCAATTGATAAATTTTGAACAAATTCCTACTTTTTTTCTGGATTTGAATGCATTCTGGACAGCCAGCCCAGCAAGGAGGCACATCACTCCCTGGCTAATGTGCCATTCTGGGCTTCCCTGAAGCTCCAGAAAACAAACTATTTGTGCACTGACTCAGAAATAAGGAAGCAAAGACTAAAATGATATCTTTATGAATCCTGCTTGAGGCATATGTTTTTGACCGTCAGTAAGAAAAGATGGCCTGAGGTTCCTTCTAGCTTCCTCATGCAGTAGCCATTGGTGAGACACAAATTCTTCATTAGCATCTCTCAACAAGGGCTGAGGAGCCTCACTGCTGCCATTCTGAGACTTTTCAAATTAGGCCAAGTCTGAACCATGAAACTGTGGAAACTGAACTTGCTGACCTCCCATCTCCCCACCTGGATGTTCTCAGCCTCAGTATGCAGTCTAATTCCAGAACACAGGCTATATAATTAATCCCATCCTAATCGGGGTCAGGTGATGAGGAGAAATTGTTTACTCTGGTCGCAAAATTCAGTTGATTTGACATCACATCTGTCTGACTGTTGGTCCCCTTCTGAGTGGCGCCTGGGAAGAACTCAGATCTATTGTGAGCTACTTGAGGATGGAGATCTTTGCATCCCTTGTGCCTAACCCAGAGGTCTGCATATATAAATGCTCAATTAGTAATAATAAATTACCACTTATTGAGTGCCAATTATATGCCAGACACTGTGCTATCCCATTTAGTCCTCTCCATGACACTATGAAATATGTTATTATGATCCCTGTTTACAGATAAGAAAACTACATCTTAGATTAAGTAATTTGTCTAAGTTCATACAGCTCCTATGTGGCAAGATAAAGTTAAAACTCAGGCCTGTCTAATTCCAGAACTGATCTATAACCACTACATATATTCTGCCATATGCATGTACACAATAAATCATTCATTCACATTTCACTGTATTCTAAAAAAATGTTTGTGATTACTTTACAGAAATACAGCTAGTAGAACTCAATTGAGAGTATTGAGTTTCAGGAAAAATAACAGTGTAAAGTCAAATTGTTGAGTGCATCATCAGTCCAAATGAGGTCAGTGGCAGCAGTTGGGGAACAATCTGAGGTATTCTTTGAGGTTTGGTCCTTGGGCTCTTGAAGCAGGCAAGGCTGTGGACAACTGGTTCCAGGATGCAAGAGAAAGTCCCATCAAGCTATGATGACCACAGAAAAGGTGGCCAAAGACCATGGAGGGTGAGCTGCAAGTGGACCAAGCCTGCCAATAGGACTTTGGGAACAGGTCCCGTGGATCTGGTACTATGCTGCTTCATTTTCTCCCAAGTGGGTCCGTGTTTGGAGGCTAGAAATAATATGTTTTAACAACTCAAAATTTCTTATTGGGTTGGGGCGTTATCAATGCCA